>NC_090181.1:28774615-29141262 GCF_024679245.1 Pseudorasbora parva | reverse complement strand
CGAGCACAGGTAAACCTTCATCAAAATCAAAGAGTTTAGTTATCACTGACAACCAGAACAAATGTGTGTTGAATAGTTTCAGAATTTATTTTTTTAAGGGAATTAAGGTAATGCCTTTGTTCTATAATTAAATTATGCATTTCAAGGATTTGAAAACCTTTGAAGCTGCATTCTTTTGTTAATGTTTCATAAGGTTGTTCAGAAAGTTAAATTAAAAACAGCTTTTTAATCTTCTATCTATCATATCTTTTACACCCACTTTTGAAAGTAATGTCATTGTAAGATAGAGTTTCTTCCGTTCTCCACTGCTGTCACTGACTGGTTGTAACATGTTGCTCTTCCATAGTTATTATAGAATGTATACATTAAAGGGATAGTTCCTCCAAAAATGATCATTTACTCACCCTCAAGTTGTCTCAAACCTGTATTAGTTTCTTTGTTCTGCTGAACGCAAAAAAAAAAAAAAAAAAGATATTTGGAAGAATGTTTGTAACAAAGCAGAGAACAACCATTCAGGTTGTTCAGCAGAACAAAGAAACTCATACAGGTTTGGAACAACTTGAGTGGAAGTAAATGATGACAGAATTTTCTTTGTTGTGTATACTATCGCTTAAAGGTTTTGAAAGATTCTTTAACATTGGTTTTGAAAGGTTTCTTATGCTCACCAAGACTGCATTTTTTGGTCAAAATTGCTATAAAATTGTAACATTTTGAAATAAATTACTGTACAAATCAGAGGCATTTCTGCCTTTAAGATAGGAAGTAGATAGATTAAGATAGTAGAAGACTGACAGGAAGCAAAGTGGGAGAGAGAAGGGCCTAGGATCAGGAAAGGTTCACAACCCACGACTCAAACTCAGGTCGCCTAAAGTGCTGCCATGCTACATGTCGGAGTGCTGCCTCTATGCTATCAGCTCAGACAACTGTTTTCTATGTTTTAAAATATAATTTATCCTTGGGATGGAAAAGCTGAATTTCGGCAGCTATTACTGTTTTCTTTTTTGATGACTAGACAGATTGGAAAGTCAAGCAGGATTTTTTATTAATAGAAATTTAAAAAGACCAGCTTTTATTTTAAATGAAAAGCTTGCAACATTGTAAAAATCGTTACCGTCACTTTTGAACAATTTAATGCATCCTTACTAAATAAAAAGTATTATTATTCTTTTTTAATTGAATGGTAGCATATCATTTATAATTTAACTTGTTGATGTTGGAGTTCTTAATGGATTAATCATATTTATTGCTGTTACCTGTGGTATTAATTGAGTTTGTAATGTCAAAGATATGACTTTGTCTTTTAATATAAATGCATTACATATTTGCAGGAAAGGTTGGTATTGGCACAGAAAGTAGCAGAGGAGCACCAGCAATACCAAAGTTGCGTTCATAAATTCCAAACCTGGCTGATGTCTAAAACAGAAGAAGTCAGCCGTTTCAGTGACATGGAGGATACGACACAGAATAGGCTGAAAGCCCTGCAGGTACTCTGACCTACTTATTTGGGGGAGGGGAGGTCAGAATGGTCAACTGGGAAAATCATCCCTGCTTTGGAAGTCAAACTGTGGATAAGTCATTCCAGTTTTGCAGAGTACTTGCTAATTTGCATCCTCATTTTCACTTCAGGCTACTGTATGAAAGGGGTCATGTGAAAAATCGTATTACTATGTCTATGTAAAATCTAGTATTATGTAAACATTGCAGAATCTCGGTTAAGTAAAACATGTAGTGTAACCTTAGATGCAAAAACGGCTCATGTGGTTGAATAAACATTAATACACCATTTCTGTGTTGAGGACCTTGACAGAATAATAAGGAAATAGGATAAATACTATTATTACTAAACGTTAAAAGAAAAGTATCCTCCATCTTTTTCTTTCGGCTGTTCCCTTCAGGGGTTGCCACAGTGAATCATCTGCCTCCGTCTATTCCTATCCTATCCTCTTCTCTCAGACCGACTACCTTCATGTCCTCCTTCACTACATCCATAAACCTCCTCTTTGGTTTTCCTCTTGACCTCCTGACTGGCAGCTCTAACATCAGCATCTTTTTACCGATATATTCAAAGATTCAAGATTCTAAGTGTTTATTGTCATGTGTACAGACAGAAAGCATGTTTCCCTGTGCAATTAAATTCTTACTTTGCCGTCCATATATTCACTAAAAGAAAAGTATACTCCACTATAATATAATCCATCTTGTAGTACTCAGTCAGAATTATAAAACAATACAATAAAATAATGGGCTGACAACTTTGAAGTTTCTTTCTGAGCTGTTCACACCCTTGGACTCTTTCTTTTTTCCATTGCAACATTCAACACACCAAAATGGATCCATGACTTTGTTGTTGTTGACAGGAACATACTTCATTACATTAATTCAATTATCCTCTTGTAAAATACTGAAAAACAATAAAATCAAGTATAATAAAATTTGTCAGGGTATATCCCAGACTGCCTATATCCTATGCGGTTTCTTTCCTTGCCACAGTCATGTTTGGCTTGCTACCTAGAGGATTAAGGAATGATTTTCTGTAAAGCTGCTTTGAAACAATATGTATTTAGAAAATTGCTATACAAATAAACTTGACCTGACTTTAACTGTTTAGGCCGCTGCCATTTTGCATATTTTTAATATAATGGCAGTTAGAGTTTGACAAATGTGAACAGTGGTAATTGATGGTGTCAATTTGAAAATGAGGAACGAAAATAAAATGATTAAAATATAATAATACTATTAAGTAAAGTTTTTAATAGTTATAATAGTATAACTATTTGTATATATAGTAGTTAGAATAAAACAAGTAACAATTAATTATTAATATGAATGTTTATAATTTATTATAATTACAATAGTAGATTATATTTCTAATATTTAGTCATAATTTTCATTAGCTTTATTTGAACATTTTCAGATTTCATTTTAATTTTAGTTTACGTTAAGTAATTTTGTTATTTGCTTGTCATTTGTATTATTATTAATATATATTTTTAAAGTAGTTTTAGTAAGTTGAGTAAATCAGTTATTTGCCATGGCAGCATTTATCTTTTTTTATTTTATTATTGTTCATCCAATATTTGTTTTATTTTGTTAATTTTATTTAAATTTAAAAAAAAATATGTTTTTACTAGATTTAGTTGTAGCTGTAGTTAACAATAACAACATAATTATAAATGGAGTTTTTGTAATCATTGTATCTCTGTCTGCAATATTTCTTAATTACTGGTCTGTGTATACGTCAGACGTCTTTGGCTATTGCATCGCATTGCACTCTTCACGCGTTGTTTAGAAGTCCTTGTTGCAGACATATTATGAAGAATATGTTAAATGAGTCCTAAATAATGAATTATTTCTCTATCAGGAGCTGGATGCTAGTATAGCCAAAGAAGAACTCACTCTCCAGCACATTGAAAGGTTGTCTGAGACGGTGAAGGCCAACACGTCTCCAGCAGGTGCGGAAAAGATCACAAAAGAGATGGAGGAGTTGAGGCTGGCCTGGCAGAGGTTACGCCGGGCGCTGGTGGAGATAAGAGAAGAGCTCCAGAGTTCATTAGATTCTGAGAGCGAGTATTCAAACCGCTGTAAGGAGCTGGAGGTGGACCTGATGCAGATCCGATCCCTGGTCCAAAACCTCAGCAATGAGCTTGAGAGCAGGGACGGGGAGAGGACTGAGGAACACTTGGTAGCTCAATGGAAGACACACACGGTTAGTGCACTGTTCGTCTCTCTCACCACTCCCAAATACTTTTGATGTCTTTTTGCAGGACACAGATGGACTCAACATATTTTTGTGACAGATCATGACACTTAAAGTGATTAAGGGAATGCCTTTAGGTAAATTCCTATGTGGGGTGTGACAGTAATTTGAGCCATAGTAAATCTAATTCCACAGGTAGTTTTTGAAAGAGCTCTGTGTTGTGGAATACCTCCAAAATGATGAACATACGAGGGTGAAATGTTGTGACATTTCTGAATAAAGATGTTAGCGTCTTATTCACTAACTGCATAGGGCTTCACCATCACCTTTTTTTCTATCGAAATTTGACGTCGACATGATTTAACAGCGTTTTCTGAGAATCAGAATCAGAACTTTGATCTATCACTTAACAGTTTTCACAGAAGTGGCTACATGGTATATTATGTTGATAACATTGCTTTTTAAGATGAAGTATTATGTGTAATGTATATATTTTTCCTTATTAAATGACATTTATTATGAAATTATTAAATAAGTTTTCATTTAGTACAACATATAAGCCATTTCAGAACAATTATTGTATTTATTTAGTATTAATATCACTCAACTGTTTTCAACACGGATAATAATAAGCTATGTTTCCTTGATTGCCAAATCAGTATTTCTGGAGGATCTTAAGATAATGTGTATTGTATGTTATGAACTGGCCATCTCTAGTGGGTGCTTTCTAAGAAACTGGGATGGGGTCTATAGACAGACAGATTATTAGTATCCATATGCCAATTGCATTACAACTAAACTTTTACTGAAAAACAAAATGTTTTTATTTTAATTTGACAAAGTTTCTAATTGGACCAAGTTTGCTGCTAGCAGTGATGAAAAACCAACAAGGATGAAAACCTTTTTTAGATCAATGAAAACTGTCTGGACCCCATGTTGAGAATTTCAGCATTAATTCCCTGCTTGAATGAGTTCCCTTCAAACTCACGATATGTGTACTAATTTCATTGATTCGTTCTCTGCATCCACATTTCAGGGGGTGCGCAACAAGCTCATCGCAGCGGAGCCCAGGGTGGAACAGCTAAAATCCCAGTTGAAAGAGCTATTCCGATTCCCACAAGATTCTAAAACCCTGTCTGATGAGGTGCTGGCAGTGGTGAAAGAGTACCAGAGGTGAGCAGCAACCACACACGCACACCTAAAGAGCCTCAGGCAAAGGAGGAATGAGGCATGGAGAAATACTTTGATGGATATTTTATTAATCATTAGCTATTAATAATGTCATCGGTAAACATTCCGTCACGCAGACACAATGGGAGGCTCGTCACATGTAGGTTTATATCCCCATTGTGTTTCTGTCAATTGGATGTCACTCACACAGGTCTAGTCAGCCGTAAACAATGTGTATCCAGCAATAAAAGAGTGCTAATGTAAGCACTTCAAACAATTAGTGCATTACACACAGGGTTTACTGCATTTATTTATTCATTTGTTTTGTGGCAGCCATCTGTCAAAAGCCCTATAAGCTCATACTGTTAAGGACTACTCAGTAGAGTTGTTTTGTGTTTCCTGTGGCAGTGTGAAAGGCAGATCTTTTAGGCTGTCCTCTGAAAGCGAGACCGCTCTCCGGCAGATACTGCAGGATCCTCTGTATGGCTTCAGCCAGTGGAGTCAGGTGGTTTCTCAGGTACTGGAGGCTTCTGCCGAGGTGACGGAATTCTCGCACATTGCTCTACTCGTGCAGAATATAGAGGTAAATTATTTATAGTCACAGTTTTCTTGAAAAAGTGTGAGAACTTTTTTTTTTCTTATGCAGGGTGGTGGTGTAAACATATGTCACTCCAGATACACTGCTATTCAAATGTTTGAGGTCAATAAGTTTTTTTTTTCTTGAGAAATTAATTATTCAGCAAGGATGTATTCAATTGATCTAAAAAATACATTTATAATGTTATAAAAGATTAAAAAAGGACATAAAAGCTGTTCTATTTATTTAAAACAAAACAGAAAACCCTGACAACATATATCACATTTTCCACAAAAATATTAAGCAGCACAACTGTTTTCAACATTAATAATAATAATAAATGTTCCTTGAGCACCAGATCAGCATATATTAGTATGATTTTTGAAGGACCATGTAAAGACTGAAGGAATGATGCTGAAAATATAGCTTTTCATCACAGAAATAAATTACATTTCAAAACATATTAAAACAGAAAAGTTATTTTTAATTGTAATATTTCAAAACATTAAATGTTTTTACTATTTTGGTGAAATAAATGTAGCTTTGATGAGCTTAAGATAATAATAAAAAAAATAATAAAAAATCATACTAACTAACAAACTATACGTCTGAAGCAATGTTTTGAAAATAACTGTGAATCGTACCAAAATAAATAACTTGCGACCATCCTTTTTTAAGGTTCCAACATGCATTGCATCATTTAGCAAAGAATTCTTTGTTAATCAAATCATTCAGAGCAAATATTAACCCCAGGATTCAACTAAAACTTTTATAATTGTGTCGGCCCCTTCCAAAAATGTTAAACAAACAAATTGAATAATAAATAAATATTTAACAAATAATTCATTATTATTTTTAATGAATAGCTGGAAACTATATAGTTATGCAACTCAATAGCTGTAAATTCATAAACACTCCTGCTGATAAGTGATTACTTATGACACAAAGGCTTTATAAATAATTTATAGTTTTAGCCAATTCTAAATGTTTTTTTTTAGGGTTATCTCAAGTAATTCCTGCAATTTAGACAAAGCCATTTTATTTTACCCAGTTAAATAACATCACTGTGGGATACTGTGGTTTGAATCTTGAAAATCCTGATGCAGTGAGTGTTGCAATGTTTCCCCACTCAGTGCTTTTGACACCTGATTTACACTTTGTTTTGAGAAAATAAAGGTGACAAATCCAGTTTATGTGAAAAAAAGTGTGGATATGTTATTATTGTATTTAAGCATTTGCAGTGCTTTTTGCCATCATCTTGGCACCTTAATTTGGTGTTAGTGCTTTGTTCTCTTTGAAGTTATTGAGTGTGCTCTTTCTTCTTTTGTTTTGTTCTTTGTAGAAGTTACTTAAAAAAAGTGTGCAGCTCCAGGAGCGCTTGAGTTTGCTCCAGGTGAAGAGTGATCTGCTCAGCTCTGTTTTTGGCCAAGAGAAAGCTGACGATCTGTTGGAAGAGCTCAGCGGGGATATGAGGAAGAGAGAGTTACTCCACAGCCAGCTCCAACAGCGCAAGAACCGCCTACAGGTACCCCACCAGCCATAGCTCAATTTTTCTGCTGTATGTAGACTGTAAATGTCTGAGCTCAGAGCAAAAGTTTTTACCCCCACCATTAGCCATAATGTGCATAGTCTTACATAACAAAATAAGGTCAATGCTTATGATGTCTGGCTGAAAAAGTTGTAAAAATTACGGTATACATTTTTGATAGAGCTATCCAACAATTGTGGTATTGAATAGAAACAATTGATACATTTTAAAAGATTTAAAAAAAAAAAAAACATTTAAAGGGATGGTTCCGTTTTTTTTTTCTTGGCTTGGTTGTGTTTATGGAGCGCAGTATAACATGTCTTAATGCTTCTTTTTTTTTAAACGCCATATTTTTCTTACATTTTACCTTTATTCCACACCGCTGTCTCCACTCTCCTTTGAACGACTGGTTTGCTTCCTGCTTCTATGAAGCCCATCTCTCTGAAAAACGCAATGGTCTTCGATTGGTTAGATGGCCAAATGTAGTTTCATGTATTTTTATTGGCTGAAGTGCCAAGCACAGGTTGTCTGGAAACGCTATGGCCCTTACCATTACGGGCAGAAGTCACATTTGCGGGGACTAGCAAGGGTTTATGATGTCACCAACCCAGGAAGAAGCTCGTTGTAGTCCAATCCGGCCGTTTTTTAGGCAATAAACTGCCGTAGCTTTAAAAGACAATATCTCGGTTTGCATTGATCTTTCAGCGCTGTAACTTTGCAGATACTGTTTATGCTCAAGCAGCAACATTACACACACTAACTAAAGTTAAAAAAGTGAAATTGCATGCAACCACCCCTTTAAAGAGATGTGCAGTATGTTAATTATAACATAAAGTTCAAACAAATGTCTAATATATATCTACATACAGATACTGTGCAAATCTTAGGCAAAAAAAAGTTTTAAACTAAAATGATATCTTCTGCTGCATGTATCGGTAGGAAATATCGGTTTATATTTCCAAATATTCCTTTTGCCATTAATTGTAATAATCCAGTGAGATTTTTGTGTTTGACAACAGTAGGTATGATCTGATCTCACCATCATTGAGTCTGTCTGTGATTACATGGAAAAACAGAAAAACTGAGGCAGACTAAAACCAGAAGAACTGCGACAATGTCTCCTAGATATATTTTATTTTTCAATGAATTTCTTTTAGCTACAGTACATCAAATCAATAGTTGGAGAGACCACCCTTTCCATTTAAAACAGATTTTATTCAGGTACACCTGCACAGAGTGGCAAAATGAATGTTTGTTTGGAAATGTAAACCGATATTTTCTACTGACACACTTTAGCAAAAGATATATATCTGACTTAACGATTTTGTTTTAGTAAAAATACTAACGTACCTAAGACTGGAACAGCACAGTACTGTATGTATATGATTATAAGTATATTCATATAAGATAAAAGTAAAATAAATAAATAAATATATCCCAGATCCCTGTGTTAAACGATATAAATGTTGTCTACACACTTCAGAACCAAACGGTAACCTATGTATGCCCTTAGGGTTTGATATCAAAGACGAAGGACTTTTCTAATGCCTATGACTCCATACACAAAAAACTGACCTCCATAAAGGAACGATTCGTCAAGACGGATGGACTTCAACCCGACATTCTAGCCAAGAAGAGCCAGGCCGATCAACTCCGGGTGAGCAGCAGAGAAAACAGAAGCGTATAGCTGTTTCAGACTTCAAAAAAGTTCTGCTTTGCACGCAGCTTTTTGAATTTCCTTTTAAACAGCTTTTTTTGGTTTTAATCTCTGCATGTGGTGATCTGTAGATGCACAGTGACTTTTGATTAGATCGTCTTTCGGCACATGCTTAAAGAGTCGTGTGAATAATTTAAGGAGATAGGAGTTATGTCATGCTGAGCTCAATGTGTTTGCACTGGTTTGATCAGAGTGGCTTGTCCAGGTGGGAGCGGGAGAGACTCGCTAGTGGCAGACTGAATGTAAAATGAGTATGCATCTCTTTGCAGGTCATTAGAAAAGACTTGGAAGATTGTGAAGCCCATATCATAGCTCTGGAGACACTGGTGTCATCCAACCCTGCAAACAGGACAAAGTTTGAGCGTCTGTATGCGGACTGGAAATTGCTTTATAAAGCAGTTCGGGTAAGATCCGTTATGCTCAAGGTTTTTTTTATTTCTTATGTATAATTTTAAATTTAAGGGGTTTAGTTTACCCAAGTCACACAGGTTTGGAACAAAGAAGGTAAGGTAAAGTAAAGTAAACGACAGTATCTTCATTTTTGGGTGAACTATCCCTTTAAATCAAGGTGCAGTTGAACCAGAAGAAAAAAACATTAGCAATTAGTAACTCTCATTGTCTCACCTAAAATGTATTTTTATTTTTTCCGTGGAACACAAAATTAGATAATTTGAAGTGTGTTTATGCTGCTCTTTTCTGTACAACAAAAGCAGACTACAATGAAGTTGTTTCTTATACTGTATTCAAATTTATCAGAAGGCATATGCTATTTGTGAGAGGAAATGGAGTTGTGTGGGTTTTTTTGTTTTGCCTGGAGGTTTTTTGATAGCGTCCCAGTTTTTCTATTGCTCCATATTTGTTAAAATTTTTCAGTATTTTCTATTTTATTTCTTTTAAAATGTAATTTATTTTAAGCATTATTACTTCAGTCTTCAGTGTGGCGCATGATCCTTCAGAAATCATTATAATATGCTGATTGGTTGCTCAAGAGTGCTTAAAGGGGGGGTGAAATGCTGTTTCATGCATACTCAGCTTTTTACACTGTTAAACACTTGGATTCCCATCCTAAACATAGAAAAAGTTTCAAAAACTAATGTTGGACGTTTGATGGAGTATTTCTGTGTTAAAAATACTCCTTCCGGTTTCTCACAAATTTTGGAGAGTTTTTTTCGAGTATGGCTCGGTTTGACGTTAATAGAGCGGAAGGTCTTTGTATGGGCCGTACGGGCTCTTCTCCCGGTAGGGCGTGCGCGCGTGTGACTAGAGCAAGAGAGGAAATGCACGCCCATAAACACTCTCTCAGGTGCAGATCCAGTCGTCCAGAACACTTATGTCTGTTATAGTCCGCGCCGCGCTCCACTTCATTCCTCCACTTTGACATCAAGCGACTTCAACGCTTCAGCACAGCATTCCGGGAAGGCAGTGCTGCATTTGAACCGATTTGAACGCAGAAATGACGGGAAGCTTCACAACATCGCTTAAGTCGCATCGCAAAGTGGATCTCCACACTCCAAGAAGTGTGTTTTTGACGGAGCGGTCCCAGCGATAAAGGTTCGGTCCTGCTTTGGAAGCAGCCGGTGAGTTAAACTGCTTCAAATGTCTGTGCTGTTGCTTATCGTCGCGTGAGTAAACATCAGTAAACGACACGATCGCGTGCTTCGTCATTCAAATGCACTAACGGACTCCATTGTTGTTCTCTGTATAACGTTACACTAGTCTGACGTGCAAAACCGTTTTGCTTGCTACTGCTAAGGTTTAGTCGCATACAATAGTCCATAAACCGAATCATGTCCTCATACACTGCGAGTAAAGACACACAAATGTTGACAGGCCACTAAATACAGTACATACCACAGAGACGGACGTCCTGATGTTGCTGTTTCTATTTCAGCCTCCGAATGATTCTGGATCATATATCTATTAGCTGAGATCGATAGCGATGGGTTTCTCCACGCTTGAGGACATCATCGCTTTGCACGCTCGTCATTCTTTAGCTCCGCCCACACGATACGCCTCCAGGCGCTTGTTTTTTTCCAGAAAGACTCGGTACAGCCCATATTTCTTTTATAAATATAATAAAACTAAAGACTTTTCAGAGATATGAAGGATGCAATACTACTCTATAGGTACTCAAAATTTACATGAGATTGACTGAAACTGAGTGTTTCACACACACACACACCCCCCCCTTAATATTTTTGTGAAAACCATGGTGTGTGTGTGTGTGTGTGTGTGTGTGTGTGTGTGTGTGTGTGTGTGTGTGTGTGTGTGTGTGTGTGTGTGTGTGTGTGTGTGTGTGTGTGTGTGTGTATAAAAAAATCTCAAGAGTTTTTGGTAAATAGAAAGTTCAAAAGAACAGCATTTATTTGTAAAACTATTTTTGTAACACAATTATTATTTATTTTTTTAGTTTAATGATTTTTTTTTGTTGGGGCAACCAATATTTTGTTGGCAAAAATGTGTCTAGAAATCCTCGCGGACTGCAGTATTTTGAATTTTTTATCATATTTTTCATATTATCATACTCATGCATAACAGTCGCAATTGTACAGTAATTGTGTGAATGAGATTTCACTTATTACATCATCTCCCCAGATATCCGTAATACAAAACAAAACCTGTAGAAAGAATTCTACAGTATCTGTGGCAAATTTAGATTTGGAGTTATGAATATGCATAAACAAAATTTGATTTTAGATTTTCAGAGAGTAAATAAAAATACTTTTTTTTTGGGTGAACTATTCCCTTTATTTCTTATATTTTTTTCTGCATGGTTAATTGGTAGAAATATGAAATTATGAATAATGAGAGGAATATACTTATCTTTTTACTAGCCTCTTCAAAAATGCCCAACTTCACAAGTGATTCTGATTTAACCCTGAAGATCTGTGGAAACCGCTGAGATCACACCCCGGTTTCCATACCTCCTGCTGTGTGTTGATCATGATGGTGATGAAGAAAATGACTATAAAGGCCTTGATCAGACCTCCTTACTTCAGTTTTAATGCACACTTGTGGCTCGAAGAGATTTTTTATTTTATTTTTTTACTGAACAGAATTGTATTGCACTAAAATCCTTCTCACGTCTGTTTCAGATTTATTATGTATGTGTGTATTCACATGTATACGTGTTGTTGTTTATTCCAGATGAAGGTGAATGAAAGCGAGGAAAACATAGTGGAACATGAAAGTTTGCATGAAAATATTCTGAATTTGGAGAAGTGGTTAATGATAATGAGACAGAAGCTGGAGTTGTTTCGTGGATCAGATGGAGAATGGAGCATTGATAACCGCCAGCATGAGGCTGAGGTACGCCTATGCATACACTTCTGGATTAGTTACTACAGTTAGTGTTGCTTTTATTAAGTGCAATAAATAAACACAACAAATCTTCTGAAAGCTTTTTACAATACTTGAAATATCCCATTTTAATCTATTGTTGTATTATTATTATTATAATAATTATAATATAATAATATAATATAATAATTATGTTTTGGTTTTTTTGTTCAATAATCTTAAAAAAAAAATGGAAAGGAAAGGAAAAATGGAAGAAAAATGGAAATTTTGTAGCATGATATTCTACAACAAAATTCAAACAATGTACAAACCGAAGGCTTTAATACAGTTAAAACAATAAATGAATAAATACTATACATTGTGTGCTATTATTATTATTATTTTTAATTATATGATTGATACCATATAAATAGTTCCCACTATACCTGGAACTATCAGGCCTTTTGAAATTATTGCCAGACTTTGAAATTTAGAAAATATTAAGAAAAGTCATGGGAATTGGTTTAAAAGAGTTGAACCCCTGAATATAAGAATACAGTTCAAACAAACTAAATAATAATTAAAGATTTTTTGTTAGCCATTATCACTTTTTGTCAGAATTTATGCAGCATCTGTATTTTGGCAGACATCATGAATATCATGGTATATTTTATAAGGGATAACATTCTACACTTTAATCTATGAATATATTAAACCCATTCATCAACGCGATTCAAATGCTTGATGTATTACTATTACAAGTCACTTAAGTCATGCCACAAAAGCACTGTTTGTGCAGGTTTGTGAATGTGCCTGTGGTGCAGGCATGCCTTTGTTGTACTTTAGATTTAATCTTGCATTACTGTTGTTGTCCTCTAGAGGGCACTAGGAGAGTTTCCTGAGAAGGAACTTCAGCTTCATCAGACCGAGGCTCAGGGTCAGACCGTGCTGGCCAGGACCTCTGAGAAAGGCAAAGTTCACATCATTCAAGACCTCAAACGCCTTCGAGAGTCCTGGGTATCCCTCCACACGCTTAGTCTCAATCTTTACAGGTAATGCTGTAAGAAGCATTCTTGCATTACTTGGTAATGCTTGCAGGGTGTTGATGGTATTAAACGGACAGAAACTATGACTCAAGAAACATAATTATGATACAATTTTGTCAGACCTGTTTAAAAACATAATAGAATTTCCAAAAGGCATATTTCACATTCTGCAACCAGTTCACCTGCTCTTGTTTTTTCAATTATTTTTGATTGCTATGTGAATCACTTGTGTTTACTAGTCAGGAGTTGGGGAAAGGCATCTAGAATGTAGCATTTCCAATTGAACTATGTTTTTCGTAGGGGATATGTGGAATTTTTCATTGTTAAAATTCTTTGCCGATTTAAAATGGATAAATATTGGCGGATGAATTGCTCTTTATCACTACTTGAGTATAACATTTTATTAAAAGGGGAATTTATTACTTTCACCGTAACCTAACAGGCTTCTAAACGGAGATGCTGCCACAGGCGAGTTCCTGGACAGATGGGCAGATGGGCATCACCAGGTAATGCCTATAGACTTTGAAGTGGGATATAATGCAAGTGACAAAGGACCGGAGCAGCGTCAGAGATTCCTGGACAGATCAGAATCAACAGTTCTCCCAGAGCTGGAGAGGAACATTGACGCAAATCCAGATCAAATTGGAATTGTGGTCTCTGAGAGCATCACAAGACCTGGACGTTTGGAGGTCAGGAGAAGAGAGAAGATTTACCAAGACCGGTCCATAGATGATGAGGTGGATGCAGTCATGTCTAGAGGGGACTGTAATGTGAACAGGAAGCAGATAGAGATGGGAGGCTCTTATGGTGGTGACTCGCTTAGGAGCGGTGGTCGGACGGATGAATGGGTTAAAGAACACATGGCTAGTTCTGGGATTGAAGATCTGGATATTCAAGGCAGATATGCCATTTCTGATGAGGCACAGAAAGGGATGCAGCGGTCACAAATCCTCAACACCTCCTCCCGTGCTGCTTATGGCTCAACTAATGACAATCAGGTTAGGATGATTCAAATATGATTCTTTTTATTCTGACTGTCAACTGTCATTATATAAGAAATGTGCAATATATTTGTAGTGATTTTGCATGCGATATTATTAAATTACATTGTGAATATTGCAGTGATTTCATTTTTTATTTTATTCCATTTTAAAAAATGTATTTTAAAGTCTCTCCTTGTCTTTTAATCTAGAAGTATGATAATGTCATACTGTAATTTGCAAAATGGTATTAGAATTGGAATTAAATTTTTTTTGTGCAAATCACTTCAAATTGTTAATTTCAGTGAAGCAAAGTGTCAAACCTTTCTACAAATTGTATGCATCGTCATTTAGAAATGTTTCCATGCATGTCAATGCGTGCAATTTTTTTATGTATTGTTTTATTTGTTAATGCAATGATGTACTGGTACATAACATATACACTACTGTTCAAAAGTTTAGAATTAGTTAAATATATAAAGAAATTATTACTTTTATTCAGCATGGGTGCATTAAATGGATCAAAAGTGACAGTAAAGACATTTATAATGGTACAAAAGATTTCTAAAGAAATGCTGTTCTGATCGAAGAATCAGACGAAGAGTCGTCTTTAAAAAAACTAAAAAACATAAAAACTCCAAACTTCTGAACAGTATTGTAAATAAAAATTATCACACTTCCTCTTGTTAATTTAGTTGTAAAAATGGCACATGCTTTCATTTTTTTTAACTGGAGTAAACATTTTGAGCAATACCATGGCATCAGTGGATGTTTAGCCAAAATGTTACTTTGAAGGGGGAAAAGCCTTCTATTTGTTTCAGAGCAAATGCATTAAAAGTGATATATTATCAAAAAACCTAAGAAATTATCAAGATATTTTTTAGCTAGATCACTAAACGTAAAGCCACCATTAAGCAAGCGATACCTAGGCTATAATAAACTAACAGAGAGATGTCTCTTTCCATTTCTCCTGTAGATGGGCTCTCAGGGGCCCCAGCGTCATGCTGATATGGAGGCCCAGAGGAGGGAGTTTGAAGTGTGGCTTCACAAGGAAAATGACAAACTCACTGGAATTCTGAACAACCAAAGATCCCTGAGCGCTAAAGAACTGAGGATAAGACAGAATACACTCAAGGTTGGTGGTGTTTGTTAATTTTTTTTTTTTTTACTTTCTTTTTATCTGTTTTTGATTAAAGTTTCATGAAGAGTCCAAAATATCAAAAAGTGTTTGAGTAAAAAACAATCTTTGATAGCTTTGATATCTTATTCAACAAAGAGCACACAGTGTGATGTTTTACTTTGGTCACACAGAACATGCTGGATAATTTTCAGTATGTGAAACTGTCTGTACGTCTGGTGTGTAGTGCTTCGTACGTACGTTTCCATCATTGCGAATGTAGTTGCGGGTCTGTGAAGCTTTGAAAGGCTTGAGCTCAGGGTTTACCCCAGGCTTGGAAAAATTCAAACTTCACAAGTACCTGGAAGCTGTCATATCTGATGAAATTTGAGCTGACAGCCGCTGTGTCATGTTGACTTTGTTTTTTTTGTTCAGTCACAGCTTCACAGCTCAGATTTGGAAAAGCGCTTGAACGGCAATTAATATGTGGCCTTCCTGTTGAATACCATGAAACGGCATCAGACATCTTTTGCAGATTGTGCTATGTGAAGAAGACGCATTGAGATTGTTTTTAATTATTTAAATCTTCCCCACAGCAGATAAAGTGCTCAGATTCTTCAATGCAAAGCGCTTCTTCCTCCATTAGAACATCTTATAGGAATAACTTCAGGATGCTCATAAAGTGTTTATAAATTGATTGGATTATATTATTAGAATGTGGGCTGAAATTGAGACCTTGCAAAGTATTTTTTGTATCTGTCATTTTTTCTTTAAAGAAGTTAAATTACTCAGTAATGTGACTAAAAACCAGTCAACTGGAATGAGATAACTCATTAAAACTGATAACAGGACTGTTCCTGGAGTTTCTATAACATGCTCAGTATGGTACTGTGAACTCTTTAGTAACTACCTCCTCTGTGAGCTGAATCTGGATGTAAACTAATTCATTTTTTAACATTGGTTTACCTTAGAGCTAATTTTGATGTTCTGCATTTGAGAATGAGGGCTGAGAGTTTAATTCACACCATGTACATCTCAAGAAGTATTTCAAGTTTTGGAAAATGGGAAAAACACTGCATGCTCTCTGGGTACCTTTTTCTTGTCACTTGTTACTTGTGCCCCAGTAATAATATTTAGCTGTATTTTTAGAAAATTTACTTATTGCTTTTTTTAATTTACTTATTACTTATTGATATTGTGAAATCCCATACAAATGCATGGGACTTCCATGTACGTTTGGGTCAGTACACGGCTTTATCTTTTAAGAAAATCATTGTAATTCAAGTATGCATTTAATTGGTCAAGTAACTGTACATCTACATTGTTATAAAATATTTCTAATTCAGATAAATGCTGTTATGTAGATCTTGTATTCATAAATAAACAAAAACCCTGAAATGTATAAAAGCTTCCACAAAAGATATTAACCAGCACAAACTGTTTTCAGCATTGATCATTAGAAGTGTTTCTTGAGCAGCAGGGAAGGATCATGAGACTCTAAATACTGGAGTAATGATGCTGACAATTCAGCTTTTCCATCACAGAAACAAATTACATTTTAAAAATATATTAAAATAGAAAACTGTTATTTGGAATGGCAATTTCAATTTTAAAAATGTATATTTTTACTGTATTTTTTAAATAAAATCAGCTGTAAGAAAATCTAAAAAAGATTTTAAAAAATGTAACTGACCCCAAACTTTTGACTGGTGTACTTGAATTAAAATAAAATGATATGGATTTGAAATAACTGCATTGTGATCCAATTATGAGCACAAATCTTTAACCAACACACCCACACAACCCCCTAATAGTAACCCCTTGGTCTTGATTTCTGTATAGGGTTTACGTGCCGGTGTAGCCTGGGGTCAGAGTCAGTTCCAGAAACTGATCGCTGGTCAACAGAGTAAGTCACTGGAGGAGGACACTGAACTAGAAGAGCTGCGTTATCGCTGGATGTTATACAAATCCAAACTTCAAGAGGCTGGTGACCTCAGTGGTCTGCTAAAACACAAGGTATAAAAAGAAAAGTAAAATCCTTTTACATCTCGTGCATGACCGTATCATGTGTCCACCAGAAGGGGGCAGCAGCTTGTAGCCGGATCTAACTAAATAAAGCAAATGTTTATGTTTGTTTCAGGGCGTCAGAGGACAAGAACAGGAGCATGTCCGAGATGGAAAGGTAGGTTTTATTCTGTGAACATAGGCCTTGATGTTGTGAGTCGGCTTGTGTTTAAAGGGCTTCAAAAAATCTCTCTGATCTGACAGTAAAGTGTGTTTGAACAATCTTTGAAGAGCAAGTATTCCCTTTTCAGGGTGTGAACAGAATTTAATGCAGTGTTTATTTGTTGACACACAGCTGGGGCTGGTGTGTTTTTCTGCAGTGTAATGTCACTGTGTCATGTGGTTAATAGTTGCACACTGATTGAATGTAATATATTGGAGGAGGATATGTGGTAGGTTATTAGCACTTTTTATTAAACCTAGGCCTCATAGTCTATTCGATATTGCTCTTTTATTCAGATCTGGCTCCATTCTTCTATGGAACTGAACACCCATATTTTATGACCAAATCAATTTTTCATGGACAACTATTTTTTTTATAGTACATTTCACAACTGATACTTATAAGGGATTTTACAAAAAAATATTGCAGCTCATTTAGCAGTTCAAATCAGCTGATTACTTTTTTGTTAAATATATTGCGTTTCACATGACGGAAGTAAAATGAGATGTGAATTCTGTTTCATGTTAACTTAAAGAGTTCGTAAGTGGGAAACTGTTCAGCTGGATTAGTTGGAAGGCTTTGAAATAGAGGCACATGAATAGCATTTTGAAAGCCTGAACCAAAGCACTGTCTTAGTGCTATTTTTTGGCACCGTGGGCCGCTTAGAAACATCAAGGCAGTTGCTCCACTGCGTCTCTCTGGGGAGTGTATTAATCTTTCTGAGAACTTTCTCTAATATATCGCGTTCACACCTTTTTTTAGCGCCTCTTTTCTCACTCCTTCACTCTCTAGCCATCTGTTCATGAGCGGTCATGTCTGCTTGAGAGACGCAGGTGCCCTGCTGACTGCATATGAAAGGCTGTTCTGATACGCCTGCTTTATTTACATTAGCTGATATTAGTGGATGGAGATGGAAATGTTTTTTTGCACAAGCAGCATTAGCTTCCAGTTATCAAGGCTATTCACAGACGCTTTGGTTGAACTCGTTCTGCAAAACATGCACACACACACAAACTTTTTTGAATCATTATGAAATGAGCCATCCTAACATAATTCCAATTAATTCACAGGTTTTTTTTTGTTTGTTAGAGTGTTATTAAACTCTATATTTATCACTTAAATGCTTGTTTAAAAGCGAAAGCTACCGACTAATCAATAGTAATGATTTGACTAATCTTTCAAGCAACCAATCTCATCTATTTAATTTTATAAATATGTCATTCTGCTCACCCCTACTGTAATTGCATTTTTAGCAATCGTTTTAACCAACCATTACAAGAACATTTTTGTTTTGGCTGTATTTTGCCATTGCAAATGTGTTAAAGGTGCCATGTGTAAAAATTGAGGTAAAAATATCCAAAAAATGACCTACACACATCAAAAGAATGAAAAGAAATAAGGGAGATGATGTCTTTAAAAAAATGTCAAGTTATAGTGCTGCAGAGATATCAACCTTAATTAGCAGTAGCATTACTAGCCCCGGCCCGACAGGTGTCGTAATACCAGTCTCGGCCATGGGAGGCGGTATGCGGGCAACATAACCACCAGCCAACCTGCAATACACGAATAACTCGCACTGCTTGTGGGTGTACTTGAACCTGATGTCAATCGTGTGGAAAGTACAGCCCACTACTTAATTTCAGTTCAGGGAAGAGAGCGGACATATGGCCGAAGCCCTTGCCCCTTAAATATATCTGATATAATAAAAATAGCTGCTTTACCTGACCGGAAAAAGCGGAAGTGCGCGCGCGCCCGGCGACTGTGTCCCGTCCCGTCATAATAAAAGTCCCGGTACTCACGAGCCGTGTGTTTGTATAACAATCGCTCCAGCGGCCGTGCTCAGCTCCACAACACTCGGTCCTGCTCTGCTTTACACTAAAGTAACGTTAATAACCGCATCCATGAACATGATTTCTGCCCGAGTCCTATTTTCCACCAGCTGTGAGGTGAAGACCACATGTCCCAAAATACTGCGCTCACACCTGGCACCATCAAACTACGCCTTTGTTTAGATTAGGCGCCCTCTAGTGGACGGAAAGTTGCATAGTGCACCTTTTAAAGCTGCTCATTAATGCATCTTAAGACAATACAAGTAAATGTTGCTCACCTGAACCACAGCGTCTTGACTCTGTCGTGGAAACCATCATCACCTTCTGCTGCCTTGGTGACCTGTCATTATCACGCAGGATAAATACACGCTCTGCACACACTATGATTGTCTCTGTCACTGACCAAATACAATCATCCAATTGTGAAGATGACACTACATGACAGGCTGTAATTACAGGCTGCTCACATATATAGTTATGTGTTGTGATAAAGTATATTTTTCCATTGTATAATCACCAAGCCAGAACGATATGTTTGGATGCTGTGTATTTGCAAGGACACACTCATTTTTCTATACATTACAGTAGGTCGGAGCACCGCTGTAATTACCCCTCAGTTTAATTACATTTTCCTGAATAGAGGCTGACAAAAGAAAAGAGTGGAAAGAGATTTCTGCTTTTCATCCACCCACATTTCCTCCTCCTCACTTCCTCGTACTTCTGCACTCTCTCAAACACAAAGTAAAAGTTTCCATGTTCCTCAGCTTTGCTACAGAGGCGTTAAATAAAAAGGGTCGTACCAAGTTCAGATACCTCAGAGTCCGGTGCTCAGAGCGATGAGGAGCTGTTGTGGGTGGAGTGTGTTGAGGAGCTGTGGGTGGATGATATTCACTCCCACAATTCCACAGGAGCTTCAAAAACTTCCCTGTGCATATTGACTGGGAGATGGGTGCTGTGTTGGTGCATCAAGTCACAACCCAAGATCTATCTTATTATCAAAGATCCAAAGATTTTATTATCAAAAAACCCTTTTATCATTCAGCAGAAGAAAAGTTTAAATCCAATAGCTTAGAAAAGTTATAGCACATTGTTTTTATGTTTTATATATTCTTTCTGGCTATTTATAATTACTTCTAAAACTCAAGAGATGTAACTTAACACTTAGAATTTGTGCTCATCTCGTGTAAATTTCTTTAATAAAAATGTAACCCTAGTAGTGAGAAACATTCTACATTGGAAACATTTGTTTCTATCATTAGGCACCAAAGACTACATATACCAAGATGGATTCAAATATATAACTATGAATGGGCAAACTGAAAAAAGCCCTGCCTTTTAAATAAGAGCCAGCTGCTAATTGGCAAAGCATCATTGCATTACTGCGGCTTCTTATAGAAGCTCCAGTTCCCTTAGAAACAGTCAGTGTTGAGACTGCATATGCGCATTGGCTGGACCAAACTGAAATATATGATTGTTAGTGCTAAGAAACAACATTAATAGAACAGTTCATATAAGATTTTATTGATGGTTTTGAAATATGTTATTTAAATGTGAGTTTACTAGCAGGTTTTGAGATTTTAGTTTTTCCCTATTCAAGTAGATAGTAATTTTCCTTGCATGCCCAAAATGCAATAAATATATAGTTAAATAATGCAATCCTGCACTGCATCTAGTTAAGGTGAGGTTTTTGTACAAGAAAGGGAAAAACTTTATTTAAATTAGCAAAAAAAATTCCTAACTGAAAAGTATTAGTAGAAAATTATTGCATATAATACATTTTTGTCAGCAAACTTTTGTTCTATACTATTTTCTAGAAACTATTTTCTAGGAGGGCAGCCCCACAGCTCATTCGGGCTGAGCCTGGCCGGGCCCCATGGGGGAAGGCCCAGCCTCCAGGCGCTCACATACGAGCCTCAACCCCGGGCCTGGCTCCAGGGTGGGGCCCCGGCTGCGTCATGCCGGGCAACGCCTCGGTTCTTGATTTTCTCTTGTTCATAGTGGGCTTCTGAACTACTCTTAGTCTGACCCATCACCAAGGATCTGTTTGCCTTGGGAGACCCTACCAGGGGCGTATAGCCCCAGACAACATAGCTTCTAGGATCATTCAGGTACTCAAACCCCTCCACCACGATAAGTTGACAGTTCAAGGAGAGGAGGTAAAAAAAAAAAAAAAAAAAAAAATATGATTTAACCAATATAGCTAAGCTTTTCATCAATCATTCATTTTAAATTAGTCAATTATGTCACTAGAAGCCGTCTACACTGGACATGACAAAGTGACCGTTGCAAAGCATTTGTCCTTCATGTCAGTTTGTCATAATAGAACGATGCATCAGTTTACTGTCGGGGATTTTATCCAGTGTAGACAACATCCCGGATTATAAAGGGTTATATTGTCTTCTGTCGTGCCGCTCGCTTCCAGTGTAGGCACGGTGTTAAAGCAGTATCTACAGTGAAACTAGTTTGATAAACAATTGGACACTGTAGTCATTTAAACACATCACTAGGTTTTGTGATATAGCCTTTCTGTGCATGTGTTTTGCAGGCGAACAGCAGTCTCGGATTCTTGTACCGTGTGTGTCGCATGGCTCTTCCTTTCCAGCTCCTGCTGTTGGCTCTTCTTCTGCTGGCCTTCCTGCTGCCCATGATGGACGAGGGCACCAGCTGTTCACTGTCCAACAACTTCGCCCGTTCCTTCAACATCATGCTTCGCTACGACGGACCTCCGCCCACTTAAAAGGCGACAGTCGAAATCAGCTTTTTTACACGCGCCAATCTGCTCTTGTGTTCATGTAACGAATGGTTATATATTTTTTTATCATTGTTCCGTTAAAATTTTAAGTCATTTTATTTTTGGTTCTCAGCTGCTCCATCATACACCCACACAAGTGGGCCCAGCAGATCAGAAACTGTGTTTGTGTGTGAGGTAGTGAAAGTGTGAGTGGGTGGATGGCATAGATGCTCACAACCTGCTCAACGTGATTCAAGCTGTTCATTTCTCTACAGGTTTTAGAGATACCAGTGCAGCCTTAACAAAGAGCAAAACTCCCTTAAAGACATCTACTCAGGAGCCATCGCAAATTTCTTGCGTTTTTACGTTCGTTCTACGTTACTGCTAGTTTCTAAATGTTACAGGAATACTTAGCAAAAATCTGTCATCATTTAATCACCCTCATGCCATTTCAAAGCTGTTTAACTGGGCTATATTTTTGAGACTTTGCCTGTCAATGCAATTAAAGTCAATGGGGTACAATCATGTTGTTTTAGACCTCATTGGTGTTCCTTGTAAAGTAGCTTATTTTGAAAACATGAGGGTGAGCAAATGATGGCAGAATTTTCTGTTTTGGGTGAGCTATCCCTTTTAATAATTTTACTGTGGTATGTGTTATATTTAAACAGTATTGTGCGTGTTTTTATCATACCACTTGTTTAAAATCTGTTGTTTGCTGTTTTACTCAGGCCACTCAGAAAAGAAACTGTGTTTAATAATAGGATTTAACTTATCACTGTGTTGCGGGTATTGATTCTGATCTCATTGGGTCATGATTAATTAAAAGACTACCATGTACATATTTTAAAACTAAGCTCATTTTAAAATGTTCATATATTATTGAGCTTTAGAAGAGGAAATGGTCCAAATTAACACAGGCATTCCTGTATGACTCCATAGCAAAGGTGCTCTGCACGTGTTCTTATAACAGACGGCTTTCCTTCAATGGTCTTTTGGAAATTGAGATGTCGGAATCACATTGGTGGGCTTTAGACTGAGTTGTGGCATTGGCTGGCCTCTGAATGTTGTTGTAGGTTATTGTAAGTGTGTTTTTCAGGCATAGATTATGGAGTAAAAATAGCTCTGTTTGGGAGAATGTCCTTTTTTGAACAGAATTTTGGAACTCTGTGACCTTCTTGGCCTGTTTTTCTTTTTTCTTTTCTTTTTTCCAAGCAGTGTCTCTCCTGGGATTTCTAAGAGCCCGTTTGATTTCAGTTATTCTTTCAGGATGGCTTCTTTATGGTCATGGTTTGATTAAAGGAATGCCTTGATTTCTTTTTGGGGCCGGAACGAAGGCTTTTATATCTTTCAGAGCTGGCAAAAATCAAAACTCTTTTTGCAGTGTGAGACAATAGAGGCTAATTGCATGGCTTTTCAGCTTTAAGTAGTATTACACAAATGCACTGAACTGCTTTTATCCTGTAGCAAAATGCCATTTTAAAATCATATCAGACCTCTCTATGTATCTCTGCTATGCTAAAACTGTAATTTCTGTCAATATGTGATGCACTATAAAAATGGCAAAATATGCTGCATTTTCTAAAAAGAAACTGTAAGATTGAAGCTCGGCACTTCAATTAATTGCACTGCATTATTGTTTGTATTTAATCTTTTTTTATGCCAATGCAAATCCTTTAATGATACAGGTTTCATCAATAATACTGTGTGTTCCATTAGGCTGCAAATGCTAAACTGTACAAAATTTGGTTCAATGGTTCAACTGTGTTGAAAGGTCATTAAACATATGTTATTTGAGCTAGTTTACAGCACTGTGTGCATGGAAGAGTTTTCTCGTTGGGTTTACTGGAAATTGTTTTCAAAGACAGTTACCAAAATTTAAAGCATGTAGAAATTATAACATTTAGACTTCAAATGCATGAAGGCTTATAAGATGATGTATTTGGGAAAAAAAATGTTAAAACATTTATTTTATTACCATATTTTGAATGAAACTCATATGATGTATCTTTAAACTGCTAAATATATTCAGTAAAAAAAAATGTGTATGTGTATATATAATATATATATATATATATATATATATATATATATATATATATATATATATAATATAAATAACCAGTATTTTTGTATTTTACTCCAGGCAATAAACATGCAGTGCATTTTCAGTGCTGTTTGTGTTTCTTTTGTTGCTATGAACTTTTGCTATGGAGATTGAAAAGATAAATGTGTGACTCAATATCAAGATTCTCATTCAGAAAGCCAGTGATCCTCTTTTAGCAGGAAATGATCTGAAGCAGATCTGTTTGCTTGCATTCGACATTAAACCAAAGCTGAACTGGTCTGGCGAGATGTGCAATGATAACAAAACACGAAACCAGCCTGCAGGTGTAAATAAAGCATGCAATAGTGCACAGCTACGTCTTCTCCGGCTATATGGCCATGTGAGGTCCTTAGGTCGGCTCGAGGTTACATGACAATCTACAGTATGAATGACTTTATTTGCTTCAGATAGTTTAAAAAAAAACAAAATGGTACCAGAAAAGCCATGGTTATACACATTTGAGTGATTATTTGCATAGATTTGTCATTTCTCGGTTGCCTTAGTAACCATGTGTGTGTTTCTCGGCCTGTTCCATTTCCATTTAATCTATGTCAAGAGAAACACGTTCTAATTGAAGAATATTGAACAGCACTGTCAGATAGGGCTGGTCGATTCCCAAATTTTTGGAATCGACTCTCAATTCCCAACGCCTTGGAATCGAGGAATTGATTCCCAGCCCTACTGTTAGAACAACCTTTGTAAAACATTTAAAATCTGCACGGATACATGTCTTGGTTAAACATTTGTCATAGCGGACTCCTTTTATTGACGTATTCGTGTTGTCAGGTGGATGTTTGTCTTCGAGGTGTGTACGTGAACTCTGGGCTGTTTGGCATAAAGATAGACTGTGACTGTGTCTGACTTTAAAGCCCACTCACTGAAAGCACGCTCGCATGGCCTAATTTATTCAAATGTAATTCCTATGAGTGGTAAAGAGTTGGATCTATCCTACACACTCACCCACATGATTTCACACTATTGTTTCCTTCCTGCTTGGCAATGAGCAGATATTTCTCTGGTGTGGAAATGTCATCTCAATGCAATCCAAATCATGTTTGTTTGCTGACGTCCAAATATTCATGGGGCAGGGAACCAGATCGAGGGATAAAGTACATTACAAATAAGCAATTGAGGTGAAAGTAATGTGGTTTGAATATTAGAGATCCTTTACCCAGATTATTTTAATTGGAGCCTGACTATGAAACATCCATTTTTGCAGCTCTCCACGCTTTAAATGCTGAAACATTAACCAAAAACCATTGCAAAAGTGCCCTTTATCCACAAAAACGAGGTGACTTTGCAGTTTTAACATGGGTTGATGTTTAAAGTTATGACTTTACACCAGTGCTGTTAACTAGAACTAGAAGATAAGTTTAATACATAAAAAACTGTAATAGTAATAGAATTATCAAGACAGAAGACATTTTTAGAGATGAAGCAGTCACACAAGTGCCCCTGCGTGTGGCGTAATCAGATGTAGCCACTTAACTTTTGAGTTGTAAGTTACACATTTGCTGGCTTAAATGGGATATGAAAAACACTCCAAGAGCTCCTGGTCACATGATAAACTGATTTTGTTAAGGTGCCGGACATGACTCGCATTGATAAAGACGGGGATGTTAATGTTGCCTTAATACTTTGCGAATATCTGGACATTTTTTTAGCTTTGTATGACTATAAAAAGTCAAACAGCAATATCATTCATAGCAAACTGGATGACTATTTCTAGCACTGTCATTGTTAATTAATCTGAACAAAAGGTTAATGTCATTGTGCACCTGGTCTGTTAAAGCTGAGGCTGAAGGAATTTAGTTTATTACACTGGCTGGCCAGTACCTCTGTAGTAAATATTTAATTTTGTGGCATGTTGCCATGGAAGCCGAGGTTTCCATGTCAGAGGTGCTTTCCACTGGGAAAGTCTTGTAAATGCAAATTGACAGCTCCTGAAAAAAAAGGAGCTTCATTTGAAGAACTCTTTTCAGGCTGTTGAATTATAGAGAGGTCTACAAATGCAAATTATGTATAAAGATTGGTTGTGTATATGTGTATATTTCTGTCATAACAATTCTTAAAGAGTTTTTGGCATGGTAATGGATATAACAACATTGATGTGTTTGGTATTGGCGGAATAGATCTGTAGATGTACATTAATTACCTGTAGCCGATCTATACAGGTGAAGATTGGAGAGCTTCTGAAGCATGCTGCTACTGCTATTGCAAATGTTAACCAAGTAGTTTTTGAAGGTTGAGCAGTGAGCTCATTGGCTACTGCTAAAGCAGGAACCAATCAGCTGTGGCCTACAGAGAATGTGTTTATATATATATATATATATATATATATATATATATATATATATATATATATATATATATATATATATAAACTCACCTAGAGGATTATTAGGAACACCTGTTCAATTTCTCATTAATACAATTATCTAACACAGTATTAGTATGTGTTATACACAGTATTAGTATTAGGGTCAAACACAGTATTAGTATGGTGTTCCTAATAATCCTTTAGGTGAGTGTGTATGTGTATTATATATATATATATATATATATATATATATATATATATATATATATATATATATATATATATATATATATATATATATATATATATATATAATACGCATACAGATATTATATATTATACATATACAAATAAAGATTGTGAAATACTCAGACCGGCTTGTCTGGCACCAACAATCATGCCACGCTCAGAATTGCTTAAATCACCTTTCTTTCCCATTCTGACATTCAGTTTGGAGTTCAGGAGATTGCCTTCACCAGGACCACACCCCTAGATGCATTGAAGCAACTGCCATGTGATTGGTTGATTAAATAATTGCATTAATGAGAAATTAAACAGGTGTTCCTAATAATCCTTAAGGTTAGTGTGTATATTACACACACACGCGCACACACACAAAAGTTTTGGGACATCTGCTTTTGCATGCACATTAACTTTAATGACATCACATTCTTAAAGGTGTAATGAACTGGCTTTTTTATGTATACTATTGTCAATACATATAATGATGTTTGTGTGGTTTTTATGTTCAAAAACCTCATTTATAAGTAATAGGCTATTTTCTTCACTGGTTTTGAGGCTCTCTACAAAACGCCGGGTTTTTTTAATTGGCATGACGCACTCGAGACTTGGAAGTAAACACCCACGGCTAGGATTGGATAAGATATTTAATATTTATATATATGCAAATTTATATATTTCCATATTTAGAAAGAGAGAGAGAGAGAGAGAGAGAGAGAGAGAGAGAGAGAGAGAGAGAGAGAGAGAGAGAGAGAGAATAGCAGAACAAGAACGGAATATAATGAGATTCATCGGCCTGCCGGGCTTTGCGAGCCCTGGCCCATATGTGTCTGAGTCCAGCGTGCTAAAGTTATGCTCTGTTAGACACATACACATTAGCCAACGCTACACATTGCTTGGATGCAGCTGCTCAGCCATGGAAACCCATTATGAAGCTCTCTGCACTGTTCTTGAGCTAATCTGAAGGCCACATCAAGTTTGGAGGGCTGTAGTTATTGACTCTGCAGAAAGTTAGCAACTTCTACGCACTGTGCTTATTAATGTTCAATAAATAAAAGTTGTTTTATTTGTTAAAATCATTTGTATTATTATTTTTACTATTATTATTATTATTGCATATTTTAAAAAGTATTTTAAGATTATACATGATTATACAAGAAGACTTGCTAACACTGTCTTTCAACTGAAACAATCTTTCAAGTACTGTGACCATTTAAAGCCAGTAAATGTGTCAACTTTGCAATATATGCATGAAGATTTTAGAAATGGTGCATGATGTAATAATCCACAAAGTATTGTTTGGACAGAGCAAAAACACCACCCAAAAGAATTATGGTAGAACATTAGAATGTCAGGCTTAACTCTAAAACATTGCTTGCAAGTTTTTTTGTTTGTTTTTTTGTAAAAATATAATTACCACATTTATTTTTGTGTGGATGAGTTAATATAAATATAACCATAATTTGTTTTTAAAAAGTGTGTCGCTGCAAACAGTTTTTAATTTGCTTTTACAAACTGAGAGACAAATCTAAATGATTTTCTGTCGCAATCGACAGCATGTCACGGATGTGTAATGCCTAGTTTAGTTCATTCATTTTAGGTTGTTATCTACTAGCTAAGCACCCGGACAGGATATAAAATACCAGTTTTGTGTATGTAATGAACAGCTGTCAAACTGAACAGTGTGTTCACTGTAGTAGTTAGACATGTGCATATTATTTAGATAATTCACCAAGGGAAGAGCATGTGATAACATCTATCATAAGCTCTTTATTGCAGCTACTGTTGCTGAATATTTTGTATGCCAGCAATTATGTTCTTCAGAGCAGCACAGGCTAGATTCAGCTGCGGTGACAGCAAATGTATCAGGCCGACCTAATATATAAAATGACCCTTTTAATTAAAGCTTGCTAAAACCCAGCTTAATCTTGCCTTTGTAGAGGTCCATGTTTAGAAGAGAGATAAGTTGGGGTTGTGGGACACGCCCCTTTATGGTGAGCCACAAAGCCCAATTCAAATATCCCACTGACCTTCAGCTTTCAATCAGGTACTAGATGGGGTGATGTGATGTCCCATTCATTGTAATTCTCTGATAGTTATATCATTCTGAGTAGTGTGCTCCATCAGAATTCATTTACCCACCCCTCTTCAACTGTGACATTGCTATTGCTTACTCCTCCACATTTCACAGAGGACAGATGGTCGGCACCAGTGTGTTGGCAGCATTAGCAGGGCACTTGTTCTGTAAAGCAGAAAAAATAAATCCAATCAGTGCTACAGCAGCAACTAGTGGCATCACATCAGAGCCTAGGGTCAATGCACAAGATACGCAAAACAGCTGTGGCCCAGATAAAAAATAAGGTGAGTGTCAAGTCTAGCCACAGAATATCTGCCTAAATTAAATATAGATTTAATTGGTGCCAGTATTAATCAAAATCCAAAGCTCAGTGACTTTCCTCCCCTTGAGGTTTAAACATAATTGTTTCCAATACTGATCAATAATGCAAACATTAATCCTACAATACCCACAACAACATGACAATTCATACCTGTTTTGGGCGAATTGGTGGCTAATTCATAGGATCTCATTTTCGTTTTCATACAATCTGCATGTGCCACACTGACAGTTGGTTGGGGTGGACATTTTACAGATTACTTTGAAATCGTCACTAAAATAGTACAACCCCAAAACTTAAAGGGGGCGATAGTTACATTCAAAAGCATGTAACATGCATGTAACATGCAACATCACGTTTGCATGACTTCAACATCACCATCACTAAGCTTCAGAGAACTTAGGGGCTGCTTACATGACACCATTTTTAACAAAAATCTGACTTTTTATGCGTTTTGGCCGTTCATTTACACGACAATAGCATTTTGTGGGCCTGAAAACGCAAATTTTAAAATGGGTTTCAAATTGCACGTTTTTGAAATTATAATGTTATTGTACGTTTAAACCATAGAAACCAAATTAACATGGACATAGTGTCCGTGACATCACCCATAGGATTCTGAAGAGCAGTTCTGAAGCGTAAAGAAAGGTCGAGCTGGCCGTTGCCATCTTAACAGCACGTCAGTCCTAGATAACTGACAATGGGCAAAGAGGCGGGACGTGACATGAGCTGAGGTGCCGTGATGACTAACAGACAGCAGACGAACGGCTATTCACCTGTCACTCAAAGTGGCCACGCCCCTTAATTATGCAGAACCTTAAGGCTTTATATAATGTAAACGAATGAGTTATATATAAAAAATACCCCCCTCACAGTTGTCATGGAAGGAAAATTAGCTATAGCTGTAAACATTGCTAGGGGTTTACAGTATATGACCAGTATAAGACCAGTAGTGAAAAATGAAGACCAAGAGTCAGGAGTGCAATTAATTAAAATAAACATTTACTGAAGAATAGTTTGTAATTTCAACAGCAAAAGCCAGCTTCAACTCTCAAGGAGTTTGTAGGCCACGTTCCTGCTCTACCCGTCTCGTCATACCGTACATACAATTGTCCCAACAGTTATACTGTTTTCAAGGTCTATCCACTCATTACTGCAAGGTGGATGATTCTGATTGGCTCAGAGAAAATGAACAGTCATGGTAAATTTCCACACATTGTCAATAAATCAGATACACGTCTCCATAAACGTTTCACTTGTTGACGCTGTCACCCCGGAATTAGGCCAATATAGTGACCTTCTAGATCTGGAGCAGGCGCCAGCTTTTCCAGAAAAACAAGTCCACGCGTCTCTTAGGATGTCCATTCTTAACACTGATCTGCAACAAAGAATATTGCGCACAAACAAAGATACACAGTCTCTCCAAGGTTGGAGCTGATTAGGCTCCAGCTGTAACTAGAATGTTCCTCAAAACATACTGATAACGTGCATTCTCTCAGGGAGAGTACAGACAATAGTACAGCACAGTCTTTAGTGTTTCAGTAAAAGGAAATATAAAATGAATAATATATAATAAAAATAAAAAGACAAATCCATATTTCATATCTGGAAGCCGAGCTAAGAGAGCAAACACGGTTTCTGCACTCCTGGAATGTTAGGGGTGTGTGATGCCTCCAAAATCCAAACACATGACATGTTGTTATCAAGTATTTAGCAACACACACATCTCTAGGCCAGATCCCCAGTCACTCATCAGAGACCAAATACACACTTTAGAAAACATAAAGGAAGAACTACCAATCAGTGGAAAGAATCATTATAATAATATAGGAGGATAAATATGAATTATTGTTTTGATTATCAATCATTCAATCAATCAACTTTATTTATATAGCGCCTTTACAATCACGATTGTGTCAAAGCAGCTTCACAGTTTTCACTACAAGTCAAGTGAAAGCATTATTATGAATTTAATTAGAATATATATAGGCATAATGGAGCGGCAGTGAATTTTAGAATCCCTCTTTTTTTTACGTTTTTTCTGCTGTAAATTTGGGCATTTTAACATAGGGCTTTATGAGATTCTGCTCTCTTTTGAAGCCTGTCCCTAGGGGGCAGTCGATGAATTGCAGTCACATTGGCTTCAAGAGAAACTGGGGGAGGTTGCCTCTTGGTGTAATAATGTGCATGCGTGTTCACTGACTTCACCACCTACTGCTGGCCTGGCAGCAGAATATAGTGTTTTTTGTCATTTTCGTGGATACATGGGGACATGAATTGTTTTGACAGCGTTGTTGTCTATATGAGATAAATGCAAAGGAAAAACTTTTATGTTTTTGTACCTCGTTGTGTAAAGGTAGTTAGTGAGTAGATGAGTTAACCTGCTCTGATGACGTCCCTGACAACCTCTGTAGTTCCATTTAGCCATGTTTGCAACTGCCTTTTACAAGACAAGTGAAAGCATTTAAAAAAAAATCGCAATAAATAGAGTATTACTAATGTACATCATAGTATAAAATGTAAAAATATATTTTAGCGTGTGTTTGCCACAGACCTTATTTCAAGCATTTAACTAAAAACACATCCTTGGGTTCATTAACTTGGAGACCAGAAGTGCTAAAATGCTAACTTGTTGGGTTTACATTCTCCATGCCCAACTCTATCGATTTCAATGAACTTGCCCCACAATTTTTTTTTCAAATTATTGCTTTATCATTGCTTGAAAGAGAAAACCGACTAAAAACTATTTTAAAAATGAAAATAAATTACCAGTAAATTCCCACTATATAGCCTCTTGCAGCAATACTGAGATGACTAGCATTGGGTTATAAGTTGCACATGACTGTCACATTTCTGAACAGTCAAGTTTGTTTAAAGTTTACTTTGGAAACATATGAATACTTGCATATTTATACCAGTGAAATAAAATGACATTTAAGAAAATCCACAACACTATCATTGTCAATCAAAGGATTGTTTAATGTTCTCAGATGTAGTTGGTTTTATAACCTGATAAGCTTCATAATTGAGTTCCAGTGGTGCATTAAAGTTAACTCACCAAAGCTCCTCTTTTCAGTTCATATTCAGTTCACTCTGCCATCTGCAACCACCTTACCTACCGTGAAGCCCTCAGGCTACTGTAATCGAACCTGAGTCTCAACCATGGCTTGTGCTGAATTGCACAGCATTCTTGAGAGGTTAATACAAGGTGAGATATATTTGAAACACAAACTAAGTAATATTATCCTAAGGTCCTAAAGATTATAAACAAGTTTATTTCATTTCCAGGACACATGGACAGTCTCAAGACAGTATGTCATACTCCGACAGCCTAACAAATCAAATGCCTATTATATTGAGCACTGCATTATAAGAGGAGAATGCTATATAAGGGCAAAGACCTTTGGATGAAATATTTTGTTCCAGCTTCTGTTTGTGGGCGGTTTTTACTTCTCATCTTTTTCCCTGTTACACAACACAACAGCCGCCTCTGCCTGGAACAGAGGGTGGGTGAAAGCTGCTGTCCATCGATCTTTATGAATATTCTGCATAACTGACACTCGCAGGCATGTCTCATCATAATCACTGCAAAAACAACAGAGCTGTTTACTGTACCTCTTGCTTTCTGTCTCTCTCATGCACACCTTATCAGCTTGCTTTGGGCCCAAGTATCATGTTGTAGCCAGCTGATCATGTAGCACACCACCTTATTACTACAATACATTTCCTAAAGGAAGCCATTTGTTGCTCTCTAAGGAAGTACAAGATTACCTTCAATATATCCTCATTTACAGACTAAAGACACAAGCTTTTATTGTGTATTTAAATAAATAAAAAACTACTACTGAACTACACAAGCATTCATTGGGAAATCTAAGCTTACATTGTGTGTATAATGATAAATAAGTTTTTGCAATCATTAATTTTGTAAAATAAACAGTAACGATTGAAATCAATGTGATGTGTTTTCCATACGCTGTCACCTTATTGGCTATGATAAAAGGTTGGAGTTGAGGCTCAGGTCCCCATCTCTTTTTGAAAGCTGCAATTGCAGTTATTTGCGGAATTTACGTGGGTTGTGCATCGGCATGGCTCCTCAGCACAGATGAATCTAATGTTTTGAGGAGTTTGTGTGGCTGTCCTTCATTCACCGCACCGGTGTGGATACTGTACTTCAGAATCACAGATTCTACGTCTTGGGAGTATGGTCAAAATAAGATTCCCCCCGCAAAATGTCATCTGGACAAGTAAGTAACAACTGAGAAAAAAAGCATTATAATAAATGACGCTACCATTGGTGATTAAATCTAACGATTGCATAGCTCAAATCACATCAAACCATGCAGATTATTATTATTGTTATACTTCTCAAATTGTTAATGTTAACAACATAAGCATTGTGTGAGTACGTGTATTTAGTGTAGATTTCAATTTCTGTACAGTCTAATCTTTTGCTTTTGACTACTGGGGAAACCTCTAGTTCTCACTGATGATTGTAGTTTGGATCTTTCTGGAATACAATCAAAATGATATGTTAAATTATTACAGCTGCTGTGAGAAAATGCTATAAATGATCTGCCACCTGCAGCATCCTCACATGGAATAGCCTATAGCCAGACTCCTTCTTTATGTATACAGACGTGACTTAATGACGCAAAGATATGCTCGAATTTCCTGCAGAAACATGCAGAAATCCACCAGTACCACTCAAATTATAACACATATTACAAGCTTACCATTATAAATTGGGCTAAGGTAAGGAGATTTTTGAACACTGGCTGGTTATGTAGGGGAGCGTGGGGCACAACCTAACACAGGGTTAGTTGCAGTGTTGCCACAGTTACTTTGAAAAAGTAATCTGATTATTACTGATTACTCCTTTAACAAGTAACTTAGTTACTTTACAGATTACTTTATTTTGTGACTAAGTAAGATTACAAGTTACTTTATAGTTACAGGTCCTTCTAAAAAAATTGGCATATTGTGATAAAGTTTATTATTTTCCATAATGTAATGATAAAAATTAAACTTTCATATATTTTAGATTCATTGCACACCAACTGAAATATTTCAGGTCTTTTATTGTTTTAATACTGATGATTTTGGCATACAGCTCATGAAAACCCAAAATTCCTGTCTCAAAAAATTAGCATATCATGAAAAGGTTCTCTAAACGAGCTATTAACCTAATCATCTGAATCAACTAATTAACTCTAAACACCTGCAAAAGATTCCCGAGACTCTCAGCCTGGTTCATTACTCAAAACCCAGAAATGAACCTGTGGAATCTGTGGGATATTGTGAAGAGAAAGTTGAGAGACGCAAGACCCAACACTCTGGATGAGCTTAAGGCCGCTATCGAAGCCTCCTGGGCCTCCATAACACCTCAGCAGTGCCACAGGCTGATCGCCTCCATGCCACGCCGCATTGAAGCAGTCATTTCTGCAAAAGGATTCCCGACCAAGTATTGTGTGCATAACTGAACATAATTATTTGAAGGTTGACTTTTTTTGTATTAAAAACACTTTTCTTTTATTGGTCAGATGAAATATGACACCATGACAATGTGTCCCTTATAGAACTATGCAATTATATTCTATACTTTTGCTAATTCTATTGAGAAACCATAAGAAAAAGGTTCAAAAATTATTATTATTTTGTTTTGAAATATGCTGTATAGATGTGTTTAGCGGTTTGTTTATTAAACATAATTTTTTTTTATTATAAAAAAATGTCATTCTTTTATATAAAAAAATGTATAATTGTATTTTATTGACAAAATATTTTAGTTTTTCTTGTATATGTTTTTGATTATATCAGATAACATTTAGATCTGTCATTTGGTCGTAACATTTGTGCCCCTCACATGTTACAATGTCTACCCAACCAATGGGGCATATTGTCACATTTCACCTATATTCTTTCAGGGTAGGCTAGATCAAGAAAAATGTATACACTGTATTAATGAAACAAAAGCACATAATTGTACTAGATGTGTGAAATGAATGTGGGGGAAAAGAAATACTCTTGAACCAAGTTTACACAAACTGAGAAAGTCCAAAAGGGTTGTGCCCCGCTCTCCCCTTACTCAAAAAAAATAAAAAAAATAATAAGTTTGCTGATTAAGATTCTATTTTAGCTTCACTGGTTAATGATATATCAGTAATCTCTTGTTCACTCGTGTTCGTGAAATATTAAATTCCATTAAGAGCACAGGATAGATCAAGATAAAACCAAGCTACTGCTTTTTGCAGCAGTTAGCAGTTTACTATGGCTTAATCGATACATTGACTATTCTTCTTTCTTATCAGACTGACTTGGGCAGTATTTGTTGTTGGTGTCATTAGAATTCACTGCAGGAGTGGTCACGAACGACAATAGATGGTTGTCCAGCTCGCCTTAAGCGTCTGCTCGCGAGATGGGGGTGGGTAGGTGATTTGCACATCACATGAAGCAGATTTAGCTCGGTCATAGTGTAAAACATGTACAGCCAAACCAAACCACGTACGAACGACAGTGTCCTTCATATTTTACGCGACTCACATGCCGCACAACCCTGGATACAGGCACGATTCCTTCAAGACGACTTTCGTCAGTGTGATGAAGAGCGAGAGCAGCTCTAGGAAGGCAATTCATTTTAGTGAACTGATTCATTCTGACGGTCCGTTCAAATGAATCGAATCGCACGAATGATTCACCTGTTATTTTGAGTCTTTCAAAAGTGGCTAACGAAGTCTCGCGTCTTTGATAACAAGGCTTAATAATAAAAATAATAGATTTTATTTATAACGCACTTTTCATTCCGAAGAATCTTAAAGTGCAACAATGGAAAGGGGAAAATAACAAATACAAAGTAAAAATAAATAAAAATAAAATAGAATAATACAAACAAAGACATAAAAGCTATTCTGAAGATTTGATTGAAACACATTAATAAGATGTTAAGCTTAAGACTTCATAGATCTCATAATAAGAGAGTGTAATGAAAAATTAGATACACAACATGTTTTTACACACTGTTTCTATATCTGTAGCATAATTATGGGAACTTTAACTCATTTTTGTAGCCTATTTTACATGCTAAAAAGCCAATATCAATAGGCTAACTGTATTTCCTTGAGTGCCGGATTCTAGAATTTCCTAAATGTATTTTTTTTCTCAGAAATGAATGCTTATTAACAAATGTAATACAAATAAAAACACTATAGGGCCTAAATTTAATAGAGGTGTTATTTAGAATGTAGGCCTGTCTATACACTCCTAATGGCTCTTGAATTTGCTTCTTGGAAATGGAAGATAATTATTCTTTCTTTCTTTTCAGAATATTTATTTTGTAGGCTATTTTATTATTGTATTTTAAGTAATCTTTTTTTATTGTCAGTGTATGTTGCAACTTTAAATAGTTTCCTTAATTTAAAAAAATACAGTATGGGTAAAATCTTTCCGTGGCAGGGGCAGCTGCCAATGATACCTGTCACTGCTTTACGTGCCTGACACTCAGCCTGACACTGTTTTACGTGCCTGGCACTAAATCTGTCGCTGTTTTACGTGCCTGGCACTGGATCAGCCAGTATTTTACGTGCCTGACATCCGACCGGTCACCGCTAGTAGCAGCTGCCTCGCGACCTGTCAGCTTTATTCGCGTCTGTTATTCCACCGGTCCCGGTTAGATGGGCCTGTCACGCGATTCGTCAGCGTTATTCGCGTCTGTCACTCCATCGGTCACGGTTAGATGAGGCTGTCACGCGTTTCGTCAGCGTTATTCGCGCCGGTTAGATGAGCCTGTCACGCGTTTCGTCAGCGTTATTCGCGCCTGTCACTCCACCGGTCACGGTTAGATGAGCCTGTCACGCGTTCTGTCACCTCTATATGCTCCTGTCACGCATTCTGTCACCTCTATATGCTCCTGTCACGCGTTCTGTCACCTCTATATGCTCCTGTCACGCGTTCTGTCACCTCTATATGCTCCTGTCACGCGTTCTGTCACCTCTATATGCTCCTGTCACGCATTCTGTCACCTCTATATGCTCCTGTCACGCGTTCTGTCACCTCTATATGCTCCTGTCACGCGTTCTGTCACCTCTATATGCTCCTGTCACGCGTTCTGTCACCTCTATATGCTCCTGTCACGCGTTCTGTCACCTCTATATGCTTCTGTCACGCGTTCTGTCACCTCTATATGTACCTGTCACGCGTTCTGTCACCTCTATATGCTCCTGTCACGCGTTCTGTCACCTCTATATGTACCTGTCACGCGTTCTGTCACCTCTATATGCTCCTGTCACGCGTTCTGTCACCTCTATATGTACCTGTCACGCGTTCTGTCACCTCTATATGCTCCTGTCACGCGTTCTGTCACCTCTGTATGTACCTGTCACGCATTCTGTCACCTCTATATGCTCCTGTCACGCGTTCTGTCACCTCTATATGCTCCTGTCACGCGTTCTGTCACCTCTATATGCTCCTATCACGCGTTCTGTCACCTCTATATGCACCTGTCACGTGTTCTGTCACCTCTATATGCTCCTGTCACGCGTTCTGTCACCTCTATATGCTCCTGTCACGCGTTCTGTCACCTCTATATGCTCCTGTCACGCGTTCTGTCACCTCTATATGCTTCTGTCACGCGTTCTGTCACCTCTATATGCTCCTGTCACGCGTTCTGTCACCTCTATATGCTCCTGTCACGCGTTCTGTCACCTCTATATGCTCCTGTCACGCGTTCTGTCACCTCTATATGCTCCTGTCACGCGTTCTGTCACCTCTATATGCTCCTGTCACGCGTTCTGTCACCTCTATATGCTCCTGTCACGCGTTCTGTCACCTCTATATGCTCCTGTCACGCGTTCTGTCACCTCTATATGCTCCTGTCACGCGTTCTGTCACCTCTATATGCTCCTATCACACGTTCTGTCACCTGTCACACATATGGGGGTGGTTTATATATTTACTTTGCTAACTAAGCAATACATCAAATACAAAATATGCATTTATCCACATTAGATAATTAATATAGGGAAGCGTGGGGAACCTAACGCTTTTCGACTTACATTCATTTATTTAGTTTCAGTAAATCCACTTTGGGTTCATTTCACAGGTAGCCTATAATACAAGTATGTGGTTTTGTTTCATTAGGTGTAGCCTATGCTTTTTTCTTGACATACCCCAAAAGAATGGAAGTGAAATGTGACAACGTACCCCTAGGTAAGGTACATTGTAACACGTCCAAATAACAGCTTAAAATGTTATCATACAATCAAAAAATATACAAGACAAACTAAAATATTTTGTTAACAAAAAATACAATTTTTAACATTTTATAATAAAATAATGGCATTTTTACTCATTAAAAATACACATTTTTGAGTTTGACAACAAACACATTGCTATATACAGCACATCATAGTTAAAAACATAATGAATATTTTTTTAATAAATTGACTCTGAGTCTTTATTCACCCTTGTTTCTTGGCTCAAAAGAGTAAAAAATATATAGAATATAATATCTAGGGGCGTTTTTTTAACCGTGACTTTTTTTTATTTTAATTTTGGCACTGTTTTTTCTCTAAATAATATTGATATGGCAACTAGTAAACACAATAAGTTTCATCATCCTGTGGCCTATACCATGAAGCTGGTTTAGCTGGCTGGCCAGATATGTTTAAGCTTAGTTTGTGTGGGTTTTAGTTTCAATCCTGGGTTTTAGGTACATTAATGTGGTTTGACTTTTAGCTGTGTTCATCTCCATAGTAACTTATGATCCATAGCTAACCTGCTCCAGGGCAGCTTATGTTCTGGATAAGAGATCTCAACCTGAAATTGGACCAATCCGCTGTGAGTAAAGTGACACACCTCTGATGCAATAAAGCCACTCCCCTGTTTCTGCTCCAAATTAAAAGTCATTACATAGCAAATGGTTTTTAAAGACTAAAGCATCTGGCTTTTAACAATGCTTATTTATAATTATAATTATTATTATTATTATTTGTAGTAAGTTATATATAATTTAGGTAATTATTATACCCGTAATCAATTACACATTTATCATTTTAGTTAATCAATCATTAATAGGCACTTTGTTAAAATTAATATAAATAGCCTATATAAAAGTAATGCAAATAAGCTTTAAAATAAATAAATAAAGCTATTAAAAAAAAAGATTTAATGAGTTTAAATGTTCAGTTCTCTCTCTATATAAACTAAAATAACTTCATAACTTTTACTTGCATTGACATATAATATTTTTTTCTTTAAGTTGTCCTCTTTCCGCAGAAGAGAGAAATGAATCTCACTCAATCTGGTGAGAAGTGAATCTCTGTTCAACAGCATGTGATTGGCTGTTCACTACGACTGTCACATCATTGATCCACAGCATGTGATTGGCTGTTCCCTACGGATGTCACCCACTGATCCACAGCATGTGATTGGCTGTTCACTACGGATGTCACCCACTGATCCACAGCATGTGATTGGCTGTTCACTACGGATGTCACCCACTGATCCACAGCACGTGATTGGCTGTTCACTACGGATGTCACCCACTGATCCACAGCATGTGATTGGCTGTTCACTACGGATGTCACCCACTGATCCACAGCATGTGATTGGCTGTTCACTACAGATGTCACCCACTGATCCACAGCATGTGATTGGCCGTTCACTATGGATGTTACATCATTGATCCACAGCATGTGATAGGCTGTTCACTACCGATATCACATCACTGATCCACTGATCCGCATTGGCTGTTGACTGCTGATGTCATAGCTAACAAAGCCTGAGTTGACAGAGAAAGCTGATGATCAGCATCATGGGACCAACAAAGCCTGAATAGATTGGTTTGGTTTTGTCAACTCAAAACTAATCCTGTAACCCTGAGTTTGTTAAACCACCATCATAGTACAGGCCCCTGGCATGTGTAGAAAGTGTTAAAACATACAACTAACCTCAACACTAGGTTTTGCTCCGCGCTCCCTATAGGCTCTCTTCCTTTGTCACACTAAATCGTATATGTGCATAGTTAAGAACATTTAGTTTTTTTAGCCTACCATCACATAAAGGTTGCATTTGCATGGTGGTAACTCAAATTTTATTTTTTTTGGCTTGGAATTTCGTTTGTTGTAAATATGAACTGAATTTAGAAATGCTTTTGAAATTAAAAACTGGAACGCTGACATGGAACAAGATTGGCAAAACAATGATCCACGAGTCCACGGCCTTTGTTGTGAATATACACAAATAAAAGTAGACAGTTTATAGTGTATAATAATGTCTTGCATTTTTCTATATGGATAAAAATGACGGAGTAGGCTACTGTGAGTTGTTTCCGTTGTCATTAAGGGGAAAACGTGCCTGCGTTCATCGGGCAGAGGGTTAAAGATAGCCTAGGCCTACATTTATAATGCAAAAGCTTTACATTCAAGATCAATAAAAATGTAAAGCTTTTGCAAAATTATAAATGTGTATACTGTCACTTCATACATTTAATGCGTCCTGGTTGAATACGTTTTCCAAAAATGGGAAGTGTTTTTTACTTTCTATTCATTACATAATCCTAAATAAAAATGTAGGCTACTCAACTGTTTTCACCATTAATGATAATAATACATGTTTATTGAGCTCAAATCCTCATATCAAAGTGATTTGAGAAGGATCATGTGACACTGAAGACTACAATGATGATAAATTCCGCTTTGATCACAGGAATAAATTATACTTTACTAGGCCTATACTTTACATAGAGAGAAAAAAAGTTATTTTAAATTGTAAAAATATTTCCCAATATTGTTTTTGCTGTATTTTGGATCAAATAAATGCACCCTCCTTTTAAAGCAGAAGAGACTTCTTACAAAAACTATCAAAATAGTAGGCAATAGCAGTGTTTCCCAACCTTTTTTCATTCATGGCACCCTTTGACAATTTTCAAAATGTTGTGGCACCCCCTGTAACATACGTTACACTAGGAGTGTAATGGTACAGATTGCTCACGGTTCGGTTTGTATCACGGTTTTATGTTCACGGTTTCGGTACGGTTCTGTATTTGCTATCTCTTTAGGGAAAAAAGGACTAATAAAAATAAAGAAAATAAGAACAAATAACTTAAATACAAGCAGCAGCACAAATAAATACTACTGAGCAAAGATACTAATAAAATAAACTATGCATTTTAGGTTTTCCAGGTAGGTCTAACATTAGTTTTTAGGTAGAGAAATTGAATAAATAATAAGATGTAAAATAACTGCATATTTAACTGTTTAAATTAAAGAGTAATCCTTATCAAACTTACAAAAGCTATCCAATCAAGAGCAGGGAGTGATGTCCTTATCGTTTGTTTGACAGACAGCAGTAAAGGCTACTGCCCCTTTAACACCTAATGAAGGATAATTGTCGTCTTTCTCGACTGTATAATGTTCACCTAAGGCATACAGAATATGTCTGCTTGGATACTCATCAAGATGGACATGTTGACATACTTTTAGAGTTTGTCTGTTCAAGCGCAAGACTTGAAAGAGAACACAATTTTTTTGCGCGCTGTGAGACTTGTGCGCGCTTTCGAATGAGCGCACAGAGACAGAACTTCTCACAGTGCGCGCGAGTTCTCATTCGCAAATAACGCTGTCGGAAAGCGGGACAGGCACATCAAACCGTGACCGGAGGAGTGACAGGCGCTAATAACGCGGACGGAAAACGCGTGACAGGCCCATCAAACCGTGGCCGGAGGAGTGACAGGCGCAAATAACGCGGACGGAAAACGCGTGACAGGCCCATCAAACCGTGACCGGAGGAGTGACAGGCGCTAATAACGCGGACGGAAAACGCGTGACAGGCCCATCAAACCGTGACCGGAGGAGTGACAGGCGCAAATAACGCAGACGGAGCGCGTGACAGGTGCATCTAACCGTGACCGGAGGAGTGACAGGCGTAAATAACGCGGACGGAATGCGTGACAGGCTCATCAAACCGTGACCGGAGGAGTGACAGGCGCAAATAACGCAGACGGAACGCGTGACAGGTGCATCTAACTGTGACCGGAGGAGTGACAGGCGCAAATAAAGCGGACGGAAAACGCGTGACAGGCCCATCTAACCGTGACCGGAGGAGTGACAGGCGCAAATAATGCGGACGGTTCGCGTGACAGGTGCATCTAACTGTGACCGGAGGAGTGACAGGCGCAAATAACGCGGACGGAATGCGTGACAGGCTCATCAAACCGTGACCGGAGGAGTGACAGGCGCAAATAACGCAGACGGAAAGCGTGACAGGTGCATCTAACTGTGACCGGAGGAGTGACAGGCGCAAATAACGCGGACGGAAAACGCGTGACAGGCCCATCTAACCGGGACCGGAGGAGTGACAGGCGCAAATAATGCGGACGGACCGCGTGACAGGTGCATCTAACTGTGACCGGAGGAGTGACAGGCGCAAATAACGCGGACGGAAAACGCGTGACAGGCCCATCTAACCGGGACCGGAGGAGGGACAGGCGCAAATAATGCGGACGGAAAACGCGTGACAGGCTCATCTAACCGTGACCGATGGAGTGACAGACGCGAATAACGCTGACGAATCGCGTGACAGGCCCATCTAACCGGGACCGGTGGAATAACAGATGCGAATAAAGCTGACAGGTCGCGAGGCAGCTGCTACTAGCGGTGACCGGTCGGATGTCAGGCACGTAAAACACTGGCTGATCCAGTGCCAGGCACGTAAAACAGCGACAGATTTAGTGCCAGGCACGTAAAACAGTGTCAGGCTGAGTGTCAGGCACGTAAAGCAGTGACAGGTATCATTGGCAGCTGCCCCTGCCACGGAAAGATTTTACCCCCTCTCAAAAAATATTTAAAAAAAGAAAATTTAAAAGATGGAAATACATAAATATGCAACATTAAAATGTAATGCTATGGCAATTTCTCAACATCATAAATTTTAAGCCACTTTTGTGAGTTCCTTAGTATAATTAGCCTATAGTATAATGGCATAGGCTCATAATTACGAAAAAAACCTCTCTATTATTATGAGATTAGATTATGAGGCTTACGTTTAGTCCCAGACTAAAAAGCATTTTGAGCTGTTTTAAAAAGTAACCTATGAAAGCCACATAAATGCCCTATCTGTCTGTGAAACCGGGCAAATAAAAACTGATTTTAAACAGCCTTCCATAGTGCGCACCTCAGTTTTGCCCTCGCTTCGTCAATCAGTTCAGCTGAAAAAGAATCAGTTCAAAACAATGATTCGTTCATGAATCAAAAACGAGAGCGAGAGAGAGAGAGAGAGAGAGAGAGAGAGAGAGAGAGAGAGAGAGAGAGAGAGAGAGAGAGAGAGAGAGTATCAGAGGTGGTGTGGGCGTGCACAGAGAGAGAATCCTGCAAATATTAACCAGGTGGTTTTTCCTCGTACATTTCCCTCTCATTTTCATCCTCAAAGCTGTGCTGGAGACTTTCCTGTGCGTCACGAGGAATTAAAGTAACTTTACTGGAGCAATGCGGGAGCCGAACACAGCATCTCCTCGGATATAGACCCCTGAAACCCCCACAAACTCCACTCATGGCCACCGCCTGGCCACCCGCCATACAAAACACTTTATAAGAGAGAAATCTACCGAAATCACGGGACGAGAGCTTCTTAAAACGAGCAACTCGCTGCTTGATCCAGATGGCGGGACACGAATGGGATGATTGGTTTGAACGTGAGGAATTGATCGGGCAGATCAGCGACATCCGAGTGCAGAATCTGCAAGGTAAGAGTGCTGGAGGCTTGGGATGGGTAAAAGAGTAGGATCACAAAGACACAAACATTAGTATACTAGTAACTGGGGTTGACCCAATGTCTCCATTCACCTTTTGCTTTGAGAAAGATAGATACATTTACATGTAACAATATACCGGCGAGATATAACAGCGTTCCTCTTTAGTGCTCCATTATGGCAAGCCATGCATTCCTTAACGTACTGTATCTATTTGTGTAACTCTTGTGTTACCGGTTTTCTAAGTTTTAGCTAATAATCATTACAATAGTGATTAGGCCTATTTATTTCAGTCTCATAGTAACAATTCATACTCATACAGTGAATGCTTACTGAATATTGAAATAGTGAGTTTAACTATTGTATCTATAATTCTTTTTTATATTAATATACAAGATATTCATTTAAAAGGGGTACTTCAATTACAATTATGCTTTACCTGTTATGGGGTTTCACATTGTCAGCGACATTAGCCGTGTTTCCACTGTCGGGCCAAAAGCGAGTGTGAATGTGTACCAGAATAGTATGTGTACTGTATGCGTGCCGCCAGATTTTTGTAACTGTCTACACACAAGTCGCAAATGTTCATTACATTTGTTTTGCACAAATCAGTTGTTCCATAAGGTGACAACACTGGCCCAGGCCAGTGTTTCACAGTAAAAAAATTAAATTAGAGAGACAGAACAACAAAATACTACTGGAGACTGCAACTACAACAACAGAGGCCCTCATTGACAAGTGCTTTTGTGAAGGGGCTATGATATAGCTGCAACTTTAGTTTCAAAGAGTACAGAGACATTTTTATCGGTCATGATTTCTGGAGGAAAATAACGCAGACACTGGACAAAGATGGAACTTTTTAGAATGCATGTGTCCACCACCTAAACCACTACAGTATTATGGATGTTGAATTGGCTTTAGGGAAAAGGGAAGATCATTATTTTCTTCTTTCTTTTTAGAGGGTTTTTGTATTATTTTTTATTAAATGTCTGACTATGAAATAAGACAAATTAGAACTTGTTGTTCAGGAAACCCATCATAGTCAGTTTTAAAAATATTTACTCATGCAAAAGCATAAAATACCAGTGAGATGTTAGTAGTAGGCTAATATGAATTTGTAAAATAGAAAAATTCTAGTCACAGTTGAATAATTTATATTATTAAATATGTATAAGTATGAGTAACAAGTTTTAAGGAATAAATGTAACAGTGGCTTGCCATAGTTGTTATTATTATTCAGTACTTTTTAGATTAGTAACTTGACAGCTGATATAATACCCCTATACTTTTGAGAAGTTCAGAAAACCAATCATCCTAAATGAATGATTAAATCTGTTGTATTTATGGACATGATGCAAAATCAATGGGTCACTGAAAAAGGCTGAATGTATTTCGGCCTTTTCATTTTCAAAGACAACTTTTGGAGAAGGGAAGCAACAGTTAACAGAATATTTTGCATGTGCCTGTTCACCTGCAAAGCAGGTCCTACTTATTTGACGCATAAACAAGAATAAATTATTGCCCTGGAAGAATTGATTTAATGAGCAGGAGTTTTACACTTCAGTGATTGTGCATGTTCTTGGCTTTGCCATCAATTACTTTAATGTGCACCGTTAATCGCTGCTCAGTGTTGGCCGGTGGCATTTCAGGCTGTTATATGTGTTTAGTATTGCAGGTTTCATGACTATGAATGACTAAATACATGTCAAGAAGGGAGAGAATGACCATTAGGGCCTGCAAAGTAGCTCTCTGAAAACTTTCTGATTGAATATAAGCCCTCTGGTTTGCTCCTGTGCCCTAGTGCTGTTCATTGCAATAGGATGTAATGTGGCTTTATAGGGCTTAGTGGCAGCAAAAATACTGGAGAATATAAATTAAACATTGCAGAAAACAGATGCTGAAAGCAGATTACATAACAGTTTGTCTTCGTTGAAAGAGCAATGCCCTCTGCATTGGATCACTGGAATTTCAGTGCAATATTCTGCAGGCCCTTGAGAGCTTCTCAGATAATTGGGATGCAGTCTCATCTCAGTGCATGTCTGCTGCAGGTTTGTTTTGAAAAGTCAAAATCCATATCTATTAAAAGTGCATGCACACATGGTCCACTATACAATAGTTGGTGACAACTTGAGAAATAAATGTTTTAGCATTTAGAGAGATAGCAGATACATAATATATCACTCTAATATATCCACTCTTTTTCATAATTGTCATATCACGTTGGATTATTTTGAAATATGTGACTACGTGAAAAACAAATATATATATATATATATATATATATATATATATATATATATATATATATATATCGTAAAATATATAAAATTGTCTAGTGACTGATCACATCTAAATTTTTCAGTTGGCTGAATTGAATTTCTGTGAATTAAATTGCATCAATTCACAGAATTTCATTTCGGCCAAATTAAAATTTTAAATGTGATCAGTCACTAGACAATTTTCAATTGGAGCATTTATTTTTTATTTTTTACAGTGCAACAATGTTTCTCAATTCCTATTATCAGAACGCAACCAGCCACTGGCTAGTTACTAGCCACTCAACATATTCACTGACCACAATTTTGTTGTTGGGAAATTACATTTTATTAAGGGATACACAATACTGGGTTCACAACAATATTTTAACACTATTTTTAAGAAATCTTTAATGACAAAATATATGATGGGAAAGTCACAAAATGCACAACAATGCAGATGTGCATTTTGCAATGTTACTAATGTTTATTTTGGCAATGAAGTAATCAGTCGATTATTTTGACGATTAATCAAGTAATCTGAATATTTATTTTCTGTCGGAATAAGACCTAAATAGCCTTTAAAATGACTTTAAATAACAATGCAGCAATAATAATTGGTTCAAATAAAGTATCACAAGCAAGTAAGCATTTGGTTTTATTAAACAACACTGTTAAAATACAAAATGTAATCAACATAATATAAGCATGAACATGTTATGCACATTATGTATTATAACAACTGCTGACAGATGGTGCCATGTCTGCCAAATGCCTGATGATTTTTGTTACACTTTACAGCATGATAAAATCCTTGTTTAATGTTGACCAAACTACATTTAATTCAAATGTCCACTTAGGGCCAGATTTATAAACAGGGCAAATTGGCATTAGAGCACAATTCCATAAAAGTGCAGATGGGAGTGGACAGTTCTGTGTGTGATTTACAAATTAAAAAACACCGGATCATTTCCATAAGGACCAGCGCAATCTACCCATTAGCATTTGGTTTAAGACCCACTTTTTTTGGGAGGTAAATAATGGCGCAAACACCAGTAAATTGACTAGCGCAAACCTTCGTAAATAATCTTGCGTGATTCATTTAAAAAGTCAAATTGTTGTTAGGGCTGGGCATTGAAAAAAATGTCATGTTCGTTTCGATTGTGATTCGCAAGCTTGCGATTCAATTAAATTCCCTTTGCAATTCAATTTAAAAAGGCAATTTTTCTTGTAATAAATTGATTAATATTGAGAAATCAATCATTTTAACCACAATATAATTGTTGCCATATTGGCAACATAACAAACTGTTGATTATTGGTCATTATTATTGATCCAACAATTCCATATCATATCATTGCATCGCTCCTAGAAAAAATGCATACTTCTGTGTGTGCTTTTTACATTATTACATTATTTACATTATTAAAGTAGGAGAACTACTGAAGTATACTATGGAGAAAGCATCTGTTTGTATTCAGGGTTCAAACTTGGTCTGTAAGTGCTTTTAATCATAAAGGTTTAAGGCACAAGGCTCTTCTAAAACAGTGATAAAACAAAGCTACTTGCCACAAAGCGCCACGAACGATGGCAGTATTTAGTACCTTTAAGAGTCCAACATCTGCTGAAGCGTTCTGAAGTGCTGAAACAGAGCCAGTGTGCGCTAGACTAGAAAAAGTGCAATAAAGTAGAGATCAGTGTGACTATATTGGACTTTCTTTGGATGAGTTGTCAAGCAGGACAGATTCTCATATGAAGTGTTGAATGAGAAATTGCTCAAGTACCCCTTTCCCTCCGTTTCACATGCACACTTGCATACTTTTTAGGCACTTTTTTCAGGAAGTGCTGGTCTACATTAGAAGGCTTTTCAAGAAGAGTTGGCCGTAGGGAAGAAGACTGCGTTTGCAGAAACGTCTGGAAATCAGAACAGTATCTCCCTGTCTTTTTTCGTTGTTCTCCTGTATTATCTGTAATTTTTCTTCAGGCAGCTGAAGCCACTCCGACATCCACTCAGCACAAATTTAGCCTCGCTTTAAAGTCTTCCTTTCTGTTCCCTGTTTATGCAGGGAACAAGATGAAATCTAAGTAGTTCAATCCTGTCGTGTGGCATGTTGTTTGGTTTAAGGGATCATCATTTACTCACCCTAATCGTGTACTTTTCCAAACTTTTGACTTACTTTCTTCTGGAACAGATAAGAAGATATGTTGAAAAATTGAATGAAAGTCAATGAGGTCCTATATTTGTTACATTCTTTAAATGATCCCGCTTTTGTGTTCCACAGAAGACAGAAACCCATACAGGTTTGGAACAACTTAATGATGACATAATGACAGACAACACTAACCTAATGCAGTGCATATATTTGCATTCATATATTTGCTGTACCATTTACTTAAAGGGATAGTTCGCCCAAAAGGAAAATTCTGTCATCTTTTACTTACCCTCAAGTTGTTCCAAACGTGTATAAATTAAAAAGATAGTTTGAAAAGTACGTGTAACCAAACAGTAGATGGGCCCTATTGACTTCCATAGCATTTTTATTTTCTCCATACTATGGAAGTCAATGGGGCCCATCAACTGTTTGGTTATATTCTTCAATTCATCAACTTGCGCTTTCCTTGTTTGTTTTTTATCTTCAATGTTCTTTGAATTACCTGAAGAGTCTCAGATAAAAGTTAGTAGAAAGGAATGTCCCTGGCATTTCCCATGACCCTCCTTTTTAGATCTGAGGGATTCTGTTTGGTTCTGGAACATCTAGAGGCGCATCACCGGTGGAGGAGAGCTGTACTGTAGGTGTACCATTATCTATATTTAGACGGCACTTTCTCCAGCACACATGAGCGACTCGCCTGTCTGACATAGGCTCTATGTAAGGAGGGTGCAGCTGAGTGCTAGAAAACTCTGCAGCTGAGAAATTATGTAAGCTTGGTTAACTCTATAGTTTCCAGGCCAGTAACTGGTGAATCTGAAAATCAAGGATTACTTTAAGGCAGTGGCTATTTACACTAAGTGCAAATAGCGATAGATGCTAATTACACTGTGTTAATAGCAACTAGATTCTAAATAACAAAAATAACATTGTCTTAGGAATAGATGATAAGTGCAAACAGCTGTAGATGTTGTTTACTAAGTGAAATGGCATACTAAGAAGAAGAAGAAAACGGTTTATTTATACAGCGCCAAGGCCGCTTTACATAGTGCTAGACAATACATTTATCCAGATACACAGAAGACAGTACATTAACACACTCACATACACAGTAGTACATTGACACAAAGTAATATATTTATACTATTTATACCACGTAAAAGTTGCAGTTCTTTGCAATATGTAATTACATGCTTATTTTTACAGATGCTTAGTATTTGCACCTCAGCATTGTTGTACATTAACAGGATGCAATAACAACATAGTGTAAATGATTATATTTATTAAAATTATTAAATGGACGCGGCCCCAATGGGACAATAAAATTCCTTCCTCACCTACCCCTAATCCTACCCAATAAATGTGTTTTATTATTATTAAACATTTAGTTAGGCACTTTATTTACGCATTTAGAATATTTTCTTTTATTGAAAGTAAATGCCTTTCCGATATGATTTATGATGAGAAAAGCAAGCTCTACAAAAGGCAGATTTGAATCCAGGTCGATCGCATCAAAACTACGATTCTTAAGTCTTACGCTTTACTGACTGCGCCACTGAAGACATTGAAATATGAGCCTTTTTTATCTTATTTGTCCCAAACAGGCATTGTTAGGTGGCGCTATTGCAAAAACACTTGCCATCCAGGCATGCTATTTGCATTTGGTGTGAATAGACACTCCGTTACTTGAATCATGCTCTGCGTATGGGATGTTTATAGTGTATAGATGTGTTGTCTGTTAATATTTCTATGCAGAATGAGTTTAGGTTTTCAAATTGATTGTATCATGGAGACCGTGTACATTTTATTAGTGATGGTTGCCCATGAAATTTTTACTATTGTTCACTATATTGTTCAGCTTGAACTTTTATCCCTGTGCCTTTTCAGATGGCTACTGAACTATTTTAGGTAATGAGAACATCAAGCAAGCTGTTTTATTAGTTGCAGGTGTTTCTGTCGGCTGGCACAGGCCAGTGGTGATGAATAGTTTCAGTGTTCTTCTGATAGTTTTATAAGTAGTCTCATTGTCTAAAACAGCCAGGTTTTCCTGATTAGCCAGTCATCTTGATAGAAAGATGATTCAAAGCTTATTCAAAAACAAATGGTGTAATGACTTGGACTTAAATAAATGGCATTGTTCATTAAAACAACACAGCCACCCTTTGTCTCTAAAACAGAAAATTGTTGGCGTATCAATGAGGTACTTAAAAGCTCGGGTACTCTGTTTTGGTTTTGTTCTCATGATACATAAACCATCAAGGGTCAAAGGGTTTTTTCCATCACAGTTTTGCACAATTGTCAGTTTTACATTTTTCATTGCAACTTGGTTAGGGAGAGAATCAAGCGCTAATTGCTCTTGCATAAGAGTCTCTTGGTGTCAAGTAGAGTTTGGCTTTTGTGAAGGGATTAATTAAACTCTTTCAGGCTGACAGATAATAGCCATTGTCCAACAATAACACTCATTCTACTGATATTCAGATGTAAATGCTCCAGGGTTACAAAACTGAGACAATACAATTTTTTAGTTTGTACACATGCCATTAAAATATGTTTTTCAAAATATGTTTTATAAAAAAAATTCCTTCAAATGTTACTCATCCAAACTTTTGATATATTTATACATTCTGTGATTGGAGGCTCTTTTCTCTTGACATTGGCCAGCTTGCCTAGTTACCTCATTCCCAGTCGGGGACATGCATGATTCGTTTGAGGTTTGAAAGTACTTTGGGAAGTTTGGGAAGTTTGAAAGTACATTGGGAAGTTCTTAAGCCTCTAAACATATATAATTGTAACATTTAATCCCTTTTTAAGGATTTAAACGCTTCATTGTTCAACTCTTTTATCCGGGATTTAGTGCCGCAAAATATGTTTTATAGGTAAATCTTAGAGAAAACCTTTCAAAAACAAATTTCTCCTCAAAATCTAAAAGGTAGAATTTTTGGTCCTTTTTAAGGACCGTTTAAATCCAGAGAAATTTTAACCAGTGTAATGTCACTTCTCATTGTGTCACCTTAAATGGCATCATGTCCACGTTATCCACAGTGACTCTCATGAAAGAATGCGGAAGTATATTTGTAGTGTCTTGTCAGTCTCTTGTTGTTTCGCACAGTTGCCATGGACAACAATAATTCGTTATCGTTTGCAGCAGTTTCTGTCACCAAAAATAACTCAAACGTACGAGGAATAAAATGACCTAATAAGAGTGTTGGACAAGAGAAAAATAAAAATGAGCATCAATATTGGTGTGGCAACAGTCTGGTTAACAAGGCTATGGCAGTGTAATTAAATACAGTACATTATACAATGAAATTATAAAATGAAAGCCAGCTGTTTTGCTGTGGGTTTGTTCAGATGTAATTTTAGTATGATTGTTTTGAACGCATTAAAATCCACTGCGTTAAAGTGACATGCATTAAACATTGTTACTTGCTGCTATTTCATTAGAATTAAATAAAATCATGTTATAATGTACAAACCCGATTCCAAAAAAAAGTTGTGACACTGTACAAATTGTGAATAAAAAAGGAATCCAATAATTTACAAATCTCATAAACTTATATTTTATTCACAATAGAATATAGATAACATCAAATGCTGAAAGTGAGACATTTTGAAATGTCAAGCCAAATATTGGCTCATTTTGGATTTCATGAGAGCTACGCATTCAAAAAAAGTTGGGACAGGTAACAATAAGAGGCCGGAAAGTTAAATGTACAAATAACAAACAGCTGCAGGACCAATTTGTGCAACTTATTTGGTCAATTGGCAACATGATTGGGTATAAAAAGAGCCTCTCAGTGGGTGCGTTTACATGCACACCAGTAAGCTGATAACTTAAAAAAATCAGCTTATTGAAATAACCAGTTTTCCCCATTTACATGCAAACCAGTAAATGGACAACGCAAGTAAACCGCGTTTACATGACTTTAGGGCTGCAGCTATCGATTCTTTTTGTAATCGATTAATCTACCACTTAATCGATCGATTAATCGATTAATCGGATAATAATTACTTTTTCTTTATTAAAGAGCAATAAGAGACACTAAGACGCGTATCTTAAAATTAACATCTAATTTGTCTTCTTTTTAGAAAAATTAAGTTTTATTGCTGAAATTGCATACATTAATAACTGTGAAACTAAACAATTTTAATGCATACAATTGCCATATTATAATAAATAAAAATCTATTTCAAATTACTTTAAAAAGGTAAACATAGTTCAATCTAAAACTAAACCTACAACCAATAAATCTAAATAGTAGTAATATAAATAACAATAATGCCAATATAAATAATATAAATATTCTATAAATTCTATATAATATAAATATTCCAATATTCTATAAATATTCTATAAATAATATAAATAACTAAACATTGTATTTATGTTGTGCAACTTAACTTTCATGTATCAGCTTCAGCTCAGGCATGACATAAGCATTTACTGTCTTATTTACTCCTTTACTGAAGCAAAATGTATTGGACAGGTTAACTTGGAGCAAGAGATGTGCGGATCAGCTCTATCGTCACCGAATCAGCTGTTAGAAACAAACATTCCACCAGCACCGGTAGTCACAACTTCAAATCCTCCGTGTTAAGCGCGATGCTATCGTCACATATTAGCTACACTGAAGTAGGTTGCTAAACAAAACAAAAAAAAATATTTTGGCAAAATTACATTTACATAAACCAGGGTCGACAACCTATACATTACACGGAGGAATAACCGCTAGAACGTGATCAAACGCGAGATATGTTTAATTCAGTTAAAGTACATCACACATGCTGATCTTTTGAGCTAATCATCCATCATTGTAACACAGCTTGTTTTAAGTTAGTAGCTATAAATATGATTAAAGTGTGATATTTAAATTACACAAATCAATGAAAGCACGCAGCTCTGAGCTCTGAAACACGAGCGCTGCTCAAAGATTGATTAAAGATTTCACACACATCACAATGACGGTGATCCATGTGCAAAGCTGCAAACTCCATCGCGTTCATGTGTTTAGAGCCGCGCGTATCTCCTCAGCTGACGCGTGAACTGCCGCAAATGAAACTTAAATGTTCAGCGTCGCATCCTGAAGCTCAACACACAGTTGTCTTCATTTAAAAACAGCGATATTAAATGATATTACCAGTGCTGATGCCCGCCCGCTCTCTCTCTCTCGCATTGCGGTCTTTGGATCTCGACATGAGCTGAAAACGAAAGTTAAAGAACGACACGCATTCATTGCGTTTTAGCGTGATATGAGAGTTCCGCGTCTTTATTAAAATCAACATATTAACGATTTCTCTCATCCACCTGCAATGTTTGGGATGTTTATGCACCTGAACCGCGGATATAACCGCAATCCGCTCATACTCCGAGTCCTTACACAAAAAATGTCTTTCTGCAATATCTGTGTGTAGTTAAATGGACTAAGCGAAGCGTCGAGGCAGATGATTTTGCCTCGAGGATTTTTTTGATTCGATTAACTCGAGTTACTCGATGAATCGTTGCAGCCCTACATGACTTTATTTATAAACCGGGTTATTCCTTGTAGTGACGTCAAAAATAATAACGTCCGTTTATCTGACTGAGTTTTTCAAATGTTACATCAGTTGTGATGTTAAATAAAGCGTGAGCCGTGTCAGTGGGAGATTTATGGCTCATATTATCCCTTATGCAGTTATGCAGCGTTTTGACTGCACCTCTTCTAGGCTTCTGCTGCATGAGAAAAGAGAACACCTCTTTACAATTTTCTGGGTCTTAAACGAGTCTGTGTTTGTGATATATGTCCTTATTTCATTCAAAACGCTAGCTCACTCTGTCTGGATGCATTTAAATCTGCTCTAAGTTTGCGTTTTTGTCCCCTATCACACGTGCACTCCAATAAGCTTACAGAAAGCAGGTTAATGCGTTTACATGCAGCACGAAATCGAGGTAAGAGCAAGAAAACTACCTGTCCCGACCAGTTTATGCTTACGCCGTTTATGACCTTTCTCCGATAAAAGAAAACGGGTTACTGCGTTTACATGACCATGTGCATTGTCGGCTTATTAGGCATAATCGGCTTAAGAACGTGCATGTAAAGTCAAGATGGGCAGAGGATCACTAATTCCCCAAATGCTGCTGCAAAAAATAGTGGAGCAATATCAGAAAGGGGTTTGTCAGAGAAAAAATTGCAAAGAGTTTGAAGTTATCATCATCTACAGTGCATAATATCATCCAAAGATTCAGAGAATCTGGAACAATCTCTGTGCGTAAGGGTCAAGGCCGGAAAACCATACTGGATGCCCATGATCTTCAGGCCCTTAGACGGCACTGCATCACATACAGGAAAGCTACTGTAATAGAAATCACAACATGGGCTCAGGAATACTTCCAGAAAACATTGTCAGTGAACACAATGCACCGTGTATCACTATATTGGAGCCGTGCATCAGGTCTTAAAGTGACAGCAGCCTATAAAGACCTGCTGTTTTCTGTCATTGATGTTAAACAAACAACAAAACACAGCTTCCACAAAGATTAATCTATCTTAAATGTATACAGTGAACAATGTTATTTTACATTTCATTATTACGTTTGTGTAACTGAAAGGAATACTACGTAGAAATTACTTTGTATATATCTGCTTGTAATAAGTGTATTTGTTATTAGTTAAAGTGTTAGTTCCCCCAAAAATTTAAATTCTGTCATTAATTACTCACCCCCGTGTCGTTCAACTCCTGTAAGACCTCTATTCATCTTCAGAACACAAATTAAGATGTTTTTGTTGAAATCTGATGGCTCAGAAAGGTCTTCATTGACTTAATTGACTTGATTGATCTCTCAAGACCCATAAAGGGCACTAAAGAAGTCTTTACAAAGCCCATCTCACTATAGCGGTTTTACAAAAATTTTATGAAGCAACGAGAATATTTTTTTAATAGAAAACAAAGCTTCGAACCGTTATGAATCAATGTATCAATTCATGATTTGGATCGCCAAATTTACGTGATTTCAGCAGTTTGACGGTTTGACACGCGATCCGAATCATGAATCGATGCGCTGATTCATTATGGTTTGAAAATTTGTTTTGAAATCGCTCATTACTATATAGTGTAGTACTATATACTGTACTAGGGGTTGCACCGGCTAGTCTAGTCTAATCTAAGCTTGACGTCGACTAGTCGCTGGCCTATAGAGGGAGCATAAGTTGTTATGTAGGACCAATAACCTTATGGGCAGTGCTGTGTCATATGCCATAGCTGTCCTGTGCACAAGAAGACCCGAGTTCGCGTCCCAGCTCAAGGTTCAGGCTTATTAGTTTATTAATGACGTCATCAGTGACTAGTCGACATCGACTCGACTTTCACCACATACATGTTGACGTAAAAAAAAGTGGAAATCGTTTAACCCCTACTATATACAGTATGTTATTTAGTTTTTGTTTTTGTTTTTTGCACACAAAAACTATTCTCATCGCTTCATAAAATTATTGTAGAGCCACTATAGTGAGATGGACTTTGTAACAACGTCTTTAGTGCCTTTATGGGTCTTGAGAGAGGAAATGACATTGGTGTTAATGAAGGCCTTTCTGAGCCATCGGATTTCAACAAAAACATCTTCATTTGTGTTCCGAAGATGAACGGAGATCTTATGGGAGTCGAACGACATAAATTAATGACTGAATTTTAATTTTCTGGTGAACTAACCCTTTAAGCTAGTTTTTGCTGTGGTATTGGAGTACTTAAAGTGAGCTTTAAGTAATAGATGAAAAGCAAAGTTTCCCCAATCTGTGACTCTAAAAACGAAATATGATCCGAACTGTGTGTTCTGTTGAACCACCAGTTAGCAAAAAAACAACAACAAAAAAAGTTACTTGGATGTTACAATGCAAAAACAGTTCTATGTTAGAAGACAGAAGCGTATCTAAATGTATTTATTTAGACAGGGAAAACACTGACATGCTCACAATGGCTGCTTTCAGAGTTTTATAAAAACTGAAGCATGACTTACTGACATTATCCTGTGTGTGCCATCCTTTAAATGAATACAGTAGAGTTTTTGACCATTTAACTTGTGTGTGGAAACCCCCAAATACATTTCACAAGACATTATGTTGTGTAGTATAGCGTTTGATAAAAGTGCACTAGAAGGAACGGACAGCAAATCCAGGCATACAAGTTGTCATTCACGGCCACCTACTTACAGTGCCATCACATTTTGTACAATTTGAAATATTCTGATATATCTGATCTGGCCAGTGTATTTACATTTTTATGTTTTATGTGAAAAAATTTCTCATTGCAATTGGCATTTTTTTATTTTAAATAAGCCTTTAAGCTCACCTTTAATTTGGTAGCCTATGCAAATAAGCAAATTCAAGCAAATTCTACCTACATGGCTGGTAAAATGTGATTATTTAAACCATTCTGTTTGGATTGTTTTTCTCACAGTGCTTCAGTATTACCCAATATATGCCAGTCATTCCACTATGACTCCTCAACCGTTTATGTCAATTTTATTTATATAAACACAACCAGAGTTGACCAATGTGGTGCACAATTAAAGCAGAACAGTAAGACAATGCAATATCATTAGTAAAATACAGTGCAATAAAATTTCCTCATTGATTTATATGCAAAAAAAATCTGATTTAAAGGAACACTCCACCATTTTTAGAAATAGAATTATTGTTTAAATTTGGCATGGTCGCCGCTAGCTTAGCTTAGCATAAGGAATGGAATGAAATTTGACCACTATATTTATCTGTTTGTTTACCCAAGGCTTCACAGAAAAGTATAACTTTATAGAACAGATTCTGATCCTGCACCAGCCGACCAGCTTCCATTGAGATGAATGTGACTGCATGGTAACGGTTTTTAGACCTCCTTGGCTGTACCATAAATCAAACTCTTATGCTTTTGCAAGCTCTTTTACTACATAATTGACTAGTGGTTTGTATTTTATTCCCCTCTCAATTCTATATATGGGAAATTCTCCTGTTTGAAATTCACAATGTCGCCTGATGATAAGACTGGTCGGTTTCCTGCTGGATGATATCTCAGTTGGCAAACCCATTCTTTGCATGTTAAGCAAATAAGAGTCACATGATTTAGAGTCTGTGTATTTATCAAGTGACTGAAAGTCAAGAGTCCTGAGCAATAGTAAGACTCTGTTAGTTCTGAATTATTTGCATTTGATTATGAATTTGATAATATTCAGAAAAATCTGAGCATTTTAGGAGATAATTATATATCGGAGATGGCGTTCTTCCACAGAATTAGCTTTTCACCAGAAGAATTAGGTATGCCATTCTGTTTGGAGATTGCTTTCAAGGATCCATGCACATACCAGATTTTAGTTTTTAGCTTCGTTTTTTTATTGATTGATTTACTATGAGCTATTATTTTGAAGAGCATGCACAGTCATCATAGCATAAAGCCACTGTGATAAATAGATACACATCTATATCTATTTATAGATAAACTGTGAAACTCGCAGTGTAGACGCTGGGGTGGACCAATTGAAAATGTGTCTGTGCCGTGTAATATTAAGTTATATGTGGAGCCTGTGAACAGAAAATAAAGCGTTTGCTTTGTTAGGCAAAAGTATTGCAAATCAGCTAATACTTAGCATATGAATCAAATTTGTATTAAAGCCGTCATGTTATAAATTCATGCAGCCCTTGATATAATACAATAATATTAATTTAGCAAAAACGAAACAATTACATTTCTTATAAAATACAATAAAGAAAATGACTGCTTCATTATCGTTTAATCAGTTTATTCATTAACAATGTTATTCTTGATTAGTTGAGTCTTTGCACAGAGATCATCCATCATTGATGGCACTTTGAAGTGAAAAATAAATTTAAAAAATCCATGTTTGCTGTAAATGATATCATTTCAGTTTTGCAAAACACTCACTGAGGACACAGAGGATTAAATCTTTCATCATCAAACTTCAAATATTTAATAGCACATGCACAGAGAATGAGATAATTTTGTTCAAAATTACAATTTGTTGTTAAACATCAAATTTATGTTTTGAACGAACCATAAAGGGATCTTAATCTTATATGCAAAATACTTATCTTTTAAATGAATGATAACTTCAAAAGGAGTAAGTGCTGGAAATGCCTCATTTGTTTTGATTCTTTTTTATGGGTGCCACAAAACCTTTAAAAAAAAAACTTTATTAAGAATTTTTTTTTTTTTTTTGCATTGGGAAATCATTTTCATGACAGGGAATATTAGTTGTCATTAGCATATGACAATAAAATGGGAAAAATGTATTAATCAATGAATAAATCTTGAGATGAATCTGTTTATATATTGTATTGATAAATGTGGTATTTATGAAACAACTGCTGAACTGCTGACCACAGCAAAACAAACTGTCCTAACAAAGACATTCTCATGAAAGTTCCAGTTCTGCTCATGTTGAACCTTCAAACAGAGTTCAGGCTCTTCTGTCACACTTGAGAGCTCAAAGCTGTCCTGCACACCCAGGCAGTGGCCTTTTGTGTTTGAGCGCTGGCTCTTTAGAGCTGGAAGACGGCCCCCTCATTAAACAGACATGGTCTGTGCAGAAAGATGGAGAGGACTGTGTTCTTGGCTGGCTGGGGCCCCTGGCCTTAAATGCTTTATAGCTTCTTTGGCACGGAAAAATAAACGGAGGTTGGCGTTTTAATGTTCTTTGTGATTTCTACAAAGGGAGTGCTTTTTGTAGTACAGTAAAATTGATATTGCTAAATTTCAGTCAGATCAGAAGGATATAGCAAAAGGTATATTTTTGGCTGAATACTAGTTTAAAAAAAAAATATTTTTGTAAGTGTTGTAAATTTATTTGCATGTGCATTTTCCCTCTGTCTTTACTTGTAGATTTACTTTGCCATCATCAAACACTCACTTAAGGTTAATTTAATGCCACTGCTTAATGATATATTTAGTTAAAATAATAGTTCATTAATTAGTTAGTTAATAAATTATTCCATGATTTACTCACCCTCAAGTCATCCTACACTGTAAAAAAATTGTGGTGTTTTTTGTTGGTTTAAATAAAAAAGTAAGTAACCTGGTTGCCTTAAAATTTTGAGTTTATTGAAATTAAAAATGTGAGTTGATACAATGAAGGAAATTAGTTTAATAAATAGAAACTCAAAATATTTTTGCATCTGAACCACATAAGAAATGTAATAAATCATGAAAATAGCACAACTTGGCATGTTTCACTGCATCATCAGAAATAACACACACATTATTACCCAATATGCTAATAAAATCTTTTAATAATCTTTTAATAAAGGTTGTCGAATCTCAAAAAATGTTCATTGTATTAACTCAAAATTTTAATTTCAATGAACTCAAAATTTTAAGGCAACCAGGTAACTTTTTTTCTAAATAATTTTTTACAGTGTAGGTGTATATTGCATTATTCTTTCAGATGAATAAAGTTAGTTAACTGAGTTAACTGCCTCACGCAATTCAAAATGTTTAATCTATACTTCTGATGAGCGTAAGCATTTTAAAATGCAGCTACACAAGTTATGACAACATATGTTTTTACATTGTTTTAACTCATCAAAATAAGTTAAGAAATGTTAAACTTGTTTTTATCAGTTATACAAGATGTAGCTCATTTTTTTTAAGTCAGTTTAACATAATTTAAGTTGAAATAACTGAAACATCCAAGTCGACTGTACTGTAAAAGTTCAAAATTTGCCCTTTTTTTTTTTTTTACAGTTTAGGCACTTTCAACACTGTTTTTACTTCATAAAGTTTTAAATATGGATATTTTTCTTACACAAACGCATTGATTCGCTCCAGAAGGCCTTTATTACCCCCCCCCCCCCCCAGAGCCGTGTGGAGTACGTTATTTGACGGACAGATGCATTTTTATGGACTTCAAAAACAGAACAACAATCAAAGCTTTGATTAGACAGGACTTTTTTAAAGCTACACTGTGTAACTTTTTTAGTTTATTCTGAGCTAAAAACATAGTTCTTTCAAAAATAAATGTGCTCATTAATGTATATTTCTTTCTTTCAAGTAATAAAGTATTCTCGTAAGTTTATAATATGCCATTGAAAATACATTCGGGTTAGGGGTTCGAATGCCGGTTGCCTTGTTGCTCCTCCATTTTGAAAGTACATTAGCCAAAGAGGGACATACCCATAAATTCAAGCTTCGCCTTTCGCGTTTACCTCTAGCTCTCCCTCGCACCTCCGTCACATGAACCTATCTCTGTTCACGGAGAAAATGATAGAGCCTACAATGTTAACTTTACCATGCTGATGTCGTACAATATACAGAATAACACTGATAAAAGATTAGCTTGCATTCGTCTGGGAACCTGATAGCTGATGTTAGCAATGAAATGGTAAAAAAATAACGAAAACGTAAAACTATTATTCATTTTATATAGATGTCACAACAAAAATTGTCAAAAATTGTTTTTGACAATTTTTGTGAAAATTGTCAAAAACCCTGGTGTTGGCTGACAACTTTTTTTTTTAAATGCTGGCGGGAAAAGAGTTAATAGAACTCGTAAGGTACTTTGTAAAGATTAATTTCATATACACCTAGGATGACTTTTTTTGGGTGAACTAACCCTATCATTTTAAAATAAATATCAGTTTCTTACACAATATTATCATGCCTATATTCATTTGTAGTACTTCTAGACAATTGATTTTAAGGTAATACTTTAAAAGGTTTCATTAACATGAACTAAGAATTAGTTACTTCTACAGCATTTATTAATTTAAGTTAAGGTTCATTTTAACATGTACTAATGCATTATTACAATCAAATGTTGTATTTGTTAACATTAGTTAATGCACTGTGAAATAATGAACAAAAAGAAAAAGCTGGATTTTTATTAACTAACATTAATAAAGATGAATAAATACGGTTACAAATGTATTTCTCATTTTTAGTTAATGTTATAGTTAAACCCTATTTTACAGTAAAAATTTTCAGACTTATTTTAAGTAAAATAAGTCTATTATGTCCCCAGAGTGTGTATGTGTGGATTTTGTGTGTAATTTGTGATGTTAAAATAGTACAGGATTAAAATATTAGCCATTTATTAATTATTGAGTCATCATGTTGTACATAAATTAAATATAAATTAAAAGATAATTGGATGATGCATATACACTGTAAAAAGTGTATTAACTGTATTAAATTCCTAGCCTGACGTGGTCATACTCAATTCTAGTCAGAAAATGAGTCTGAAACTGCTCCATTGGGCTGTGATTATGGGGCGTGTTTCAACCGAACCAGGAAAGACCTCAATTGGATAGACCTATAACCAATCAGAGCAATGAAGCGACAGCAACAGAGCTCAACTGCACTGTGTTGCCAAGTCCGCGTGGATTGTTTTCCATATCCGCGGGTTGAAGCAACTGTTATGTTATATATAGACCCATGAGTGCGAATTTTAGCAGGCAACCTTGCCAAAATAACACAAATTTTACCCCCCAAACACCATTTTTTTTCCGGAGAACCCCCCGAGAAGCTATTGTTTAGGGCTAGTAGTTGGCGGGTTTTGTTGTAAAAACTTGGCAACCCTGTCTGCACCCACGCTGGAATAAACAATCTTTGCCGGTGTTGTAAAAAAATAAAAGAACTGAATGATACACAGAGTACTTACCCAACATGATCATAATTTTTGAGAGAAATTGTGAAGGTGAATGCATATACAAACAAGCTCTCCGTTTAGGATTCGAACAAATATAATCCAAGCCCCTTTGATGACGTGGTGATTACGTTACTGTTGATCATCTCTCCGTCATCGTCTAAAGCCCGCCCTGATGATTTCATTGGTCCGAACTATTTCTGTTCGGGGATAATTACTCCTCTATAGAGCAAGGCTAGACCGAACCGCCCGACCTAAAAAAAATTGTGGGCGGGGCTAAGTTCGGCTGGCATCCAGGCTATTAAATTGCATCAATTCACAGAACTTCCAATAAAATTTAGATGTGATCAGTCACTAGAAAATTTTCAATTGGAGACATGCATTTTTTACAGTGTTAAAAATAGCATACCGGTATTCTAGCGTGAACAGACTTTATCTTTAGACTAGACAAAAAAGCTACAGTACTGTAGAAACTTAACCAAACTCTATTTGCAGCCATTTGTAACCAGAATCCTTTGCAAGGATTAACTGTTTATTACGACCGAACAGAAAGAACTTGAAAGCCAGGAAACACTGTGTTGTTTCACTAAACTTTGCATCACATATTTGAACATGGGGGAGTTTTTAGTCAATATGTATTAAAGAATATGAAGTCACATTGAAAACGTAAAGTGTTTTAGTTGACATAATTTAGCACTTGCTGAACTCAAGGAGACATTTAACTGGGGTCACATTACCCTGACCCCTAAAAAAAATATTTTTTTTTATTAAGAAAGCGCTTAACTGTGAAGCATTTATGGTCTTATTAAATGTGTTGTCACAAAAATGGTTTAAACTTGGCCACTCTCTGAATGTGCACTATTGTGCTGTTGAGTTCTGTGTATGTGGCGACATGCCTAGACTTCCTGTTATACTGTTGGGTTATTATTTCATCATGGCATTTGGACCACAGTTATTGATTCCAGCAAATGGAGCCTCTTTATGTTTTGGCACTAAATATGAATGAGGAAAACCAGTCCTCCAGTGATTTCCCCATCAGGATCTTCCCATTCTTTGTGTGTGTACTGTACACCTTATAAAATATAAATGAGCCGCGGGCAGAGGAAAATAAAACTTGAGAAGAAACTATTCATCATGAGGTAGACTGTGTAGACGCTCTGCCTGACGGATCATGTAATCAAGCACAGTCTCATGGGAGGCTCCCCGACCGCCACCATCTCTCTAGGCCAGATGTGTTTTATTTCAAAGCATGTACAAGGTCCAAAGAAACATCTGACCTTTTCTACAAAACATGAAGTAAAAGAGTCAAGACTTGGTACCACATCTACATTTTTCACATTAGAAGCAAATTGCTGGTCATACTTTTAGTCAGATGTAATTTATTTTGAAAAAATGTTTGAACTGTTGATGAAGAATAATGATAAATCTTGACAGAAAATGCCACTCAGCTGGTTTATGCGACTTGTGTAACAAACTATTTCCACTATTCTCTGGGGCAACATAAGAAGGATAAAAAACAGACACAGTATCATTTACAGAATTAAATATTTTTTGTTTTGTAAATGCTAAAAAGCTTCAAATATGTCTTGGTAAGTGCAAGAACTTAGCCTGGTCTTACCAGACTCTAGTACATTTAATTTGTACATAGAGCCTGGCCACTCTCCATTGACAAGCGTTTACTTCTGTGAAGGCGAAGGGTACTCTGTTGAAGTTTAAAACTATTGGATCTGCCATAAGCAATCGCTAACGTTTGGTCTTTCTTGACGTGTCATGCGCCCTTCGCCTGTTTCACACATGGAAATCCGTCACAATAAATGTGCAGGCCACCTCAGGGATAAAACGTAAAACTCATGCATTCAGATTAGGGCTGCACGATTTGGTGAAAATATATAATTGCGATTATTCTGGGTAAAATTGCGATTGCGATTTAAAATGCGATTATTGTAATTATTATTTTTTACAAATAAAAAGTGTGTGTATATAACATTTTGTGTTTATATATTAATGTGACTAATAATAATTATGAATATTATTACTGCTAAAAATATTTTTAAAAATAAGAAATATTACCATTACAATAACATTTTGATAATTACAAAAAATGAGTACGTCAGAATAAATATAACAATATAATACAACTATTTATTTTTATTTTTATAGGTAGGTATAGATAGGTCTAAGCCTAAGGAGTTATTGTCAAAAATAACATAAAAATAAAAGATATATATGTTGTTTATCTGTGATATCAATTTCTTAAAGTCTGTCTTTAATATGAAATATGAACTTCTTGTGCATCCACTGTGGGGGAAAAAACTCCTGTACATTGAAGAAAAACATGGATTGTCCAATAAATTTATAATTTTTAAAAGTTTATTAAGTTTTAAAATGTATTAAGTATTATTTTCTTATTATTGATGACCCAAAAGTTTTTAATTCATACTGAAAGCCAGAGGGCGCCCTCGAGCGGAAAACGCCGCATTTGCCTCAGAGAAGTAATTGACGTTAGTTTTCAGGAAATCCATGATGTGAAGCTAACGCGGCGTAAACAGAAGATAGAGACGCTTTGATTAAACATGACGGCAATAAACACGACTGCAGCAAAATATGGTGTATTTGAGTTCTTCAAGCCGTCAAGGGTATTTTCATAATAATAAAGTATATTATAATGCAGTGCTGATTGACATAGACTTCATCACTGTATAGAGTAACGTTACTATAAAATAATGCATCGTCTGCCTCACTCTGTGATGAGAAGCCACATCAGCTCACAAACACTCGCCTGACGATATGAAGTGAGGTAAAACATGTTATTAAACGTTGTCTTTTGTTGAACAGGTTTATGAACGCTTCACTAGTTTGTGAAGATGTTTGACTCGTGTTGCTTTTTCAAACGCACGTTATAAGCGACTCAAACTCGCAGTCTTTCAGACGGAGCAGCGTTTATCACAGAGCCGCTCTTCTCTAACGCACTGGGCATTTATTTATTTAATTTAAATCACAGCCTTTGAGCTTTCATAATCGCACACAAGCCAAATCGCGATTGCGGTTCGATTTCGATTAATCGTGCAGCCCTAATTCAGATTGTGATTTATTCACACCACGGTGGAGGGAAGAGTTTTGTGATTGGAAACGAGCTGCTCACGTGGTCTGTAACATAACTGTATGCCTGAAATAAAATGTCATATGCTTGGTATGACACTAAATGCTGCTAATAAATAATAAATAACGGCCCAATTCAAGTGTTTACGTGCTTTTATGTGAATTTTTTTGAGCGTTGATGAAATATATTGCTCTTGTAAATACTTGCTAGCATTAGAAATACAAGTCTAGAAGTGCATTCAAATAACAGCAAAGTGCAGCCGTACAGTGCTCTGCAGTTGTCAAAAAAGATTACAAACAGTGAATTTTGAAGTGATATATTTTTGAAAGAGATGTGACAGACGGCAATAAAATAACTGACTAGCCCATGTAATTTAATGATGGCAATAACGTCCGACCCCACGAGGAACAATTACCGTCCGAATAGGGCTTCAGCCAACTCCTTCACCACTAACAGAGCGAGCTGGAAAATCCAACTTTTTCCGAATTCACCTTGTTGGGGAGGAGGGCCACAACATCATGGCCACCAACAAACCCCAGTAAAGATTGTTCTTGGTCCGGATTTAACTTCTGGATATTCGACAACGGTGCCACAACGGAATGAATGGTTTCGCTCGCATCTTTCTCCACCGCCATTACTGAACTACAACTCATACTAGCACATGACATCAACGTCATCGTTCTCAGACACTCCCTCTGTTCGGTGAAGAATACACCGCAGTCCCAGATGAAGTACTGAAGGAAAATGAAAATTGAGCGTAAGTACGTAGGAGGGTGGAGCCAGGCTAGCAAGAAACTTTTAAATGTAGGCTTTTATTCACATATAACCATTAATTAAGCTTGGCTTGCTTGACACGTGAGAACAAACCTCATTGGTTATTGCAGAAGCTCAAACATGTGTAACATGAGAATGAACCTCATTGGTTCTTGTGGAAGCTCAAACATGCGTAACACGAGAATGAGATTCATTGGTTCTTACAGAAGCTCAAAAATGCTGCGGCTCACAATAATGAACCTCATTGGTTCTTGCAGAAGCTCAAATGTGTTGTGTAACATAAGGATGAACCTCATTGGTTCTTGCGGAAGCTCAAATGTGTTGCGTAACACGAGAATGAACCTCATTGGTTCTTACAGAAGCTTAAACATGCTGCGTCTCACAAGAATGAACCTCATTGGTTCTTGCAGAAGCTCAAACGTGCTGCGTCTCACAAGAATTAACCTCATTGGTTCTTGCAGAAGCTCAAACGTCATGCGTAACACGAGAATGAACCTCATTGGTTCTGGCAGAAGCTCTATCGGGCTGCGTAACATGAGAATGAAACTCATTGGTTCTTACAGAAGCTCAAACGTCATGCGTAACACGAGAATGAACCTCATTGGTTCTTACAGAAGCTCAAATGTGCTGCGTCTCACAAGAATGAACCTCATTGGTTCTTACAGAAGCTCAAATGTGCTGCGTCTCACAAGAATGAACCTCATTGGTTCTTGCAGAAGCTCCAACGTGTTGTGTAACACATGAGGATGAATAAAGCAGTTTACATGCAAAGTGTAATTGGAGTGAAAGGCAAAGATGTAGGTGTGTCAATCTGGATTTTGAAAAAATAGTTTATGATCTTTATCACACACAAAAAGTTTGTGGCATTTTCATGATGTTTTGAGCATATTAAGTGTGTGAAACTGCATATAAATACACTCTGATTGCACTGATTTGCGAAGCAATAATGGTATATTTCCTTTGCTTATTGCATTTTAATGTTTATTCTTCATGTCAGCACTACACTTACAACACATTGTAAAACATTTAGGTTTTAATTATGTTTCTACAAGTGTGTGTGCATTCTTAGCGTAATACTGTAAAGACAAGCAAAGTTGCCATTGGCTGCTCATTAAATAAAACAGCTCAGTGGAGATTTGCCGTTTATAGGCACTGGTAATTCCACATTGACTATAATGATTGTGTGCTGTTTGGCCTTTGTTGCTATAGCGTGCTCACAAGTGAGCAATTGCTTCAGGCTACGTGTGATTAATGACACAGAGCTGCTGTTTTAGATGAAGGAACTTCTTGCCGTTGCCGTTTCATCTCCGTGCATCATTTACCTCCGCTGACGTGACGTTGTTGTTTTTGTTTCTCTTCCAGTTGAAAGGGAGGTGGTGCAGAAAAGGACATTCACCAGATGGATGAATCTACATCTAGAGAAGGTCAGTAAGAATATATTTGGATCCTATGAATGCAGTAGATGGACTTCAGATGTTCAGATTGTCCTTCTTGTGCACGGATCGAGGAATCTTTCTGGTGATAACATGTAGCCTACTACAAACAGGAAATGTATACTTCCTCTCTGCTGAATTATTAATGAAGGAAATTGAAATTATAATTTCTTAGCATTAATTATGCATTAGGTAGAAACATTAAGCTAAATTGTAGGAAGCATGTCAGGGCTGAGGAAATGTTTTTTTGGGGAGGAATTGGCATAATTGTACTATTGTACTACTTTCCCACATATATGTTTTACTTGCTCAGTTGTGTGTGTGTGTGTGTGTGTGTGTGTGTGTGTGTGTGTGTGCCCTTGTTTATATTACATTGTGGGGACCAACATGTCCTCATAAGGATAGTTAAACCTGAGATTACCTACATTGTGGGAACCAGCCAGTGGCCCCCACTTTTCAAAAGGCTTATAAATCATACATGATGAGTTTTTTTGATAAAGTAAAAATGCAGAATGTTTCCTGTGATGGGTAGGTTTAGGGGCAGGGGCAGTGTAGGGGGATAGAAAATACGGTTTGTACGGTATAAAAACCATTACATCTATGCAGAGTCCCCACAAAGATAGTGAACCTGTGTGTGTGTGTGTGTGTGCGTGTGTGTGTGCGTGTGCGTGTGCGTGTGCGTGTGTGTGTGCGTGTGTGTGTGCGTGTGTGTGTGCGTGTGCGTGTGCGTGTGTGTTAATGTAGGATACTTTTTCTTTCTTTTCTTTTTTTACTTATAAAATTATTACCATTACATTATATTTTAATATTTTTTTATGTTTTGATTTCTACTCTCTTATGCTCCCTTCTCTAACTTTCACTATCATATTTTCCCTACCAGAAATGGCGAGACAGATACACACACACACACACACACACACACACACACATTTGCATGAGGCATTAGTCATTGAACACAACTCGTTTAAGCCTGCTCTTTTGTTTTCTCTGGCAGTCCTCCGCTGCTCTTCTTGTGTTGTAGACAGCTTATAGATTGTAACTCTGCCATTCTTCAGAGTCTCATAATACTGACTGAAAACACTCAGCGATGAATCCTTTGTTTTCATACACAATGTCGCTCTATGTTGTGACCCCGAATTTGGCTTCTTCTCAAAACTTCGACCCACCATTAGACAATTACACTTTGTCTGTTGTGTTTTGGTGGAAAATTTCACCTTTAACCCTCCAGTTTCCACTATTTTCCCATCATATCCTTTTTAATCTTCTGAGAAATGTTATTGCTGAAGTAGAGTGGGATTTACCTCCTACATGGTAGCTTTTGAAATTTTAGATTCAGTAAAATTAACCAAGCGTCAGTTTTCTAAAATTCTATCATTATTTAGAGCTCTGTTTTTTCTGTCATGCTTTGGCTGCACTACAGTATATGATCATGCTTTCATTCATTCCAGTGCTATTAAACCATTCAAACATGATAAAATGCAAAAAAAGAACTCAAATCTTTACAAGCACATTGTATGTGAAGCGGCTCTCTGTGAACAAACACCCGGAACGTGTGCTCAGAAAGCATAGCAGAGCAGTTCTCTCAGAACAAACACAAAATTATGACAAAATTCCCGTTTTGTTGAGTATCCTCATAATCACGGTCTTAAATTATTTAAGAGTTAAATGAACGCAGAGTTGTGAGAAAATAGGACGCGTGTCAGATCCAGGTCATGTGTGACTGGTCTTAAATTGACTTTGAAAAACAAAAAAAATCACTCTCACGCTTTAATAAGGATTCTTCTATTTAATTGATAATTTATGCAGTGAAGATCGTGAAGTGTTTGATAACTTTATTTGGTTTTCTGTGCCTACCTGTTGACCTACCTGAAAAATCTTAAAGTTCTGTTTACAAGGTTACATGGGTCAAAAGCAACGAAAACAATAACTCTGCGTTTTAGCAGGGCAGGTAAAACAAGAAAGATGCATGAGATTAAACAATATTAGAAAAAATATAATCTTTTGTATGAGTTTAAATACTGAACTGCATGTTTTTGTTGTGTTGTTTTTTGTTTGCTGTGCAGTGCAACCCTCGAATGGAGGTACGGGATCTGTTTCGTGATATCCAGGACGGGAAGATTTTGATGGCTCTACTTGAAGAACTCTCAGGATGCAAACTTGTGAGAATCATTTCAGTGGATTTTCTGAATCATTTTACTTCATCTGTCCCCATGAACGACTAAAAAAACACTGACCTTTGATCTTTCAGCTGCATGGGTATAAGCCATCCGCACATCGTATTTTTAGGCTCAATAACATCGCCAAGGTATTGACATTTCTGGAAGAAAGAAACGTAAGTATCGTTTGAGGTCGCGCACCCTCACAACTAGCAAATACACACCCTGAATGCTTTCCCTGTAAGTGTGATAAACCTCTGTCTGGTTTTAGGTGAAATTAGTCAGCATTGACGCAACGGATATTGCAGATGGCAATTCATCCATAGTACTTGGGCTTATCTGGAATATCATCCTGTTTTTCCAGGTATCAACATTTTGTTTTCTCCCTTTGTGTTTCTTTATGTCTACATCTTTATGCTTTTACGTTTGGATTAGTCCCCATTTGAGTGAATTGAGTTAATCAGTGGATTATTCGTGACTCAAGAGTCTTTTCTATGTGGCTTTAAGTGGCTGTGGGAAACGATGAGGTCTAATCGGATCAACGATTACGTATGATATCCTTCTGATTCTTGTTGGATTAGGTTCCAAATGAACTAATCTTATCTTGTCTTGGAAACAGGAAAACTCTCTTATCACTTATGCCTAGTCAGTGTTTAGATAATACCGAAGAGATTAATGATAGGAAATGCCACCACGCTAAGCTAATGGTTGTCATCTACTCATTCAGTAATGAGCTGTTTGTATTACAGATCAAGGAACTCACAGGGAACATCAAGAGCCAGTTCCCCTCCTCCTCCAGCCTGTCCTCCATACCCACCAGCTCTGATTCTGACACTTCCCACTCCAGCACACCCTCAGATGAGAGAAAGGCCACCATTGCGCCAAGAGGTCATGGGAAGGCAATCAAAACTCTATTGCAGTGGGTCCAGAGACGCACTAGAAAGTAAGAGATATTGAAGTGACGACTGGGATTTTTTGTTAAATTAGAATGCTGAACTGCTGTTGGTTCAAAGCTTTGCTTACTACTTTGTTCTTCCAGATATGGCGTTGCTGTACAGGACTTTGGAAAGAGCTGGACAAGTGGTCTGGCTTTTCTTGCTGTGATAAAGTCCATTGACCCTAGTCTGGTGGATATGAGGAGGGCTCTGCTCCGAACGCCCAGAGAGAACATTGAGGAAGCATTTAGAACAGCACACTACAGTCTTGGCATCCCAAGACTCCTAGAACCTGAGGGTAAATATTATAGAGTGGGCTGATGTATGGTGGCCCTAAAAATGTACACAGTTTTTGAAAAGCTGCATTTATTTGATCAAAATAGTTAATTATTACAATTTAAAAGAACGGTTTTCTGTTTGATTTCAATATATTTTAAAATGTAATTTATTAATGTGAAGTTAGTTTTTTATAATTTTAGCATCATTACTCCAGAAATCATTCTAATATGCTGATTTGTTTGCTCATGAAACATTTCTTATTGTTTTCAATGTTAAATCAGTTATTTCATTTGAAATAGAATATTTTATAATCTTAAATGTCTTTACTGTCACTTTTGATCAATTTAATGCATCCTTGCTGAATAAAAGTATTAATATATATATATATATATATATATATATATACACATTTTAATGCATTATACATTTGTATATATTTTATATTTATACATATTTAAATGATATATTATATTTTTTTATTTACATTTAATATATTGAATTTTAGATATATAATGTGACTTTAATCTTCTGAGAAATGTAAAAAAAAACATTGAATGAATTTTTGAATTTTTATGAATTTAAAATGAATTTTTAAATTTATGAATTTTTCATCATGATTTTTTTTTTAATGATGTTACTCATTTGCACACTGATTTTTGATAAAAGCATCTGCTAAATGAATTAATGTAAATGTAAAATATATGGCATTTGGTTTGACATAATGCAAAGACGTTCATACATTAAGTGAGGCTAAAGTGCCCAAGCTTCAGCACTTTCAGCACTTTATTACTAATGTAACACAATGTATCTCATCTGCCTTGTAGAGGTCCTGAGGATATTTGTCATAAAATGATTTGTTTTTTAATATAGCTATTAAAATACATTAGTACAGTTGAACTAAAAATCTCTTTCCTCAGATGTGATGATGAATCCACCTGATGATCAATCCATAATGACCTATGTGTCCCAGTTTTTGGAGCACTTTCCTGGAATTGAGGAGGTAGGAACATTTCAATGAATTACAGCATCAATATACAATAAGTCTCATACATTTCAACTAAATATGCTTTGTTTTATTGTTTTTTTATTTTTTCTAGGATGAAACGTCAGATATTGTGGAAAGAAGTAAAGCCAGTGCTCGTATGAACGAACCACCTGTTCGGAATGGAGTTCAAAGAAAACGGGAGTCTTATTTGGTCAAGAGAGACTTGGTTCAGCCGCCACCCAAGATCTTCATCTCTTCAGTGACGGAAGATCGTGAGCATATCACCTCTCCAATCCTATCACAGACCCCTGAGGACAAACCATGGACCAGTGAAGGGTCATCAGTGGGTTCAAGTCCCAGTCCGGCAGTCAACAAACCCCTTAATCACCCCTTGGACTTAAACAAAGACGTGTCCACCACAAGCTCTCCACATCCTTCATTCTCAGATTCTGCTGTCAACTCACCTGACTCATGGAGTGAAGTACTTAGCGAGACTTCTAACTCTCACCGGATCAATGAGGATCCTATAAGCGAGAGCAGTACAGCTGGTACTGTTGAAGTGACCTCAGATTTAGGATCACCATTTTCACCGGAAAATCATTTGGACCGTGAGCTTTTTATAGATGAGGGCAACTATTCCCTCGGCTCCATGGATAGTTTACATGCCAAATCCACTGCGCCATCTGAGGAGGACAATGCTTACAAATACATCTTAGATCTGAAAGAAGAACAATCTGTAAATCATTTGCCCTGCGACAACATGAGTAATAAATCAGATGCAGGATGCTTAGAACAAACCGAAACCAATCCTTTTGAGCACCAGGAATCAGTCAAGCCATCTTCTGATGATACTTCATGTTTGGAAAGTGACTCAGGATACTTTCAGGATAACAAGGAAGCCATGTCGGCTAAACCTGAGGATGAAAGTCCACCCACTTCCACCGTTGATGAAGAAGTAAGTGAAAATCTGGAATCTGAATCTTTTCAGGACAATGTAGAGTCTTCCAATACAGAAGCCATGCAAAGGAACGCTCTGGAATTTACAGATGGACCTGAGGAAAAGCCTTTAATGATTGATTATGACAGTGAGCCAGAATGTCCAGTTTTGCAGTTTGAGAGGGTTTCTATATCAGGAAGTGAGGAGGATATTAAACTGTGCACTGATCTGGTTGAAGAACCAACAGAGGAACCAGGCAAAAAGGATCTTGAAAATGGTCATTCTGAAACCAACAAGGATAGTAGTAACCTCCATGATGAGGAAAAAGTAGGTGTTTTGGAAACTGAGGTAAATGATGTAATATTTGACAAACTGGAAAAACCCATCTCAGACCAGAGCCAAACAGAAGCTGAGGTTCCTGATGAAGATCAGGTATGTTATATGTGTGGATGTCTAGTTGCGAAAAGCTCTGCTGAATCAAGCGAACAGGGTGACAATTGTCTGTCCCACTTAAACTCAACTGAGAGGGACTGCAATTCAGACTCAAGACATTTCAGTGAATCAGAGGCAGGTGGAAACTTTGAGGACAATCCAAGGGAACATAACAATGAATTAAATGGAACTGTAAGTGATCTCAAGAATGAGTCAAGAGAGAGTAAATGTATTCATGATGATCTACTTATAATAGGTAAGAGCAACATGGAAAGTGGGTCAGACGGCATAAGGAGGACTGAGTTTTCCCACAATACAAATGGTGAAAGCCAAGCTCAGGTTTCAGACATTACGGAGCCTGGAGGGGCCAAGGATAACAGGCCTGTATCAGTAGTGGACTCTCACTATGGCGTTCTGAATTCTGTCACTGAAGCCTTTGTGGAGCCTCTGTCTGACAGCACTGACCACGATGTAGAAAACGACTCCACATCAACCCAGCGACAGATTCTAGAAGATTCCAGCTTAGAGTCACCAACTGAAGCGGAAACCACCTGTGAGTACTCAGAGCCCATTGGTATCCGTGGGTACCTTGAAAGACGTCCCGTGGAGCTACGTTTGTCTCTCAGCATGACTCCGCTTCAGCCGGCACCTCCTAAACGTTCACTTACTGAATCGGATACGGACACCGAAGACACTTCAGAGGACCACGGCAAGGGATTTAAGTCCAGAAAGGTTATTTTTCGTTCTCACTTTCCTTTAGCCTAGAAATCATGGCTCTGTTTAATGCACAGACTGACCTATAAACAGAAGGTATCAGCATATGCGCTGTTTTAATGTCATGACCTCCTTTTCCAAATGTAGTTCACTTGAGTGCATTACTCAAAATGATCTCTTGTTTTAATGATTTGTTACAGTTGCTATCAAGTCCTGTGAGTATAGCCTAGGTATTCAGAGCCAGAAGAAATAATACTGTATTCATGCATGCTTTCCATCAGCGATTAAAGATTGATAGTTGAGATGAACTATGAAAGACAAGGTCAGTTCCCTCACATAACCAGTATGTGGATCAGCTCTCTATAGATTTGGGTTCAGTAGCAGTGCCATCCAGTCTCTGTGAAACGATAAGCTATAAAAAGTATTTTGGCTTTCTTGCATCCGCATATAACAAACTGAGGCAGTGTGAGTTAGAATTAGGTTCATGTAATTGTCCTACTTGCTTTCCTTTTCTTCAGTTGACCTTTTAATAAGAGTGGTAAAGGCCAAAAGGGAAAACAGTAATAATCGAGATTCTGTTATATTCACACAAACAGACTAAATCATTATATATATATATATATATATATATATATATATATATATATATATATATATATATATATATATATATATTCTGGACTATAAATATTCGGACTCAAATCCGGGTCCGCCAGCATGAGAGGTCCGCTTTAACAAGGAGGCTAAAGGCTGCAACCTCTTGCGTGCAACCTCTCTCTCTCTCTCTCTCTCTCTCTCTCTCTCTCTCTCTCTCTCTCTCTCTCTCTCTCTCTCTCTCTATATATATATATATATATATATATAAATCATGCATACCAGGGTTGGTATGTTTTTGGAAGGAACGCATTTATATAATAAAAAAATTATATAGTGAAATATTGGTATCATTTAAAATGACTGTTCTTTTTATTCTTTTAATACATTTTAAAATGTAATTTATTCCTTTGATGGCAAAGCTGAATTTTCAGCATCATCAGTGTCATGTTCCTCCAGATATCATTCTAATATGCAGAATTTTAATATTTCTGATTATATCAACAAGTTTTTGTTTGTTTAGATTATTTGTTAATGATTAGAACATTTTTATTTGGAATACAAATCTTATTCAACATTTATAAATGTCTTTACTGTCACTTTTGGTCATTTTAATATATCCTAGTATTATTTTTATGGTCTTCAGTGTACTTGTTGCAAGGATAGTCATCACAGTGATGATAATATTACCAGAGTGGATACTTTAATCTTACATTATATTCACTCCATTCTGCTTGTGTCCATCTAGGATAGAGCGGGATCTTTGCATCTCCAGGAACAAAGCCCATTTGACAGGCACCCGGGAGAATGGGGTGCGGTGGAGCCTGAATCACCAGTTGAGCATTGTGAGCACATTAAGACAGATGAGGACCTGACCAGCGACGATGCCAGTGAAAACACTGGGGCTCTGAGGTACGGCTCTATTAATAGAGATTGCTACAGATACACAGTCTGTGCCACAGGGGAACATTCTGTTTTCTGAAGGACATGATCTCATAAGCCTCTTATAACCATTGCATATTGCCTTAAATGTACTTATTGTTAAGCTTTGAAAACTTTGGTTGACTTTTGGTCAACAGGCCATATCTATTTTAGATGAATGATGCAAACATTTTGATCTCATAGCATGTTGTGTTACTGTAAAAAAAAAAAGTGTGTTTCCATTACAGAGGATTGAAGTCATGGAATTCACTCTCTTCAATCTCTCATGAATAAATTAATTTAATTGAAACTTAGCTCCATATAAGGTTTCTTAAAGTTCAGTGAGGCATATGAAGTGTTTTTTAACAATCATAACACATTTGTCATGCTTTTAAAAGGGAAGGAGTGGTGACTGATGCAAGCCAAACTTTGACTGCTATTCACTTAAGAAGGGTTGACAACAGTGAATCAAAGGTTTGTTAATGTTCCTGTTAATGTTTTACACTACCATTCAAAAGTTTGGGTCAGTAAGATTTGTTTTGTTTTTAAAGAAATTAATACTTTTATTCTGTAAGGATGCATTAAATTGACAGTGAATGAAAAATTGTTCTTTTGAACTTTCTGAAAAATGTGTCACAGTTTTCACAAAAATATTCAGAAGCACAACTTTTTACAACATGAAATCAAATCAGAATGTTAGAATGATTTCTGAAGGATCATGTGACACTGAACACTGGAGTAATGATGCTGGAAATTTAGCTTTGCATCACAGAAATAAATGAGATTTTAAAATAGAAAACACTTCAACACTTAAATTATAATAATATTTCAAAATATTATTGTTCTTTCTGATTTTTTTTAATCAAATAAATGTAGCCTTGGTGAGCATTGGTGAGTGACGTCTTTTAAAAAACGGTTAAAAAAATCTTACCGACCCCAATCATTGGAACAGTACTGTCTGTAATTATCTCATCTTGCAGTCCACATTGTTAACATTTATAAAGGCTGACAGCATTTTCTCTGGTACTAAATAGATTGACACCACTTCTTTATTTCACCAATCTGTTGTTTTCTTTTTAATAGGGACAAAATGGGAAAGACTTGGACTACAGCAAAGTGGACAGTACGATCATAAATGAAAGGTAATGTAAAGTTAGATCAGATGTCCCTTATTTTTGGCCAAAATGTATTTTTTATTGGTCATTGTCAGAATAAAATTTTGTAATAAAACAGACTTGTATCTGTGAATCAGCCTGTGGTGTGATATAGTACACTAAGTTAAGATGACTTACAGAAACCCTTGCCTCATGCAATATATTCAAATCTGCTTGGGCAAACACTTCCATCTTGGTTTTATTAGACTTTGTGCCTCATCCACAAAACAGTAGTGTTTGTATTGTTCAGACTGGGTGTCGTCTTTGTACCTGTGATAGGAGTGTATGGGGGGTGTGGCATGGATTGTTTTTACGCCCCTAAGACATGTTTAATTCTCGAATGGATTATGTTTTATGTTGTCAGTGGCAATCCTACGTGTACTCAAGGAAAGTAAAAGCGCACTGTTTTGAGACACACATGCATTCCTGTTACTTTATTTTTCTGCACAAAAATGCACTGTAATTTACATCACAATATGCTATCTTGACTTAAAGGGTTAATGACATGGATTTCTTTTTGTTCCTTAAGGTTCACATTTATAATGTAAATAAAGTTTTTTCCACACAAAAAAAAACCAATTTACAGACAAAGCATTATGAAATAATTTAGTTTTGTCAACAAAAAACTGCCTAGTTTACAAAGTAATCTGTAGGGATGGGTATCGTTAAGGTTTTAACGGTATTACTACTCTTACCGATACTGCTTATCGGTCCGGTACTTTAACGGTATTCTTATCGGTACTTTTTGATTTATATATATATATATATATATATATATATATATATATATATATATATATATATATATATATATATATATATATATATATATAGACACACACACACACTTAACAAAAATACACAGCCTACATTTCAGGAAGAATTCTAGTAATCAAATGTAAAATAACACTGCATAGTTTATCATAAATAGCCTAAATTAATGCTTATCAAAGCTGAAGTTATTCATTCAAGAGCTGTGAGTGATTTTCTCTTTGCATTTGGTTGTTTAATTTGCATTAATTCATCAGCATATTTATTTACACTGCTGCCTCTTTAAGACAGACGTGCAGATCTATAGGCGACTGATAATAGGCAGATGCACTACATTTTCTCCCGACTGTATCCATAATAACTACGTCCATTTTAGACACAAACTGTGTTGTGTATAAAGAGACTCTCCAAGTCATTTTGACATAGATGTTTGAGTACATTTGATCGTTTAGACGCGAGTGCGAAACCGAAAGTGTAATTTGCTCGTCTCGTTGTGGGCTGTTTCAGAGCGCGCGCCGATTTGGGAACAATCTCTTGCGCACATTTTTGTGCTTTTAATCGCTCTTTTTATTATTAAACGCATCCCACAATTTAACAACAATAGCTAGACTGTATTTTACAACAATCACTGATCGTGCTGATTCTGTCATTGCGTTTGAGTTTTAGTGAAAAATGACAGTGTTGGTGCAAAGGGAATTAAGTTGCGCTAGACATAAATATTATTATTATAATCTTTGGAAGCCAAAATCTAAAATAAAATCAGACTATCACAGATCTAAAGTGTAACCAGGCTATGTTTTATGTTTAGTTCTGTCCTCCGTCATCACTATCAGGGCTGTCGTTTTGCCTCTCTCTCTCTCTCTCTCTCTCTCTCTCTCTCTCTCTCTCTCTCTCTCTCTCTCTCTCTCTCTCTCGCTCTCTCGCTCTCTCGTCACGTGTATTTTCAAAAGTACCGACAGCAGAACCGATAATGTCCGAGCTTATCGATACAACGGTCTTTCAAAATTCACCCCCGGGGCCCGTTTAATACCGGTTTTCGGTACCCATCCCTAGTAATCTGTGGTCAAATTCTTTGAACAAACATGAAGTCATCCGACATAATACAGGACACCATTAAAAATAAAACATCCATTTGTTCCTAACTTGTTCCTTCCTTCTGAAGTCTGTACAGAGACGCAAACAAGCTGTTTAAACAGGATGCGTCAAAACCATATAATGTGTCTGTGACGTCACCCATAGGATTCTGTAGAGCAGTTTTGAAGCGTAAATTAGGGTCGAGCTGGCCGTTGCCATCTTAGCAGAGCGTCATCACTCGTCACTCCGGGATAACAGAAAATGGGTAAAGAGGCAGGATGTGGGTGGAGCTCAGGTAATGTGATGACTAATAGACAGCAGACAAACGGCTATCCAGCTGTCAGTTAAAGTGGCCACGGCCTAATTATGCAGAACTTTAAGGCTTTATATAATGTAAATGAATGAGCTATAAAAAATGCTCTGACAGGCATATGCGAATGCATTTGCCTGTGTGACATCACAGATCCCACAATATACAAATGAGCTGTTTTTTGGATCTTGATTAATTACCTGTTTTAATTAATTACCTATTATATGACAAAAGATCAACACAAAATTGATTTCTCATGTCATGTCCCCTTTAAGTTTCTTTTTCAACAACCCAAGTGAAGTCACTTGACAAATATGTGTCTCCATTGTTGACATGTTTCTTATTTAAACCACAGTGCAAGATGATTCATTAATATTTTTAGTTAGTTTTCTTGGAAGAGAAAGACTACATTGTAAATGTGTATATCTGCAAAAGGTTAATTTAGTCAACTTTTAGGAGTAGTCCAGCATAGAGATTAGCATCAAAGCTAACAGAAACAAACTAAACAAACCCCTATTTCATAGGGTTTATTTAAAGTTCCCTTATTATGCTTTTGTAAAGGTTCCTTTTTTTACAGATCTCCTATAATAGGTTTACATCCAAGGTCAAAAAGCACTTTAAATTTCTCATATACATTGGAGCATCACCTCTTTCCTCACAGGGTCTGAAACGCTTTGATAAAGGAGTGTGTCTCTCTAAGCCCCTCTTTTCCGAGAGCCTTATCTGCTCTAATTGGTTAGATGATCCAATCTGTTGTGATTGGTCCACCGTTTACAGAATGTGTCAGAATTGACAACACGAGCCAAGTGTTGTTGTTCATCGAAGCTCATCCTGGACTTGCTGTCATAGGTCCGTAAGATCAAACCTGCTCGGGAGCAGCTTGTTTCATGTAAACAGGATTAGATTGCATCTTGAGGTGATACTTAAAATCTGTGCCCGCCACTGCTACTTTATTACAAGAGTTCGTTACTAAACCAGAGGCAATAATAATTTTAAATAATAATATAAAAATGTATTTGAAAATAATATTATAATGTTGTGTATAATACTATAGACACAGCCACTTGATTGAGAAATGTATTTGTGATAGAATAATTACGTTATCATTTTATTGGAGTCTTACAGAAATGCTGTACAGAAATCTGAGGCGTGCATTAATTCGAGTTATGATGGATATTACGGGATGGCTTTATGCAGCACAAGAAATGCAGATAACGTGATCTTGACCCCTAAGAAACTTTAATGCTGTCTCGTAACAAATTGTGACGGGTTAGTTCACCCAAAAACGGAAATTATTTAATTAATTACTCACCCTAATGTCGTTGGACACCCGTAACACCTTCGTTCATCTTCGGATATTTTTGTTGAAAGCTGATGGCTGAGAAAGGCTTCAGAGCGGCCTCCATTGGCATTCAGTACATTTCCACTGACTCACTCACAAGACCCATAAAAGGCACTAAAGATGACATTACAAAGTCCATCTCACTACAGTGGCTGTACAATAATTTTACAATGCGACGAAAATAGTTATTGTGTGCAAAACAATCGGAATAACGACTTTATCCACCAAGTTATTGACATAAACTCGACCCATGCGCGAGAATCTGACACAGCTCAACAGTTCAATACATGACCCGGACGAGGAGGAGCGCCGCTGTCGCATGATTTCATGTCGGAGACCTACAAGGAAGACAATAACTTGCCGGATTAAGTTTTATTTAGATTTTTTTTGCGCACAAAAACTATTCTCTTCGCTTTGTAAAATTATTGTACAGCCACTGTAGTGAGATGGACTTTGTAACGACATCTTTTGTGCCTTTTATGGGTCTTGTGAGTGGGTCAGTGGGAATGTACTGAATGTCAATGGAGGCCTTTCTGAAGCCTTTCTCAGCCATCAGCTTTCAATAAAAATATCTTCATTTGTGTTCCAAAGATGAACGAAGATGTTACAGGTGTCCAACGACATGAGGGTGGGTAATTAATGAAATCATTTTCCTTTTTGGGTGAACTAATCCTTTAAAATTTAATTAAAAATTAAATTAATTGCTAATTACAACATTGAAATAAAAATGTGAAAAGGGTGTACAAATACTATAATTGTGTGAATTTTTTGCCAGGTGGCTTTTTTAATTATATGATGTCATTACATTGCTGTCTTGCCGCCAGCCAATTGCTGCTTTACCGATCGTGGTTTCGAGTATCGATGCATCTGCCCTCTTCAGTAATCTCAGATAACTTAATCTAGTTATTTAAATCCAATCCGCCAATAATTTGAAGAACCAAATTAGCCAGAGATCAGGTATCACGATTAAAAGATCTGGGATTTGTTGAATCATCTCAGATGTATTAAGCGAGGTACGAAGTAGGACGGACCCAAAGTCTCAACTGCAACTACAATGTTTGAGAACGGGCCAAAGTAGACCTTTTTTGCAGCCAATAAAAACATATGCTGGCATTATGCAAATTTCTTACAAACCTTTGTAGGTTCATGCGTTTCAATATACGTTTCAATTGTATTTTATATTCACAAATAGTTATATTACACACTACTTGACAAGTAATATCTGGAAGAAAAAAAAACATAACGGGCTGTAATTGTAATACTATGCGTGTACTTTTGTTTCATTACAGCTTGAAGAGCAAGACTGCTGTGAGTCCAGAAAGCACATATGACACAACCTTGTCCGACCTTGTCTATATCCTCTTGGCTGCTTGGCTTTTTGTGTACTGCCTTCTTGTCCTGCCTCAGATCGACTCAAGGATGCTTCCTAAACTCCTCTTCAACATAGATGAATGACTGCAATATTAATATACAAGAAAATTAATGTTCACATCTACAGCTCAGATCATGTTCTTATGGATAAGCTTCCTGATATAAAGGAATAGTTCACCCAAACATAAAATAATAGACATTCTGATAAACATTTCCTTTTGTGTTCCTTAGTGTCCGGAACATGAGGGTGAGTAAATTATGACAGATTTTTTTTGTTTTTGTGAACTATCCCCTAAACATGAATCAGGACCCGTGACCCAAATATTTATGGAGTAAATAAAACAGATTGGAAAAATTGCCATATTGATCAGCTGTGTTGCCTTTAATATTTCACATCTGCACACAAAGAAAACTATTTTTTCTTATTTTGTTTGAAGATTAATCAGTCTCCACTTTTACACTATATATTATTTATAATGCTTCAGAAGAACATGCTTTTTTGGCCTTTTATGTTTGTACGTACACTATATGAAGAAAAAGCATCTTAAAGACAACTGTTTGTATAAAATAAGCAAAGGTTTTTTGTATGATTAAGCTGTTATGCTTCAAGTTTTTGAATGTATCTTTTGAAAAATGTGATCACATTACATACACCCCATAATTTTTATTTTATTTTTCTGTAAAATGAAGGCTTTCAGCACAAATAGTTGCTAGATTATATTCCACCAACATTTATTATCATATATATATATATATATATATATACGCTTATAAAATCCATTAGGGCTCTCTAAGTTAAGAGACGCTTAATGGTGTCAACAGCACTTTTTTAAATTCAAGACAAGAACTGCCAAAGATTCAGTTAAAAAAACCTATTCCCAACACAGTGAACAAATGATGAATTTGCCTATTCTTTTAATAATAAATCATGCACTTATGCTATATATTTTTCCATTTTACAAAATGCAAGGGCACACAAATCTTCAACACATTTATTAGTCAATTTACACATATATTATATTGACTGAATTTGTAATATTGACACTGAAGTTGTTAGTGGTGGTTTTTCAGGTCTGATATAAATCCCTTAATGGAAGGATTTCATTTGAGCCTGTGGGGCTTGTAATATGTTGTAAAAATGTTGCTTTTTTTCTTATATTTCCTATATTTTAAGCTGAAATGTACACTTCCACAATATAACAAGCACACTGGCTGCCGAGTGCTAGTCGCATGATCATAGCAAATTAAAGTTAACTCTGGACAAAAGAAAAGGTTAATGCATCCTGATTCATTTATATGCATACAGAATATGTCCAAAATTGTGAACAAGCCAAACTTTCTGCATGAGAGCGTGTATGGGAAATAACTTTTGTCTTTAACATTTTTAAAAGTCACCAAGTGAATCTATGTCCTGCTTTTGTAATGAAAATGGTTCAATTTTCATGTTAAAATGCACTGGAGTGCAATAAATGATACATCCTTTGGTTGCCATGCCTGTTATGTGCTTTCTTGTATCTTAATTTTATACCCTTATCCTTAGTCTATAGTGTAAATATCTATTGTCATGGTTTTGCTAAGTATATATTTACTGAAACCATGAATAACTCAACCCTCTCACAAGTTTACAATCCCAAAACAATGAGACTTAAACATATAAATGATGGGTTTGAGGTTTTTTTTACTCAAAATGGCCACTACTCCTTTCGTAGTGAGACAATGGATCATATTTGGCAGCAATTGAAATAATTTTCCATCTTAATTTTTTATGTGATGGGGTTGAGATTTTAAGCTTGACAGACCCTCCCTGACCTATAATACGGCTCAAAAGTATGATACTACTTACCATCTTCTACACCACTTTTAAAGAGACATGAATGATGTAATTTCTGGTAAATGATCCCACATATGGAGTGAGTCAAATTATTATAGGCATATTGACGTGACAGGACTGACTTCAGACTGAGTCACATACATTTATAGTCTGGTTTTAATAAAAGATCTTACTTTTTTATATATATATTTTTTACAAAAAAGTGACAAATAAATGCTTACATTATTGTCAAAAAATTACAGACACTACACATTTTATTAAATATTTGTAAATATTCTGTGGAATGTAGTCAGACATGAAAAAATGCTTGGTGTGAGATAGAAATAAGTCATTATTTTATTAAAAGAATGATAATAAATAAAAAAGTATTGTAATGAAGTATTGTGAAAAGCTTTTAACATTTCATTTTGGTGAACCACCACTTTAAAAAGTCTGGGGGACTCACATTATTGCTAGAAATTACCTGTGTGTGAGTTATTGAGTAAGTGAGTGAGTGAATTATACGTGTGTGTTTGGTCCAGGTAAACGCTACCTATGTAATATGAGGACAATATGTCCCCACAAATATGGCAATTTCTGATATCCTTGTCCGTGTGGGGACATTTTGGTCCCCATGAGGAAAACAGCAATTAAATCAAACTAAATTATGTTTTTTTTTTTGTTTTTTGTTTTTTTTATGTAAAACAGCATAAAGTTATCTTTGATGGGTATTTTTAGAGCTAGGAGATATGCAGTTTGTAAAGTATAAAAATCATAATGTCTATGGAAATTCCAAAAACATGACACCACAAGTGTCCAAAATTACCGCTAGTAATGTGAAAAGAAAATATCACATGTGTATGAATCGCTACGCATGACATCATATTAATACACTGCATTTTAATAGAAAATGCTAGAAATTGAATGCAGATAAATTAATTCAATTCAACAGTTGCTTGCTCTAGTCACCGGACAAACTGAAAATCTTTATTTATTTGCTTGTAGAGACACCTGCTGGTTGACTTAAACATCTACGTTTGTTTATCTTTTGTCCAAGCTAATCAATCAGTGGGAACACCTCATATTAATATAGCTGTAAATAAACATAAAACTGCTGGCTTAGCACAAAGTGAATTACTTTGCATACATATTCTGCTTAAACTTGTGTGAGATCACATCACATGATAGAGGAGGAACAGTTGGTCGACGTCACCGACAGAAAACAGCAACTGTGGACAGGTGATCCAATTAACCTAAATTTAGTTGAGAATTCCACTGATGTTTTCAAAGAACGACGCCATGTGTCATCTAACGGGGTTTTGGCTCGGATGATCCAACCAAATGTTGCTCAAACTCACTTTAATCCCACAAAATCTGGTAAGTGCTGCAAAATTCAATCCCCCAAGGTTTAGTGTCTGTTATGGTTGCATATGTGGCACTTTCCAGGAATAGGGTGCGATTTGTTGTCCCATTTAGTTTTGTTTTTTGCTTTTTAAGTATTAGAGGCACAATCTCATATTTTTGAACGATTGGATATGTTAGATAAACTACTATCTAACATGAAATCAACCTAACCTGGCTAGTATAGCTACTTTTAAAATGGAGCATTGTGTCCTGTCAGAGATTAAGTCTTGTCTGTATAACTATTAATATTATACAGTGTCCAATTTTAGGAATAACCTGTTCAATTCAGTTGTAGTAAAAAATATTTTAATAATGTAAAAAGATTACAACAAATGTAACAGTGCTTAACATTGAATAACATTATACGGTTATTTGTGTGTATATAATTTAATTCATGAAAATATTAAACCATTTATTGTAATATTTCTATGCTCATTTAATGTTTATTCATAGACAACCTGCATCACACCAAAATGTTCTTCATGTTGGGGGTAGTTCCGTGGTTTTCTAGGCTTGTTTGTGTTTATGGGGCGCAGTATAACATGTCTCTACTTCTATACTTCTCTCTTTTTTTTTAAACGCTGTATTTTTCTTACAATTTACCTGTATTCCACACCACTGTCTCCACTCTCCTTTGAACCGCTGGTTTGCTTCCTGCTTCTATGAAGCCCATCTCTCCGCAAAACACAATGGTCTTCGATCGGTTAGATGGCCAAATGTAGTTTCATGTATTTTTATTGGCTGAAGTGCCAAGCACAGGTTGTCTGGAAACGCCACGGCCCTTACCATTACGGGCAGAAGTCACATCTGCGGTGACTAGCAAGGGTTTATGACGTCACCAACCCAGGAAGAAGCTTGTTGTAGTCCAAACCGGACGTTTTTTAGGCAATAAACTGCCGTAACTTCAAAAGACAATATCTCAGTTTGCATTGAACTTTCAGCGCTGTAACTTTGCAGATATTGTTTATGCTCAAGCAGCAACGTTACACACTAACTAAACTTTAAAAAGTGAAATCACAAGCAACCATCCCTTTAATTCTATTTCTTAAAGATTTTTATTAGGAAAATCACACAATAATTATTTGCATTTATGATTATGGTATGTATTTGTAACATTTAGTCAATGTAAGCACTAAAAAATGTTTAAAGTCAAAAATAAAAAAAAATGTTTGCAGTCCCGGTAGGCATCAATTAGAACTACTTGTCCTCTCTTTTGGGCATGCTTCAGTTCTCCAAAGTTGTTCTCATCTGAGGTTTCTGTTAACATTTGCCCAACTGGCAGCCCACTCACAAAATATGTAACAATGTTTTTGGCCTACAAGGACATTCAGTCCCCCTGCTATCATTTCAGCAAATGCAAAACCTTAACAGGGAAATCCAATGCTTACTCCTTTTAATAGCGTTTTTGTAGACTATGGTCAAAAAACACACCAACAACCAGTTTGTTTTCTGAAGCTTATTTACTTACACCAATAAAAAAAAAACTGTTTACATCTTTACACATTATTTGCATAAGCCTCTATCATTGCACAAGGTCAGCGGGTATTGGCACAATATATTAATGTTCATAAGGCAGACGAGCACGTAATAATCATAAACTTTGATTTAAGAAAAAGGGGTGAGGGGATGTTGTTATTTGGAACAGCTAAATAGCAGCAGTGCAAAACCAGCTACAAAAACTGGATATTCATGAGCTCATCTGACTGGCATAATACTGTGATGCAAAAGCACTATTCAGCAGTAAGGACGGATGGAAAATGACCTCTGTATACACTTGTACCCTCGTGAGTCAAAACGGCAGCATTGCAAAGAGAGATCCTTAATTACATGAATACACAGATAACTGGTTATAAACAAATACTGCACACATACGCTAGCATTCAAACGTTTGGGGTTAGTACGATTTTTGTTCTCATCCTCGCCAAGGCTGCATTTGTTTGTTAAAAAAGCAGTACTGTTGTAGAATGTGATTACAATTTTTAAAACACCTCTTTTAAAATATTGTAATTTATTTATGCGATCAATGCTGAATTTTCAGCATCATTACTTTAGTTAGTGTCTCACGATCCTTCAGAAATCATTCTAATATGCTGATTTGCTGTTCAAAACATTTCTTATTATTATCAATGTTAAAACTGCTTAATATTTTGTGGAATTAATGACACATTTTTTTTTTTAGGATTAGAACATTTTAACTTTAATGCATAATTGCTGAATAAAAAAATAAAAAAATCCTACTGACCCCATAACTTTTGAATAGCAGTGCGCAGTATGCATGGTGAATTGCTGTTTATATGTACTTGATAAGACAAATAAATCCTTAAGTCTATTACATCACTGCTCAGAGATTCAAAGAGAAAACATTTCTCTCTATAACACCATAAATGTACTGACTAATATATAAAATATGACTAAATATAAAGCTAAAAATTAAAGCATTCAAGTTTTATTTGGTGGGTAATGTACCTTTTAGCAATTATTATTATTAATTGAATTTTACCACAGACCCAAAGTTATCTGGCTACTCAGCGATGCATGTTGTCACGCTAGCAAATCAAGCAGTAGTTAGGTGCTTTAATTGAACTGTATGCTGTAGAGGGAATTGTGACTTGTTACCTACAGGTTTCTTAAAGTGCAGGGGAATCATGTGCATATGTTGTTGTTTTTTGTGTGTTTTTCAGAAAGACGAGCTTGCTGAAGTTGCTCTGACGGTCGTGGCATCATATGACAGGTCCGTGGGTTAAATAACCTCTAAAGCATGGAGAGGAGAACATTTTTAATTTCAATACCAACTGTATGACAGCTTTCAAATATGAATTTATTTAAATCTTATAGATTAATGATATAAAAACAGGTGCCATGCATTTAATATTAGTATACTATATCAAGTAATGAACAGATGTTTATGCTTCAGATGTTTAAATTATATTTCAATAAATTACATTTTAATCACCATCCTTGCCAAAATATTGAATCTAATCCTTGAATAATCAATTTTAATCTTGAGTTGCATAATATTAAACTGGTATATTTAGTAATGTTAGATTTAAAGACCCCCTGTGAAGTTTTTAATGTTGTTTATATGTCTATGTGGTGTTTTTAATATTCTTTAATATCCTTAAAACTGTGGTGAACCAAAGACGCTGGTGTTTCTGATGTCGCAATCTACCATGTAACCAATCATGTCATCAGGCGGGCGGGTTTTAGCATATCATTAACTATGCTGTGAAGCAGGGGCGTTTTAAGAAGCCATACCAGTATATTTTTCTGTTGATTGAAAAATTGTGTACATTTAGCAATATAGCGGTTTAATTATTTGTATGCGTATATTGTATATGATGTACAGATGCAATGTTAGGATGAACTATATGCCTTTCTCCACTGACGTTCGATGATGTTTAAAGGGTTTCTAAAGATTTTGATTTTAAGAAGGCAGCAGTCTAACTCTGAGATGGGGAACAGGAACATGGTTTGTGTAACATTAGACACACATAATTTGCTTTGGTTTGATAATGTAGTCAAGCCAAAGGCTAATCATATTATTTACGTTATGTGTCCAAAGTTGTAGAGAGCGATGCCTCTGTGCAGCGTTTACTACAGTAAAGTTGAGCGAGTGAATCTCTGAGCTGTTGCGAGTGACTAGAGGCGGGGCTAATTTGTATATTCATGGTTCCAGGTATACTAAATGAGGCAGGGGTGTAGAGTTACATTTAAATTATATTTAATCTGCACTACGTAATTTTTCCGTCCGCTAGAGGGCGCCTATTCAAAACTAAGGCGTAGTTTGATGACGCCAAGTTTGAGTGCAGAATCTTGGGACATGTGGTCTTCACCTCACAGCCAGGGCTGGACTGGCATACCAGGCATTAGCCCAGTGGGCCGACACACTTTGGTAGTGTTTTTTTTTTTTTTTTTTAAAGTTTTTTTTGTACCACTGACAACATGCAGCGGCAGCGGCCCATTGGTTTGTCCTCTGCATTGACAAGCCGAAGCAAGAGAGACCTCCCCATCATATTAGGCGCTTTTTTCTATTTATTAGTATTTGAGCGCATGGAACTGCAAAGGTGAATATCCGCACAACGCAGCCGCTGGCGAACGTACGCTGCGTTTAAATGCTGCTCTATACGGCACTTTGACTCCGAATTTTGTTTTATACAATCGCATGATATGGAAACATTACAGGTTCTGTGTTGAATCAGCTGAAAACAGCCGCCAGCATGTATTCATGACGAGGTAAAGTGGAAAACGGCAATATACACAAACGTTTCACTTTAGCAATTAGCACAACCACAATTTACATTGCAGTTAACAGAGAAGAAATATGGTGTTCTGGAAGACAAATTTATTAAAAATGTTGCTATATTACTTAAATTAATATTGCAGAATATAAATCACTTTTATATAGGCTGTTTTCTTATTTTCTACAGGTGTTTACATTTTTTTTACTTACAAATATAATAGTTTATTATATATGTTTTATAGTGTTTTAGAAACCATATAGCCATATAATGAGGAGCAAGGTTTTTACAGTCTATGTTTTTTACCCTGTGACTACCATGATCTTACATTTAAATGAAACTGGCCTAACAGTTAAACTACAGTCTATAAAACATTTTTAAAGTCTGGATCCCATGAATGAATTAAGGACAAAGCTTTTTTTTCCTCTTTAAAAGTTTTATTAACTTTTTAAATAGATTTAATGAAATTTAATAGCCTCATGAAAGATAGATATCAGTGTCTTACTTAAATGATGTGTTAACTCCTGAAAAATATGATTGTTCAACCCAAAAATGTGATCATTTACTCACCCTAATGTCATTTCAAACCTAAATGAATTTATTTCTGTGTAGCATAAAATAAAATAACTTGAGTCTGTTTTTTTGAATATTCAAATGGTAGTCTAACCAAAATGGCTTGGTTGCCAACATTCTTCAAAACATCTTCTTTTGTGTTTCACAGAAGTCATACAGGTTTGGAAGGACACGAGAGTGAGTAAATGATGACAGCATTTAAAAGAAGTAAATTTACTTTGCCCAGTGGGCCGACACACCAAAGTGTGTCGGCCCACTGGGCAAATGCCTGGTATGCCAGTCCAGCCCTGGCTGTGAGGTGAAGACCACATGTCCCAAGATTCTGCACTCAAACTTGGCATAAATTTACTTTATCCTAGCTCAAAATCATCAGTGCTTTACTGCCAAGGGCATTTCTGTGTGACAAAAAAGCAATAAAGTTTATCTGCATTTGCAGCAAATTCGATAATATCTATCATTATTTGTCCTTGTCCTAGTTTTATTTATATACTCCAATTTAAGGCCCCAACCCCAGCAAAAACATTCACGGGGAACTCATGGGCCGGATGTGCTGAGTATGCCAGAGCCGAATTTTAGCCCCAGTCCAGCCCTGCTCGCAGCCGGTGGGAAAGAATCGGGTTAGGACTCGGGCAGAAATCATGTTCATGGATGCAGTTATTAATGTTACTGTGGTATGAAGCAGAACAAGGCCGAATGTTGTGGGAGCTGAGCAAGGTCGCTGGAGCGATTTGTTGCCGAACACACCTCTCGCGAGCAGCACAACTTTTATTATAATGGGACACAGTTGCCGGCTCCATTTCCGCTTTTCCAGTCATGCGAATAACATGCGAGGTAAAGCAGCTCTGTTTATCATATCAGATACATTTAAGTGTGTTTAAAAGGATGGTATGACGTTACTCTATGCGTTCATGAGCGGCTGCTGTAACACTTGTTGCACTGCTAAGAGTAAAGCATTTCTGCAAAATAAAACAGGAAACCGAGGATAACGCAAATATGATGCAATTGACAGGCGACTCCCTCAGACTTCCCGGCTCCTTGGTTAAAATAGCAATTTTCCCACACTTTACAAATAGTTGGAAACATTTGGGATATTGTAAGAACTCAGCTGAACAAAATATATAACACTGGCCTGGTGGCTTTGGGATATTTTACTACAAAAATACTTCATAGTAGTGCTCCTTTAAGACATGAAGACTTTTTCTCAGTAAAAAACTGTCATATTGGTGAGCAAAGATGAGTTTTAAAGGATATGATTATTTGACTACAGGGGGCTCTTTAAATTAAGATTTCAAAAGTTATCCACAATTGAATGTACTCGCATACCAGTTTGCTGATGGGCTTGTATCTCATCTAGGCCAGAAAGACTGCGGAAGGATCTGCGCTCCTTGAAGGCCACAGTAGGAAGCATATCCTCCTCGTCCCTCAGCTCCAGCTTTGGCATTTTTCCTGGACCTGGTAGCCTGATTACAGGCTTCACATTCTCACAAGGCAAGTCATCCTTCACCGATGCAGTTTTCTAATGGGGACAAAAAATCAGCAGGGCCTCTAGGTGGGGCATAAACAAAGCATCTTCCAGTAATAGTCTTACCTTTTCTTCAGAGTCTGTCTTTCTTGTCCTTTTCATGATTTCTTCTAGGCGCTGATTATGGGGAAAATTGAAAGCACAATATAGATGTACAATATAGTCAGAATATTTTTTTTAAAGAAGTCTCTTATGCTCTCCAAGACTACATTTGATCAAAAGTACAGTAAAACTGTAATATTGTGAAATATTATTACCATTCAAAATAACTGATTTCTATTTTAATGTTTAAAAAAGTAATTTATTCTTGTGACGATACAGCTGAATTTTCAGCATCATTATTCCAGTCCTCACATGATCCTTCAGAAACCATTCTAATATGCTGATTTGCTTCTCAGGAAACATTTTTTGTTATAAATGCTGAAAACAGTTGTGCTGCTTAATATTTTTGTGGAAACAGTTAAACTTTTTTTAAAAAAAGTTAAACCAAGATTCTTTACTGATTTGAAAGGTCAAAAGAACAGCATTTTTCATTTGAAATAGAAATTTATTTATTTGTTGCATTATAAATGTCTTTACTGTGACTTTTGATCAATTCAATGTATCCGTGGTGAATAAAAGTAAGTATAAAAATATCTTAAGACATACCTTTTTCCGATCTTGGCGTTCGGCCTCCTCTCTCTGGATACGACTCTCTCTTTCCAGTCTCTGCTGCTCTGCCAGCACCCTTTGACGAGCCTCTTCCTCTCTCTGAGAACACATTATGGAGCATTCTAGGAATTTGTATTATTTTATGCCAATGAGCCATCTGATATTATATGATCCTATCTTTATTTATTTATTTATTTTATTTATTTATTTATTTATTTGGGGGGGGGGGGGGGTGTTCTAAATGTTATGGACAGTGATTTTCAAATGTGTTTCCCAAACACTTCTTCATCTGTCACTGGTTGGACAAATCATATTGACCTCAACCAAACCAATGATGCTAAGTCAGGCTAGTTGGGATGCTGAACACTTTTCAAATGGCCTTCTTATAATTGTTTCTACATATTGACCTGATTAGGGGGAAAACTTTAAAGAGGACATGAACTGAGAAATCGACTTTTCCTTAAGCTTTTGACATAGAATAGGTCCTCATACTACAAGAACTATATACTATATATCAACGCCTACTTCCTCATTGCTACTTTGGCCCTGCCCACTGGCGTGTTAGTGAGATGACGAGGGGAGACTCAATACAGGATCATCTGGACTAAAAATATCATTATCTTCCAAAAGCTCTTAATGCTAGAAATGTGGTTATTTGAGGATTATTTATTTGTATTTGTTTAATTTCACTGTGGATTCTTTGGCAAAACAGTCACAATTCACGCAGGCTTTGTAAACAGACTCTTACGATACAAACTAGACAGTATTGCGAGAACAACATGTAAGTAACTGTGTTGATTCTAATGCCTGATCTGTGTCCAGTGATTTCTGATATGTTATGATTCATGTACAGTCAGATTTTCTTTGTCTATATGCCAGTAAATCAAAACAGCAACTAAACTGTCAACTTCACACTGTTTATTTTAGAAGGATGAAAATCATCTGTTATTTAAACTGTGATTAAATTATATATAGAATGTGTTCAAAGCCTGTTAGTTATCATGAAAACATTCGTTGGTGTACAGAAATCAAATTTCAATGATGAGATCACTGCATTCATGCGCTCACTGCAACTTTCATGCCACGATTTCAATATAATGCCATAGATCTAAATATAATGCTATAATTAGCACTTTTCACAATTAGTTAACCTTGACAGCTGTAATAGTACACAGTGCTTAAAGTTTTCGAGAGAGTTCCACATGTAATGGCTACTTAGCTTTCATATGCAAGCTATTTCATATGTTCCATCTTGATAAACACCTAGCTGCAGACTTCAGCACTCTACTGACTTCATTTGACCTTAAGTTAGTATCTACTACGGCTACTCACAGATCAGGTAACCAATTAGACCTGGTCTACACACGCAACTGCTCCACAGACAACACTTTAGTTACTCCATTACACACCTCAGACCACTTTCTCATCACTCTTAACCTCATACTGACTCCAGATACAAAACATACTCCTACACAGATTACCTTTCGGCGTAATCTACGCTCACTCTCTCCCTCTCGCCTATCCACTATGGTTTCATCTTCACTCCCTCCACCTGCTCAGTTCTCAGCACTGGACACTAACAGTGCTACTGACACTCTTTGCTCCACTCTAACATCCTCCTTAGACAGTTTTTGCCCCCTTTCATCCAGACCAGCCCGCCCCACCCCATCTGCCCCCTGGCTGTCTGAAGTTCTCCGTGAACATCGCTCTGGACTCAGGGCGGCAGAGAGGAAATGGCATAAATCTAAAAACAATACTGACCTTGCCTTTTATCAGTCTCTTCTCTCTTCTTTCTCTACAAATGTCTCCACTGCTAAAACAACATACTACCACAACAAAATCAACAATTGCTCTGACTCTCGCCAACTCTTTAAAACATTCTCCTCTCTCCTTTGTCCACCTCCTCCCCCTCCTTCATCAACTCTTACAGCTGATGACTTTGCATCATTTTTCACCAACAAAACAGCTCTCATTAGCAAACAGTTCTCCTCATCACTAACTGACACGCACATCTCAACAACTAACACGAACACGCTTCCATCCTTCTCTCCACTCTCCGAGGCAGATATTTCTAAACTCATCCTTTCCAATCACCCTACTACCTGTCCACTTGATCCTATTCCCACTCACCTCCTTCAGGCTATTTCTTCTTCAATCACTCCTGCACTCACTCACATTGTCAACACTTCTCTTCACACAGGAACCTTTCCCACAGCATTTAAGCAGGCTCGGGTAACCCCACTGCTTAAGAAACCCTCTCTGAATCCAGCACTTTTAGAAAACTACCGACCGGTATCCCTTCTGCCTTTCATTGCAAAGACCCTTGAGCGAGTTGTGTTCAATCAACTCTCTAAGTTTCTTGAAAGGGACAACCTCCTAGACAACAACCAATCCGGCTTCAAAAGCGGTCATTCGACTGAGACGGCCTTGCTCTCGGTAACTGAGGCACTGAGACTGGCAAAAGCAGCTTCCAAATCCTCAGTGCTCATTCTGCTGGATCTGTCTGCTGCTTTTGACACAGTTAACCACCAGATCCTCCTGTCAACACTTAAGAGGACGGGGATCTCAGGATCTTCCCTCCAGTGGTTCAGGTCTTACCTCTCTGGTAGGTCCTACAGGGTGTCATGGAGAGGTGAAGTGTCTAAGTCTTATAATCTAGCTACTGGGGTTCCCCAGGGCTCAGTCCTTGGACCACTTCTCTTCTCCATCTACATGTCATCATTAGGTTCTGTCATTCAGAAACACGGCTTCTCCTATCACTGCTATGCGGATGACACTCAACTCTACTTCTCATTTCAACCAGATGATCCTACAGTCAGTGTTCGTATCGCTGCCTGTCTGACAGACATTTCTGACTGGATGAAAGAGCATCATCTTAAACTCAATCTTGCAAAGACAGAATTACTTGTTTTCTCAACCAACCCAGCACTTCATCAAAATTTCTCCATTCAGCTTGGTTCATCGACCATAACTCCATCAAGGACAGCAAGAAACCTTGGAGTTGTGATTGATGACCAGTTAAACTTCACTGACCACATTACTGCAACAGCCCGGTCCTGCAGATTTGCTTTATACAACATTAGAAAGATTAGACCCTTCCTATCAGAACAGGCTGCACAACTCCTGGTTCAAGCTCTTGTTCTCTCCAGAATGGATTATTGTAATGCTCTTCTGGCTGGGCTTCCAGCATGCACTATCAAACCCTTGCAGCTGATCCAGAATGCAGCGGCGAGAGTGGTCTTTAATGAGCCGAAGAGAGCGCATGTTACGCCTCTCTTCATCAAACTGCACTGGTTGCCAATGGCTGCTCGCATCAAATTCAAGGCACTAGTTATCGCCTACAAAACAACCTCTGGCTCGGCACCAATATACCTAAATTCACTTGCTCAGACTTACACACCCTCCAGAAGCTTGCGTTCTGCGAACGAGCGGCGCCTCGTGGTTCCATCCCAAAGAGGCATGAAATCGCTCTCACGGACATTTTCCTGGACCGTTCCCACCTGGTGTAATGACCTGCCGATCTCAATTCATGCTGCCGAGTCTGTAGCCATTCTTAAAAAACATCTTAAGACACATCTTTTCCATTTGCACTTGACCAATACAGAATAGCACTTACTGATCACCACAGCAACGACCAAAAGCGTACACTCCGGGATCATATCTACGTCACTCATCCGGATTTGCGCCTTCAGGCGGGTATGTTACATAGTAATCATAACTATCAGAATCCAGTGTTCTGTATATTGCGTACGTGAGTTTTTGTTGTAGATGGCTATTGCTGCGCGTTTAGCTAGAATACAAAACCAACCCATTGGGCCACTGAATCTGCATTAACGACAACAGCTGGGGCAACAGCCTTAGTCCTAATGGGTTGTAGCTATCTTAGCTATCAAAATCCAGTGTTCGGCACTGTGCGGACGTGAGTTTTTGTTGTAGATGTCTGTCTTTTTAAAAAAAAAAAAAAAAAAAAAATTGTGTATTGTGCTAATTAATTGAGATTTCTTACAGCTCTTACAGGTTTTTGGCCTTGTCTGTTCCGTTGCTTCTATTACTCTCCCCTTTTTTGTAAGTCGCTTTGGATAAAAGCGTCTGCTAAATGATTAAATGTAAATGTAAATGTAAATATGCAAAGATATTTTTATTTATGTAAAAGTCATACTAACATTATAAGGGCACCATTATTAGAGCATTATAAAACGATGCAGTTCATGGCCCCTTTAAACATCCAAAAGCTTTAATACCTGCTGTTGAAGCCTTTTTTCCTCCTCTTTCTGTCTGTGGGCGTTTTCCTCCTCAGCCTGAAGTCGCTCTTCTTCCTCTCTCTTCCTTTTTTCCTCCTCCAGTCTCAGGGCCTCTTCCTCCTGTCTGGCTCGTTCTTCAGCTCTCCGACGGGCCAGTTCTTCTCTGCTCTTTCTGCAAAGATGAGCCACACAAGTTCATTGAGATGCCTTAACCACTTTGGGAATTTATAAATGCCATCGTGTTCAAACGCTGAGATTTCATGTACTGCGTTTTATCTTTAGCATATAAAAAGAACCAGCGTATGTTGTGGCCTTTTTTATTTACAAATACAATTTTGTTACAAATACAAATACAAAATTGATAATAATCAAAAGTTAAGTTTAAAATACTAAGACACAAGATGATGTCATACTTTCACTGTTAGAGGTAAGAATACTAAAGCATACCTCTCCGTCTCCTCTTTCTGTCTGCGTTCCTCTTCTTCTTTCTCTCTCTGGAGTCGGGCTTGCCTTCTTTTCTCTGCCAGTAAGCGAGTGGCCTGCTCAGGGTCTGTAGTCCAAGTAGTAGGTCTGACTTGAGCGCCGTCACCAATCTGACTTGGTCCTGAAAGTGAATAAGAGTGGAGACATATTTCACCAGGATATTCACACTACCTTCACAATATAACCTCTTAGGGCTCTCTGAGTTAAAGGGTTACTTCAGCGTTTAGCATATGGCTTTGTATCAGTAGAAACCCTGGAGTATATTCAAATGATTGTGCTTTCCCCCCTCATATCCCCCTGAGACAAAAGATTATTGCGTTTTATTTCTGGAAAAATTCCTCCTATGATGCAAATTGACAATATTTGCATCATAGGAGGAATGTTTGGCCAAAGGCTAAAGACTACAGCCAGCAGAGGGAGCCATTTCCGCATGTTTTGAACCCGCGCATGGGGGATGGGAGATCACACTCAGAGCTCAGCTCAGCTACAGGCACTCACTTAAACTGAGCTATGGTGAGCAATGTAAGTCTTTTAACTTCTCTAATTAATTTCTATGAAAGTTAAGCTTGCAAAGGCATGAACTGAAACGCGCCAGACTGAACTCGCGTTGTGAATGTATGCCGCGAGTGTAGCCGCGATTACCTCAGCTCTCATCATGAGAGCTCATTCAGCTCATTTATCTCACTCCTGCAGTTAGTGCTCAGTGCTGTGATACTCGCTCGGTGACTCACTCATTATATTTAACAGACACGTTCAGTTTTTAATTGTAGTGTCTTCTCCAACTCAGTCACAGTAATCCAGTTGGTGCCTTTGGGAATGGCCTCACAGGGCAGCGAAGCATTCTGGGAATTGTAGTCTTTCATCCCCATGAGACAAAAATACATTTTCTGTCTTTTCTCAGTCTAGAAGGCACCAAATTCAAAAATAATTTCACATTTCTACTACATTGATGACCCAGTTTAAATACAGATTCATCTTCCCAGACCTGAAGTACTAGCCTGACAAGCCAGACCCACATCAAGATGTTTGGTCTGGAAACTCACCATAGACAGGGCTCAATCCGAGGGGCGGGATAAACGGTTGTCTTTCAAACTCCCTCTGCACGCGATAGGATAGCGCTACACCAACCGGAGCAACGACGGTGAAGGGGAGCTCGCTGACTGATTAAACAGTCACCGTATCCGGTCGGCTAAACTCCGAACACATCTTCCCTTTTTAAGAATGACTTCAGTGCCGCTCTTTGTTCTTTTCTCAGAGGAAAGCTTAACTCCAAGTCTTCCGGAGGCGCGGGCAGAGCTGATTCAAAAGACCGCCGCCGTTCGCCAGTTTCTGTGATTTACTAGAAGCACGCAAACGCAACTCTGCCGTCGTCATTATGGCCCCGCCCGCCGACTCTATACACGATGTGATTGGGCCATCCAGATTCTTAGGAATACAGCTCAGATAGGAATTGAGAGTTGCTAGAGCACACTTGCGGGCAAATTAAATTTGCTGCCGCTAGGGTGCGTCTAGATTTCTAGGCTACTGAAGTACCCCTTTAAGAGACACTTTTATGGTGTCAACAGCACTTTGTAAAACTCAAGACAAGAACTGCCAAATATTCAGTTAAAGATACTGAAACCTATTCCAAATACGTGAACAAATTATAAATTATATTCCAAATACGTGAACAAATTTTTTTTAAGGTTCAAAAGTACAAGAACCTAATGCAAGAAAAAATGATCAAAATACCAAACACAGAACCATTTCAGCATAAAAGGATCTAAACTTCACTATTAATAACATTAACATCATTCTTTCACTTACCATTAGGAATCTGAGAGCCTACTGGATTCAGCTGGAGTTGGTTTTCTTGCAGACATTGTGTTTTGTCAGGTTGTAGATGACCAGATGAGAGTTCATACTCTGGTTCTAGATCCTCCTCTTCTGGCAGTGGAGGTAAACTATCTTGTTTAAGTGCTGCGTGTCTGACATGTGATCTGTTCTGCACCCTTGGAAATGGGTATATAAAGATAGAAGGGGTCAAACGGGCAGTATAATTTTTGTGATTTTTCTGATTGTGAGGAATAATAAGTGCTACTTATTCCTGTAGGAAAGTAAAATCATAATCACAAAATGAGATCTTTTTAAAGCTGTACTACACAACTTAAGCATCTTGGTCGCTATCTGTGGTTGAAATGTAAAATTGCAAGTTACTGAGTTTGTCAGATGTGCTTTGCCACTGCTCTTCTGCATAACATCATGCAAGGACAAATTAAATTAAATTGAAATATACTGCCTTGTAGTACAACTTTAGTATCTCAGTTGTTTCCCCTAGAAAGTAATGATATTACATGCAGAATGGACACTTATGCTTTTTAAGTTTAAAATTACAAAAATATAAATGTACCATGATGGTGGGAGGACAGTATTCTCTGGTGGGTTTGTGTCCTGTGTGGGCTTGATATCAGTTGTTGTTTGTTGCTTTTTCAAGTCTTGTCCCTCAAAATCACCTTTTGCCACCTGAAGTAATGTATGTAAAAAAAATGTAGATGCGGTACTCCATGCAGCAAAGTAACACTTATTTTTGGAGGGGTTATATATATTTTTTTTTAAAGTGCTAACTCCTACCAGCTCTCTGTTGGTGGTTCTGCGGATGGTGACGTTTGGACTTGAGCTTGCAGGCCTGTTTGGCACTTTCCCACAATGCGCCTTTGGCTTTCGCATGGTGCTGGAGTTCATGGTATGACATGAGGCTGAACGACGACAAACATGAACAACTGATGCTGTATGGCGTTTGTTTTTTAAGATAAGGATGAATGCGTACAGAGAAATGGGGTGAAGCAATGAGCAGGAGAAGAAAAGAGAGCCTATATTTATTACACTCAGCTGCAGAATTATGCTTTTCCCTTTAAATATCTGAATGAAAGATACAATTTGTCACTGTAAAGTGATACCTGTGTCTCGTGACAGACACACAGCGCTCCTGCTTCTGGCTAGATAAGAGACAGTAGGGGTCTGAAGACGACGGACAAGGTCAATCTCCCACTGACTAAGGGAGGGGTGTTTAGCTGGAGAATAGCAGAAAGTAGAGTGATTAAGAGGAAGTGGTCAGAAAAGGAGTTAGGGAAAATAGATGCAAGGCTAGAAGACCAGTGCCAGTTTTAGTGCCAGTCATGCATTGAGATATTCACCATTTTTGTTTTCGTTCTTGTTGACCCTTCGCGTGCAGTTTTTCTGTTTGGCCTTCTGACCTTTTTCCATCGTCTTCCGCACCACAGACTCATAACGCTCCTGAAATATGGGATAAAAACACTCCCATGATCCCATGCTCCATATGTTTTTAATCATGGTTGCAAAATCTCAGAGTAATTTTTCATCATTGTTGCTGCAATCAGTGCATATTCAACTCATTATATACACTACCAATCAAAATGTGGACACTCCTAACTCAATTTATGAGCTTTACCTTTTGATCGATGTACACTATATTGCGAAAAGTTTTGGGATGCCTGCCTTTACATGCACATGAACTTTAATGACATCCCATTCTTAATCAGTAGTGTTTAATATGGAGTTGGCGCACCATTTGCAGCTACAACAGCATTAACTCTTCAGGGAAGACTTTCCACAGGGTTAAGGAGTGTGTTTATGAGGATTTTTGACCATTCTTCGTCAGGCACTGATGAAGACAAGAAGGCCAGGCTCGCAGTCTCTGCTTTAATTCATCCAAAAGGTGTTCTATCGGGTTGAGGTCAGGACTCTGTGCAGGCAAGTCAAGTTCCTCCACACCAAACTCGCTCATCCATGTCTTTATGAACCTTGCTTTGTGCACTGGTGTGCAGTCATGATGGAACAGGAAAGGGACATCCCCAAACCTTTCCCACAAGGTTGGGAGCATGAAATTGTCCAAAATATCTGGTATGCAGAAACATTAAGAGTGACTTTCACTAGAGCTCAGGGACCAAGCCCAGCCCCTGAAAAACAATCCCACAACATTAATCCCCCCCCCCTCCCCTCCACCAAACTTTACACTTGGCACAATGTAGTCTGACAAGTACACTCTAAAAAATGCTGAGTTGTTTTAACCTAATGTTGGGTCAAATATGGACTAGCCCAGCAGATTGGGTTGTTTTAACCCAGTGGTTGGGTTAAATATTTGCTTAAGACAACCCAAATCCTGGGTTAGTCCATATTTGACCCAACATTGGGTTGCTTTTTACAGAGAATGTTTTAGAGTGTATTGACAGTCGTCCATCAGATTGTCAAACAGAGAAGCGTGATTCGTCATCCACATGAACACGTCTCCACTGATCGAGTCCAGTGGCAGCATGCTTTACACCACTGCATCCGATGCTTTACATTGCACTTGGTGACGTAAGACTTGGATGCAGCTGCTCGACCATGGCAACCCATTTAATGAAAAACTCTACACACTGTTCTTAAACTAATCTGAAGGTATTGACTCTGCAGAAATTTGGTGACTACTTCTGTGCTCTGTGCCCCTCAGCATGTGGTGACCCGGCTCTTTGAATATATTCTTTTTATACATGGCCTTCCACACAGATGCAACCTATCATGGTACCGCACTTGAATTCACTGAGCTCCTGAGAGCTACCCATTTTTTCACAAATGTTTGTAGAAGCAATTTGCATGCCTAGGTGTTTGATTGTATACACCTTTGGCAATAGAAGTGATTGAAACGCCTTAATTCAATTATTTGGAGGGGTGTCCCAATACTGCTAAATAAAAATTAAGGTAACACATTAGATCTCAATGAAATATTCAATATTAAAATAAAATAAAAATCACGTATGCTTCCTAACTGGACCGATTGATACCCCTGAAGTTTAATTGACTTATTATACTCTGTGTTTATTTTTATTTTGAAAATATATTCATTAGTTTCCCCAAATGGATGTCCAAACTTTTCACTGGTAGCGTATAAAAGTTATACTAACAAATTCTCTCCAACCAAGCATTTTATACAATTTTTACTCACTCTTTCTTCTTTGATTCTCTGTCTGCGTTTTTCCTCGACCGCCATCCTCCTCCTTTCCTCTCTTTGTCGCTGCTCCTCCAACTTCTTCCGTCGCTCCTGCAGGTGTTTTTCGTAGAACTGCTTGGCCCGCTCCTCCCTCACCAGCCAGCCATGCTCACGCAGCGCTACGGTTCAGGTACACCAAAAAACCTTTGTAATAATAAACCTTTCTGTTTTTACTTCAGTTGGTAATGTTATGTTGAGAGTTAGGAAAATACCCAGCTGTTTTTGGTACGCCTCTCTCCGTTCCCGGGCCAGTCGCAGCCTCTCGTCCACCTTTAGCGCATTTGACTCTAAATGATAAAATAATTAATCAGAAATGTTTTGTTGCATATAATAGAATCAATTCAACTATGTTGGGAAATGGCAAATGGCAATTTGACAAAATTGCTGCTGGGAAGAGCTCAGCAAAGATTAAGCTTCAAAGACATGAATCCAAAGTATTGCATCTTTATTGACTTTGTATCCATGGCAGCAGTATCAGAAAATGGAAGGGTTTGAAAGGAAAATGCAAATTGAATTGATGGTTAAATATAAGCCATTTCAGACCTGAATTGTTTCCATTTCGTTTTTTGATATTAATCTGTGCTGTGGAGTGTGGTGGAGCACATGCTTTTCTTTTCTGCTCCAGGGCTGTGGGTTTTACATCAGAGCTGGGATCTGAAGGGGGAAAAAACAGGCTACTTGTTTAGTATTTTTTTTAAATAGATTTATATTAAATATAAACACCAAACATAAAAATCTTTGTTTTTTGGTCTCTAAAAATTCTGCTTAATTCAAGTTCTCCAACTTGCTGGAAGATTAGAGGGTAAGGGGTGTGACTATTTTTTTTTTTTAACATTAACATTACTAAAACAAATGAGAAATCCTTAGCTGAATGCTTGGTTCCCCATGTAAATGTTCAACAGAGAAATATGCAATGATGGTAAAAATAAAGTGATATTTATGTTAAACTAAAACTGCCATTAGGTGGCATTAAGTCACTGTCTTAGTGAGTTAGCCTTCTAGTAATTAATTAAATAATGAAACAAGCGGCTGTTATTTATGAATTAGTCATTGAATCATTGACACTCCGGATTTGTTCAAAGCTGTAGATTCATTAACTAATGTGAAACTGCTGTGCATTGCTTGGAGATGCACAACAGTTCCTGTATGGCTTCCTTTGGAACTATGATTTTGTTGCAAAATAGAGCTAACAATACTATGTGACCTGTTGTATAAAAATCAGTGTCAGATTTGCAGTTGTGTGAATATTTGGGGAAAATGGCATTCTTGCTCGTATAATATTAAAAACAACAATGCACATAGAGTATGTTTTAGTATTAAAGGGAGTTTGAGTCTTAATCGATCTCAATGCACAGTCTGTCTATATTAGTGCTTCATGTGAGTAAATGTGCTAACTTCACTTTTACAAAGGTACATTGTCGAGAATGGCAGTAATGTAGTGCGGTTTGATAAGGCAGCATACTCTGCACGTAACCTGTATGCATGCTGCTTGTGTGGATGCAGTCAGTTTTGACTGCAGAAGATGGTCATTTGATTGAACGTCATGTATTTGAAAATTTATGGCACTATTTTGCGTGTGTTCAAAAGACATGTTCAGTTTTTAATATTATTTTAAGGTGGGGTAGAATCAGGGGCCGTATTCTTAAATATCTTAAGGCTAAAAGTAGCTCCTAATTTGGTGATTTAGGAGAAACTGTTATAAAAATGTGATTTTAAAATCCTGATTTTAGGACTCCTAATTTTTTGCTCTTAGAGTATTTCACAAAGCATTTTTGCACTAAAACTAGCTCCTAAATCCATGAAACACTAGGATAGTCAAGAGGACTCCTAAGTCACCAAGACCAAATCATCATCACAAACAATCATAATGGCTATTGCCATAATCCGCCTAAAGATGTACAACATTGAGGCAATAGTGATAATTAATGTTAGCCTGACAAGCCAGACCCACATCAAGATGTTTGGTCTGGAAACTCACCATTGACAGGGCTCCGTCCGAGGGGCGGGATAAACAGTTGTCTTTCAAACTCCCTCTGCACTGCGTTCACGCAATTGGATATCGCTACAACCAGCCAGAGCAACAAAGGTGACGCAGAGCTAGTTGACAGATTAAACTTTCACCGTATCCGGCCGGCAAAACTCAGAACACATCTTCCCTTCTTAAGAATGACTTCAGTGCCGTTCGCCAGTTTCTGTGTTTACTAGAAGCAGAAGCATGCAAGCGCTCGCCCGTATTGTTAAGCCCCGCCCACCGACTCTATACACGATGTGATTGGCCTGACTAGAGTTTGGCGTTTACAGCTCAGAAGTGTATTGAGATTTGCTAGATGACACTCGCAGCAAATTAGATTTGCTGCCACTAGGGTGCGTCTAGATATCTAGGCTAAATTAATGTATTTTTAATTTTAAAAATTAGATAGATTACCTGTGGTAGTTGTTTTTACAAATTTACACTTATAAATGATTTAACAAAGTAACAATAGAAGCATATTTGACGTGCTCTCTGAAGCAATTGAGGGCTCTGAGCTCGGAATTTAGCCCAAACCCAGGCTCAATCCGACATTGCATCCTATACTCTCAAATTGGGCACTATTTGAGGGGACGCCCATATGTAGTGGTGTCCGAAACCATAGTGTTTTTTACCTTTCATATCTGGTTTCATAAATGAGCCAAACCCAGGGTTAAAAGCAGGTATTTACTATTACAAAACCTTGCTTTGGTCAGATTTAAAAGTGTCCTTAACCCAGGGTTAAAAAGATATTCCTATATATTTAACTGATTAGTGTATTCCATATTTGTCCTACCATACTACAGTGCATCTGGAAAGTGTTCACGTGCGCTTCACTTTTTTCCCCCCATTTTTGTTGTTACAGCTACAATTCAATTAATTATTTTTCTTCAAAATTTTGTATAATGATACAGAACCCCATAATGACAATGTAAAAGAAGTTTGTTTGAAATCTTTTCCAATTTAAAAATAATAATAATAATAAACAAACAAAAAATCACATGTACATAAGTATTCACAGCCTTTTAGCCTAGCAACTCTCAATACCCTTCTGAGCTGTATTCGCCTAACTCTTGCCGGACCAATCACATCATGTAAAGAGTCGGTGGGCGTGGCCATAATGACGATGGCCGAGTTGCATTTGCGTGCTTCTAGTAAACACAGAAAATGGCGAACGGCGATCTTTCGAATCAGCTTTGACCACGACTCTGAAAGACTTGGAGTTAAGCTTTTCTCTGAGAAAAGAACAAAGAACGGCACTGAAGTCATTCTTAAAAAGGGAAGATGTGTTCGGAGTTTTGCTGACCGGATACAGTGAATGTTTAATCTATCAACAAGCTCTGTTTCTCCTTCATTGCTCTGGTTGGTTGTAGCGCTATCCTATCGGGTGCAGAGGGAGTTTGAAAGACAACTGTTTATCCCGCCCCTCGGATTGAGCCCTGTCAATGGTGAGTTTCCAGACCAAACATCTTGATGTGGGTCTGGCTTGTCAGGCTAACAGCCTTTGCCATGACACTCAAAATTGAGCTTGGGTATATCCTGTTTCCACTGATCATCTTTGAGATGTTTCTACAACTTTATTGGAGTCCACCTGTGGTAAATTCAGTTGATTGGACATGATTTCTAAAGGCACACGCATATCTATATAAGGTCCCACAGTTAACGGTGCATGTCAGAGCACAAACCAAGCCATGAAGTCCAGGAAATTGTCTGTAGATCTCCGAGACAGGATTGTATCGGCACAGATCTGGGGAAGGGTACAGAAACATTTCTGCAGCATTGAAGGTTCCAATGAGCACATTGGCCTCTGAAACCATCTCAAACCATCAGGACTCTTTCTAGAGCTGTACATCCTGCCAAACTGAAGGATTGGGGAGAAGGGCCTTAAGCCGGGTACACACTGTGCAAGGTTTATTTTATTTTATTTTATTTAATTTTTGCATTATTTAATTAATTAATTTGTTTATTTTTGCCCACGATTTGGCCGTCTGAGACAAATTTAGCAAATCCTAAAAGATTCCTCTGATCCAAGGCTAAAATTTGACGTCTTTGGTCGTTAGTTTGACATGTTCACTGGCAGCCGATTAATGACGACTGCGATCAAATTTTACCTCAGACGAAATTCTATCAGTGTAAGAAGATTTGGCACACAATCCTGCAGTGTGACTTCTCCTACGACGACAGTCAAATATCTCCGTTTTTCAAGACAAACTATGACCAAAACGAGAGCTAGAGATTTCTTTGTAGCCAGCATTTCAGTCCCGCTTGTAATGCAGCTCACTGTCACTGAACGCGTCATTCATTGATGATATAAAACTCCAGATGTGTTTTCTTGCATGCGTCGGTTTTTAGCGCGCCTTCACTATCGTACAGTCTGAGATCTCTGAGATCTTACAGTGTGACATGGCTTACATCTGGGATCATGTTCGTACAGTCTGACAAGGAACATTCGCAAAGGATTTTGAAAAATCGCACCGTGTAGGACCCATTAGTCAGAGAGGTTACCAAGAAACCTGATGGTCACCCTGACAGCTCCAGCGTTTCTAGAGAGGGGATAGCCTTCCAGAAGAACAACTGAGAGAAAGATGAATGCAGCAATTTATGAAAACCTGCTCCAGAGCACTCTGGACCTCAGACTTCTTTTTCCCACAGGACAACGACCCTAAGCACACAGCCAAGATAACAAAGCAGTGGCTATGGGACAACTATGTGAATGTCTTTGAGTGGTCCAAACTTGAACCGATTGAACATCTTTGGAGAGATAATAAGAAATAATAAGAAAATGGCTGTCCATTCAACCTGATGGAGCTCAAGAGGTCCTGCAAAGAAGAATGTGAGAAATTGCCAAAAATAGGTGCCAAGCTTGTAGCATCATACTCAAAAAGAATTGAGGAAAGGAGCATCAACAAATTAATGCGCAAAGATTAATACATTTGCAAAGAAATGGTCAAACTTATATGGGGTATTGTTTGTAGAAGTGATGAAAATAATTGATCAATTTTGGAATAACGCTGTAACGCAACAAAATGTGGCAAACGTTAAGCACTGTGAATACTTTCTGGATGCACTATGCAGACCTCTCTCTCTCTCTCTCTCTCTCTCTCTCTCTCTCTCTCTCTCAGTAAAAATAAAAACACCTTCATAAACAAAACTTGAGGGCCATGAGGCAGATATAAAGATGAACATGAGACCCGTCTCGTGCCAGTTTTGACTTTGTCCAATGAATCAAGACAGCCCAAGGCCTGTACACCCTTACAAAGGCAATATTTGTTTTACTATTGCTGTGAAGAACAACAAATCCAGCGCCTGACTGAAGTGTTGAATGTTAACTCTTGAGGTTAACTTGACTCTCCATAGCACCACAATAGTGATATCGAGGGGTGATGTGTGCAGCACGATGCATTCAGAACGGCTGCATTTGCTTCAATGAATATAAGTCAGTTGCTCTTTTAAAATTAAAGCAGACGTACTGGTCGTCAGGGCACATTACATAACGGACATCTAACATGTGACGCAAGGCCCTTATGAACACCTTAAGCTCAGCTAGCCAACACACACATTCTTAATATGTCACTTTCTGAGCTAACCCTGAATAAATTCCTTGTAATTTAGTATATAAACTCAGATGGGTAATGGTTTGTGGCTCATAATAGAATCAGTTCATGTTTGTACACAGAATCTTAGGATGCATATGCCCAGTCAAAGTTGTACGCAGTTTATTGAGGATCCTAAATTAGCAGATGCAATAAATGTGAACAGAATTGCAGTTTTTGATGGGAATGGAGGTCATATTTATCATCTGCTTCTCACCAACCTTTCCGTTTCCTCGCAGTGTCGTACATCTTCAGCTGTCCTTTCTCTGCGACCGCAGCGAGACCCAGCTCTGTCGTTCTCCCCGTCTTCCTCCACTCCCGTTTCTGCTCTGCCAGGCTCAGATGAGCTGGCATCTTACCGTTTCAAAGCCCCTGTGAGTCAGTGTGTGTCCGTCTATTACATACAGCGCATCTGTATTTCCAGTGCAGAAATCTTCCACTCCAGCTAACCACTTATCAGTGCATCCCTAACAGGGAATAGACTGGTAGAGAGAGAGACTGAGTACGAGACAGAAATTCTTCCTGAGGGAAATTGTGAGAGCAGCTGATTTGCTCCTGCCTGGGCTGCGTCCAGCACACGTGCACGGCAAGCAAACTCAGCGCGCATACGTATGTGCAGGGTGCACATGTGCCATCTCACAAATGAAACCCACCCAGCTAGTAGCAGCTATGATTATTGAAGGTGTGTTTCCCGTTAAAAATCCATGCATTGCCTGGTCACAGTGACGGCATATGCAAGCAGCTGCAGTGAGGATGAAATCTTCACAACAAAGATTCTGAGTGGTTGCCCGGGTGATCGTGATATGCAAAATTGTGAGACTGAATGCAGGCATGACATTGCACGCCAGTGTCCAGAAATAGCAGCAGACTGTGCATTCTGCAAAGAAAACACATTTTCATTCTGCACAAGGATTAGTGACTTCAGGTTTAGTGACCCCACAGATCAATGGGGAAAGTTCTAGTTCTGTATCTCAGACACGTTTTTCTTCACATTCCATAATGCTTTTCTTCAGATCGGCGGCTGCTGCATGAGGATCTGCCCTCAAACAGAAAGATGACGTTATGCCTCCACTATCAGTAATGATTGTGGATCCATATTGGTGGTTTTATGTACAGTAATAGCTCTTTTGTATTACTTGAGTCTTTTAGCAACCAATTTCTATCCAATGCAACTTGTAGTACAAGGACCATTGCCCTTGAGGAATTGAGAGAACTCTTAAATCAACCTTTCAGCACTTTTCAGTTTTGAACCTTCAAGCTTAACTGGAAACCAATAAGCCCAACACCACTCCTGCATGTAGTGGAGACAAGAGGCTATAGTAAGCCGTCATAATTTTCCACATGGTTTACCATAAATAAATTCAATTTCTGTACAACAAACATTGTTTGACTGCAAAAAAATGCTACTGAAAATGATTAGTGGGAAATGGACCACAGTTCTTTGAACATATAATGATTGGTTTGGGGGCAGGGCATGTTGTCACAATCAAGGGGGTAATCTAGCGCTCGGAAAGCGTTCTACCCCAAGGGGCTGCCATTGCTAACCAAGCCATCACCTGCTGTTAGCATCCCATTGACTCCCATTCATTTTTGAGTCACTTTGACAGTGAATAACTTTACATCTGAGACGTTTAAAGACTCCATTTGTCCTTTGTTTATTTCTAAAGAAACACGACAATGCACAAAAGGCTCCGTTACCTTGTATCTTACACTATCGCCCCGTAGAAGCTGTTTTTGTAAAAATAGGCTAACTATTGCGTCATAACCAACGCGACCCTGTCGCACAGTTGAGAAATTACCGTATAGACCTGAGGAGACGCTCGCAGGCAATCTTTTACTGTCTATGAGACAGTCGGGGGGACGTGGAGACATAAAGTCTGATAAAGTAGAAGAAGAATGAATGGGGAAGAATGGGGAGAAGCCCATAGTGAGCCAAAAGCAACGGGAGAAAATATTTAAACAAAGTGATTCAGCTTTCACTTTCCACAACTACTAGAAGACCTACAGCTGTCAGACAGGAGGCTCACGTCACATCTACGTCGTCAAGCTCAGTCTGAGCCTGCGCAGTTCGCTCAGCCATCAGGAAGTGAGTGCTCCTATACTGACATCACTTAACGCCGTAGAAAGCAATGGGATCGCTCCGTCCATTTCTTTTACTGTCTATGGTCACAATAGCAACTTGCCCACTATAGGCATTTCTGCATAGCCTGACGTGGTCATACTCAATTCTAGTCAGAAAACAAACCACGGAAAAAATGGACCAGTTTCAGACTTATATTCTATGTCCGCGGGTTTAAGCGACTATTATGGGATATATAGACCCATGAGTACGCATTTTAGCAGGCAACCTTGCCAAAATAACACACATTTTACCCCCCAAACACCTTTTTTTTGTCCTTTAACATGACGTGCATGATTACGTTACTGTTGATCATCTCTCCGTCATCGTCTAAAGCCCGCCCTGATGATTTCATTGGTCCGAACAGTTTCTGTTCGGGGATAATTACTCCTCTATGGAGCGAGGCTAGACCGAACCGCCCGACCTAAAAATGTTGTGGGCGGGGCTAAGTTCGGCTGGCATCCAGGCTAGTTTCTGCAAACATTAAACAGTAAAACAATTAATGAAATGCAAAACATTTTTGCAAGATGCACCAGTAATGTTTTTGCTGTGAAACCAGGCCTAAGTATTTTTTTACACACTTTTTTTATTTCTATAAAGCTTTCTATAAAAGCAGATTTTTATTTTGTTTTATTAAGTTAAGTAGCCTACTTTAAATTAAAGCATTTATTTCAGTTAGTTCCCAAGGCAATATCTCTAAAAAAATGAATTGACGGTTGCGCTGTTGAGGCTCGCGCAGCCTCTTGAGGAGAAATGGAAACAAATCAGCCCCGCTCACACAAAGAAACTCAGTAACATACTGCATTAAAAACTCAAAATGTTAAGTTTTTATATTTTATAACAGTTAAAAAAAAACATCACATGACACGACCAACGAGTGTAGTTTTCCTGAATACCATCACGACAGAAAATGTGACACTGATTTCATTTGACAGTTCCATAAACAATTAATTAACATCAAGTCACTTACATTTTATTGATTGCTTTATTGCTTTTGTTCTATTTCAGCAGCGAAAATATTTCCAAGATCAGATTTCCACATCCATTGCACAGCAACAGTGCGTTACTGAATCAAAGATTCAATGCCCTATACATAAACGACTCATTTATGAACGAATCAGCCGTTTGAACGAATCGACTCATAAGGATTCACCTGCCGCCATCTACTGGTGGTTTAGTTAACTTTTTTTAGTTAAAACAATCTCATAGCATTATTTAGTGCAGTTGTAATTTTTCAGTTTTAATTATTTAATGATTGTTAACAACCCTATTGTATCTTATTCTAATTTAATTTATTAATCAAATTGAAGAATATAAAGGGAGAGCTGAAGCAAAGCCTATATTTAATAAGATTAGGGGAAAATGTCCTTTATAAAAGGTAAAAATATCATAAATATGAAGATTTAAATACATCACAGCTGATGAGACTGTTGCTTCAGAAAAATGAAATTTAACTTTGCAGATAACCAGAATTGTAAGTCAGAATGTAAACTAGGCAACAGATGGTAAGAACAATTACATTAACCCAAAACTAACTCAATTAAAATGCCACCGCTCATACTGTTTTTTTTCTTTTTAATTATTAGAATTAGACATTAAAGAGAATACATTTTTATGCGAGTACCTTTACTTTTAATACTTAAAGTACATTTAAAATCAGGTACTTTTTACTTTTTACTGAAGTAGGGTTGTCGTTGTAGTACTTCTACTTTTACTAAAGTATAATATAGTATATATAATATAAGTAAAATATATTTCTGGTTACTTGTACTTTTACTTAAGTACTGAGATTCAGTACTTCCTCCACCACTGATTGTTATTGATCGCTTTGCTTATATGTATGTGTCTAACAGAGCATAAGTTACCTTTAGCACACTGGACTCAGACACGTATGGGCCAGGGCTCGCAAAGCCCAACGTCTTGGTGCTGTGTGTTTTCCAAAGCCCGTCGGCAGGCCGATGAATCTCGTAATATTCCTTTCTTGTTCTGCTGTTCTCTCACTCTCTTGTCTTGACATTTGAAGGGCGCCCTCGCACACGTGTTTGTGTGCGCGCGTGGTTCGTGCTTATGTGGAACGATCATGCGGGCTATGTAATACAAAAATAGTAGTCTAATCAATACCCCGTGGCTGAGAAGTAAATAATTGTTTTTGTTTGAGAAAGATATACTTGAATCATTCCGTTTGGCACTTTCAAAACCACCCCTCCCTCATGTGAACTGACAGGCGCATGGATATGACAGAAGCTGAAGCTCATTAAATATGCAAATCTTATCCAATCCTAGCCGTGGGCGTTTACTTCCAAGTCTCCAGTGCGGCACGCCCATCAAAACCCAGCGTTCAGGAGAGAGCCTCAAAACCAGTGTAGAAAATAGCCTGTTACTTATTAGTTAGGAAAAACCACACAAACATCCAGGGGTGGTAAGTAATCAAGTAAAAATACTTTGATAATTTACTTAAGTATTTTTTTCGGGGATCTGTACTTTACTTGAGTATATTTTATTTGCATCTCCACTACAATATTAAAGGCAAAGTTTACTTTTTACTCCAATACATTTCCCCATGCCTGCTCCAAGTATTAAGTATTTATTACACTTGATTTCCAAACCGGTCTGGTCATTCATGGATGATCCGGTCGGGTATAGACTTGGAAAAGCTGACAAGTCAGGTTTGCCACACTAACGTTAGCTCAGTGTTTCCCCAACTTTTTTATTTTGCGGCACACAATTTACTATGAAAACATCAGTAACATTTTACAATACAGGTGCACTATTATAATTCATGCCTAACTAATGCACAGATAATCATGAGTAAATGTATTACAAATGAAGAACTAAACCATTTATTAATAATTACTGCATCAGCAACTAATGAACATTCTCTATGATTAATAGATTAAGTAATATATGAATTTCTATTAATTATGACATCATTAATTCCCTAATAACATATTACATGAACTAATAATGTAAATTAATGTATTCAAAGCCATGCATTCCGACTCTCTGTTGTCTGTTTAATTAATTATTAATCATAACAATTGGCAAAATTATATTATAACTTTACTTGTTGAGGCACATGACTATTAACTAATTGTTACGTAATATGTCATTGTGGTTATGGCTTTTGAATTAATTTTGAATTAGTTAATAGTATCTTGCTCCTCGTCTGTTTTATTGAGCTAATGTTATGGAACATGTCTATTTTAAGGTTAACCCCTATACTGCGTTAAGGTGCTTCATTGTCTCTTATTAATTGCAAATCTAACAAATTCTTAATTGCAGTATCTAATCTTATCTTTTGTTCAATTAAAGCATTTCATATCAGTCCCAAAAGATTTTATCTGCTTAATTATTGATATTTACAGTTAATTTGAATATTTACTTTTTCCTTTCGGTACTTGAGTACGTTTTAAATCTGATACTTTTGTACTTTTACTCAAGTGGTGTTTGAATGGAGGACTTTCTACTTTTACTGGAGTATTTTTTTATTTAGGTATATATACTTTCACTCGAGTATAACTTTTGAGTACTTTTACCACCTCTGCAAACATCATTAGTTGACCTCAGACAACTGTATAAAAAAATCTTTTTAAAGCCAGTTCATGACACCTTAAAATGTTTTATCTAAAACTTTTAAAAACTTTAATTTTACATGGGATATCAATATATAAAATTATTTATGCACAAAATGTTATGTAATAAATATTACTTTAAAATTTTGCCATTTTATATTATACAGTTGTTTCTTTTCTTTTTTTTTTAGTTTTTACTCAAAACAGCCATTGTGACAGCTAACCTCAGTGTCATCTATACATAACCTAACATTTACATAATGTGCAAATAAAATGTATCTGTAACATGCGTCAGTGTCAAAATAATTCTTTAAATATCCCCAAGGTTCAAAGTGCACGTCTTTAATTTGTATAAATGCAAATTTCCTGTTAGTTACATTTACAGTGATTATAATCAGGTTAGGTGAGACTTTCCAGGGTGGCGGAACTTCCAGGGTTGCCAGAAAGCTGTCTGAAGACTAGCTGGAATGGTAGGATTTCTGATTTCATAAAGATGTTTAATATTCTGTACAGATCGTATTCCATTTGTGTTTTAATAACCTATAGTATTTTTTGAGAGCTTATAATATAGTCACTTTTGTAGTGTGACCCTATGAAATCTATTTTCTTCAGTAGGTTCAATATCAGTTAGTACATTTGAAAATGGGTGTGAGTGAGAGGAATCTGCATGAGGAGTCAGTGACTGAGTGATTGGCATTCTGTCTGATGTCATGACGAGTGAAAGAATGAGGAAATTGAGCTTGTCAATGCTTTTTTTCCCACCTCTTCCTGTCAGAAAGGTAGAGTCGGTGTTATGCTGACAGGAGCTGGCTGACGGGTGTCTGTTGTCTGCACCAATGTAGGGTTCAAGAGCAGAGAAGAGACTGCCTAGGGACTGTATCTGAACGCTTTATACAACAGTTCACTGACTCGAGGACTGAAGGAGGTCACTGAATTATCATCGGCACAGGTACGTAATCCGTTTCCACTATATCTATACTCATATTTTCCACCTGTCATGTAGCAACTGAGTCTAAACCTATTCATTGCCACAATTTTCATATTTCTTTTAGAAATACAATTATAATGAATTCTTTACTTTATATCTCTTAAGATAGTTTCTGTTGTCTTTATTTCTTATTGTTCAGTGAGCATAATAATTGAACAGTGTAACTAGGAGAGGTGGAGTTTTATCATTTTGACTATAATGACTAAGAGCAGGTGGATGTCTAAGTTTAGCTCTGGAATCTGTTCCATGTGTCATTTTGGTTTTGGGTGAGGTTTACCTACCCTACCAGTAGTACTGTTGGAATTACAAATATGTTAAATGATTCGGTCACTACAGTATACACAATAAAAAATATGGTTTACTTTTTCATAAAATCATTGTCCTGGTGAAATTACAACAACACGTAAAATCCATAGAATGTGGATGTGCCTTCTATATTCAACATAATAGTTCACACAAACATGAAACTTCTGTCATCGTTTACTCACCCTTAAGTCGTTCCAAACTTATATTCTGTACTATGGAACAAAGAAATTTCCATTACAATGAAAAGGCATGGAAACTTTCAAGCTTCAAAAAGGAAACAAAAAAAAATAGTTCATACAACTCTTGTGCTTTATTCCAAGTCTTCTGAAGCCATATAGGTTTGCATGAGAAGTTTGCTTGGCATTTCAATGAAAATATTCCGGGACATTTTCAACTCTAGAACCGGCTCAGTCAGATCCAGTTTCAAGCGGGTTTTTTTGTTTGTTTTTTTGCTGAGCAGGACCAACCAATTTATTATTAAAGGCCTTACTTAAACAAGTGATTCATTCACAAATAACTACTTGTTCTATTTTTTGGAAAGCTAATGTATGTTCTCAGAAGATTAGAAATATAGTTATATGGACCACTTTTATGAGTTTTTAATGGTATTTCTGTATTATTTTTGAAGCTTGAAAACTTCAGTCCCTGTTCTTTTTATTCACATTTGAATAACCAAGTCGCACAGGTTTGGAGGATGAGAACGTTCTATTCTTGAATGAATGATCCCTGTGATGCGTTTCATGTTTAAGGGCCCTTAGGAGAAGAACAAGAGGCCTAACCTGGTTTATCAAGAGTGAACAGTGGCTTTTTGAGTATAGGCTTTTACAATTTGGTGTCGGGTGTTTTGGTCTTTCTAATGGGATTTGTTACAGCATTTCTCAACATCAATTGAAAAATGGTATGAATATACCAATAATGTATTTAACAATTAATATGTCTTCCTGTAGGTATCATAATCATGGCACCAATCAGGCCAGATCTGTTGGGCTGGGCGATCTCAGAGCAACCAGAGGCTGTATTTCTCTCCATAATCTTCCTCTTCGTTGTTAGCATTGCACTCTTGGTTCTCTGTGCAAGCTGTAAAAAGTATGTATGATTTCTGGGTGACCTTTTAAAGTTTTTTTTTCTTTCTTTTTTCTTTCTTTCTAGTTTTTGTTAAAAAAAACATGCCTCAAAAGATGAGGTCACCTAAAACAGGCAACAATACATGTCCTGTAGGTATGTAGCAGAAAGTCACCTGCCCTATTGCTGTAAGCAACATTCCTAGACATCACGGTCAAGTTTTTCTACTACGAAAATTTGTCAAGAATGTGGGCCTGTCACAAAACACAGAGAGCTTACACATACTTGCTCATTCATGCTTAACATAAGAAGAGATGAAAATGAGAACAAGTAGATAAGCAGTATATTATGGGGTTAAAATCTCTGAAGTCTATGCATACTGTCTGCATAGTGATGATGTATAAACCAGTGGGTCAAATACCAGTTAGCATGTCAGTCTCATTCACATCATTTAAAGGTAAATTCCTAATAAATAAAATATAATTACAACAAAAAATTAATTTAATAATTGCTGTACCAGTAGTTGCAGTTTTAACCTCAACCACTAGAGGCCAGTCAAAAACTCATGCATGATAAATGTGTTAGCTAAATTTGAGGCATTTTTTAACTGACAATACTTCTGGTTTAGAATCATCAATGTTGAGTAAGTTGTAATTACATATTTAACAGTGTAATGAGATCACTGTACTAATTTCTCTCTAAAAAGTATTGCATTACTAATAAGTCTCTAAATCCCATATCAAGCTTGGCACGAAACAGTTCTTTTTAATTCTTTCAAATAAATAATATAAAATTGCATAAATTATTCTTGAACTGACAAAGTATTTAAAGGGAGAAGGTTACATTTAAAGGGGTGCTATTATGTTCTCTATATGTAAAATAAGTCTCTGATGTCCCCAGAGTGTGTATGTGGTACAAACCAAACCATCTGTCTCCATTGACTTTCTATTGCATGAGGCAGCCTCCTTGTTGTTTCTGACTTATAACACAAAAACTAACAATGTCTAAAAAGCTGATATGTGACAAGGTGTACAAAAACCCAGAACCAAAAACTCAGTTTTTAGCTGCTGACCTTAAAAATCAGCATTTAAAGACATAAAAGTGCATACATGCAACAGAGACAGTGTGCGACATGTTATATTACACTGAGAACTACGCCCACTGAAGGGGAAATTAATCAGTGACAGTAAATATAATATATAAAACTGACATTTGGATATTTGACATTTGGAAATGTTTAGGCATACTGAGTGTCAGGATAAGTATTTACCCATTATAAATGTACCCATTCTTCCTGCTGAAACTTCACGTCTTATTGCATGTGTCCACTTTTGTCACCTAAAGGCTCGTTTTTTGGGGGGTTGACAGTGTATAAAAACTTAGTTATGTGTTTTTAGCTTGTTTGCTGTACACCTTGTCACATATCAGCTTTTAGACAGTTTTTTGCAATAAGTCCGAAATGACAGGCAGCCTCACACAATACAAAGTCAATGGAGAACATTGACCAGATACACTGTAAAAAAAGGGCAAATTTTGAACTTTTGCAGTAGAATCGACTTGGATGTTTAAGTTATTTCAACTTAAATTATGTTAAACTGACTTTAAAAAATGAGTTACATCTTGTATAACTAATAAAAACAAGTTTAACATTGCTCAACTTATTTTGATGAGTTAAAACAATGTAAAAACATATGTTGTCATAACTTATTGAACATAAATTTTTTACAGTGTAGACGATAAAGATTGCTGAGAAAGTTATGTTCTACTGAGTTGTTGAGAGCGCTGTGAGTGCAAGTTTTTGTTTCTATCTGAGAGTTCTGGAAAAACACAAGTCCCATTTACATTTACACTTTACATTTAATCATTTAGCAGACGCTTTTATCCAAAGCGACTTACAAAAAAGGGGAGAGCAATAGAAGCAACGAAACAAACAAGGCCAACAACCTGTTAGAGCTGTAAGAAGTCTCTTAGCACAGTACACAGTTTTTCTTTTTTGGACTAACAAACAAAAATTAATGGATAGTTAAGTGCTATTCTTTATTGGTCAGGTGCAATTGAGTCCCAGTCACGCCGACCCTGTATTCGTCCTCCTTTGAGCATTGAGTAGGCGGACTGTTGATCACGTGATCTCGTCATTGAAACCCTATTTCTCTCACAAAATGCTTTGACCACAACTAACAGCAAACACAACTTTGGTATGAATACAATAAGAGCTTCTGTAGAGCATAACAGCGTCATTCATTATAAGGGCAGTTTGGACAAGTTTGCAGATACACTCGTGTAGGTGTAATTGACAGCTTCAGACAAGAGTGTGTTCTTCGATCGCTCTCTGTAGTTTAATCATTTAAATAACAGATTTGTTTCATGCTACTAACAGAAACGTTGTGAAGTTGTTTGTTTAGTCACTGGCTTGATTCAATGATGCATTAACAGCATTAAACAATTTAGAAAGAAAGTCTGTGTGAACTTGAATGATTAGCTACACATCAGAAATCAGCGATCACAGATCAGGCAATTTCCAGAGGAAATCAAATTAACCCACTGGTTCTTCTGAGGCTCAGATGAAGGAACTGAAAATAGCCTTCTGTTTGGATTTTTACATCCAAACACTGAGCAACTGCCATGCTCTCTCGAGGACAAACAAATATAGCACTGGCATGGGTGTGCCAAATTCTCTGGGCGGAGGAAAGGGAGGTAACTGTTCCTGGTATGATGTCATAACAGGAAAATACAAGATCGGCTTGTCTGAGCTCTTATTTTCTCAAAGGCAGAGAAAGACAGCCTGAACTCGGTTTTCACAGATCGAAATTTCTAGCCACCTGGGGGGCAATATTCAGGCAAGGGGAACTCATATTAATGTTGAAAAAAACTCATGCTATGGGACCTTTAAGTCGCATTTTATGAGACTTCAGACTTGATTTGTACTTGACTTAAAATAACTTCATAATTGATTCGACCGACAAAAAAGACTTTTGAATATTTCAAAAACAACTCAAAGTCGTTAATCCTTGTAAATGAAAATATTTTGCTTTATTTGAATGTTATATCTGCTTCACATATACGTGACGCAGTAGATCTCTCGCTTGTCGTAGAATTTGATTACGTATGTCTGTGTATTGCACGTAAACTCCAAAATGTCATAAGAGTCCCATGAAACATGACAGGATTCATCATGCCATATGTTCCCACATTTGGAATTATTACCATGTCAGGTCTGTTACGACATTTTATTAGACATTCCACCCGGAAAGGTTAGTCATATTGCATCACACAATGAGCTGTTTTACTGGGGTGTAGCTGGGTGGCTCTTTTGGATTGTCAGCCTGTTAAAACATGAATAAAATCTAACCTTTGAACCCAGCACTACATATTATCAATATTTTCATAGTATATGCAGCTTTTCTCTCTTTTAAAGGGGTGGTTGATTATGATTTCAAGTTTTAAACTTTAGTTAATGTGATATGTTGCTGTTTGCACATAAAACATCTGCAAAGTTACGACACTCAAAGTTCAAAACAAAGGGGGAGATTTTCTTTTAAAGAAATTGCTTTTTAGGACCACAACAAACGTCTGCTAGGGACTACACAAGCTTCCTCCCCGGTTAGTGACATCCCTAACCCTGAAATTTACATTAACCCTGCCCCAGGGAACACACCCAGAATATTCTAATCAATGACTTGAAGGTTAACTCCACATCAGCTGCATAAATTCATAAACTAACCATTCAGGTACATCTTGTTGCTTTCTGCATGTTGTCACTTCTTCTTGAGTCTCTCCAGTATTGTCTGACTCCGGTTTGAACGTAAAAGGCTGAACAGTTTCATTGCCGGTCTGCATGAGGTAAACAGAGCAGCTGGAGTTCTTGAAGCTCCACCCCGTGAAAAGGTACACACACACAGAAATGGCATATTTTTGCTCACCCTCTTTTTTCCCCCTTTTTTAATTTTTTTTTTTTTACATGCAATAAACATTTTTATCTGTGGAGTATTTTGAGCTAAAACTTTACACTCTGGGGACATCTGATTTTACATGAGAGATAGAGGTTCATCCATTTATTACTTGGACACATTTTAACTTATAGCAATCAGCATGCATACTGTTTTCTATTGACTTAAAACAACAGGACACATTCAGAGGTTTGATGTTTTATGATAATGTCTATCGTCAAAAACAACAATGTATAATGAACGTGACTGGCGCCATCTTTTGTCCACTCAACTCACGGTATTGAAAATGACTACTTGTCTTGTTGCCAGAACAATTTTGTATTTTACTTTATAATGGATTATAACATAACAGGCTGAATGTGTCCTTTATGTCTTAGGATCTTTATTACAGACAAAACAGATAATAGAAAGGTCATATATTTTATTTTATTTTTTAAATGTGCTTTTTGAATGAGTTTTCTTTTTACGACATTAAATAAAAAAACTGCAGACTTGACTTGGACTCCAGATGAAAGACTTTTGAACATCTTTAGTATGTAAAGTTTTATCTCAAAATACACCACAGATAATAATAAAATACCATTTTTGTGTGTGTCTCTTTTAAATACAAATGAGCTGCTGCTCCTGGCCTCCTTTTAAAAGGAGGGCGGAGCTTCAAGAGCTCGAGTTACCAGCAGCTCCGATGCACTGAAACCGTTCAGCCTCTTATGTTCAAATCATATACTGTAAAAAAATATGGATGTAGTGTCCGTGACGTCACCCATAGGATTCTGAAGTGCTGTTTTGAAGCGCAAAGTAGAGACGAGCTGGCCGTTGCCATCTTGGCAACGCGTCATCATGCGTCATGCCCGGATAAGAGAAAATGGGCAAAGAGGCGGGACGTGGGCGGAGCTGAGGTGATGCGATGACTAACACAGTGGATAAATGGCTATCCACCTGTCAATCAAAGTGCCCACGTCCTTAATTATGCTGAATTTTAAGGCTTTATATAATGTAAACAAATGAGTTATAAAACAAATTCAGCCCCTCACAGTAGTACTGAAGGGCAAAATTAGCCATAGACCAAAACCACAATTTATGCCAGGCTGTAAACGTGTTTATTTCTGCTGTAAAGTTGGACATTTTAACAGGGGGCTCAATGAGATTATGCTCCCTTCTGGAGCCCTAGTGGCCTGTTGAGGAATTGCAGTTTACATTACTTCCGTATTGACTTCAAGAGAGATTGCGGGAGGTTGCTGCTTGGTTCAAATTGGAGTCGGACAATGATGGAGAAAGTCAAGAAGAAGTGACAACATGTAGAATGCAACAGAATGTTTCTGAATGGTTAGATGATACATTTATGTAGCTGATGTGGAGTTAAAGTCGTCGATTGACATTTTCTGTCATGATAATCTATAAATTACTTGTGTGGGAACTGTTGTAAATTGCACAGAGCAAAAAAAAAAAAAAAAAATGCAGCATGAAGATTACAGTCAAAACGTGTGCTGCGTACTGTATTGCAATAAAGATAAAAAGACTGATGCGAAAATATACTCTTCTCCAAAAACTCTTTCTCTTCTGTAAAGCCGCCCAACATAATAAATAATAATAATACATTTTATTTGTTACACACTTTATATTAAACAAAATCTCAAAGTGCTACAGATTTAAAACAATCAACAATAACAACTAAATAAATAACTAGAATAAAATAAATAAAACTGAAAAATTAAGAAATAACATATTAAATCAATCAAAAGTTCTTCTTAAAGGACAACTCCGGTGAATTACGTTTATCTTGATCATTATATCTTTGTTAGTATAGTCTATAGAAAAGAAAAACGAACCGGATTGGTCCTTACAACACGGAGCTATTACAGTTAATGCCCAGAGCCAGCAAAACATGTGAACGGTTGGAGCTAAAACATATAATTCAAGACATTAGTTTATTTCTCTTCGGAGGGACTGTCACTCATGTCAGAAAGTGAGCAACTAAAGTAACTTGTGGGATCAGCGCTGATTTGAGACGGGAACCGTTTAGAATGATTCAGTCCGATTTGGTGAACTGGTTCACACAGTTCACTAAAAAGAACCGTTTAAAAAAGAACGATTTGTTCGTGAACCAGACATCTCTAGAGTGATGATCCGATCGGGCTCAGGTGAAGAAGAAATGGTTTGCTTTTGTGCCTTTCCAAATTGTGGCAACAGAATGTGAAAATTTGCAGCGAACACTTGACAAGGATGACTAACTTACACAGACACAATACAGCGGGGCCGGTTGAAGAAAAATGCCATTCTGTGGTCGAAGACAGGTGCAATTTATGGAGGTAATGCAAACTTTATTTATCCTTCCATTTGGGCACACACGGCTTGAGGAAAGGTGTGCAGTAATAAAATAATCATGCTTTACACACACAACGCTCTTCCCAACTGGACTATTTGCCTTTTTTTCGGCTACAACTGCGTTCACACGGGACTTCAGCGCAAGACTACAGCTGGCCGTATAAAACACTATTTAGGTGAATTTAAACAATGGCTAAGTGGCTAAACGCATCTCGTTGTCATGTAAGGGACCTGTTCATGTTGGACAGACATTTTCATTACATTTTGTGTCTGTTAAGAGGCACAAAGACCATTAACTGTAATAGCGCCGTGTTGCAAGCACCAATCTGGTTCATTTTTTTTTTCTATAGACTTAAAAATTCCCTGGAGTTCTCCTTTAAACGGTGGGTTTTAAGACCACGCTTAAAAGCATCTACAGTCTGTGGGGTCCGCAAGTGGTCAGGGAAAGCATTCCACAGACTGGGAGGATGAACAGGGTGGGGCCGAGCACTGAGCTCTGAGGGACATTGTGTGACAGGGATGTAGCTTCTCCCAATGCAACATATTCAGTTCTCCCAGTGAGATAAGACAACATGACATCATGACTTTGCGTAAACATACATGGCACTTTCTAAAGCCAAGTGGCGAGTTAGCTGTACGCATTTTGAGCTATTTGCGTGTATGTCTATACCGTGTGATTCTGTGTGAATGTCTACGCCGAAATTAACCATCATCTAAGCGTGTATGTCTACGCTGTGTGATTCCGCGTGAATGTCTATGCCGAAACGAACCATTATGTGTGTGTCCATAATGTAAATGGATTTATAAACATAATACATTTTGAAAATGTGAAAATGCAGAATGTTTCTTGTGATACGTAGGTTTAGGGGCTGTGTGTGTGTGTGTGTGTGTGTGATGGGTAGGTTTAGGGGTAGGGTCAGTGTAGGGGGATAGAATGAAACCGCATTGATAAACACGCCAATTCGTATGCCATTTTGGCGTGCTATCAAGACGCATAAATCGCTTTTTAGTGTGTCATATATACGCCATTTCATGAGATCAGTCTGGATAAGAAGAGAACCAATTGTGAAGAGGGTCAGAAAGACCGATGGTGGAATGTAAACGGTGAAGGAGGATATGATCAACAATATCGGATGAGAAGGGATGGGGAACCAGCATCTGCTGTCATCAGTAGATTGTTTGTGACCCTGACCAAAGTTGTTTCTATGCTTTGTCCAGTGCAGAAACCAGACAGAAATTTCTCAAATAAATTGTTTTGTTCCAAATGGACTTGAAGCTGTGCAGCAACAGCTTTTTCCAGCACCTTAGAGAGGTATGAAAGGTTGGAGATGGGTCTGTTGTCAATAACATCTGAGTCTAAAGTGGGTTTTTAAAGAAGCGGTCTGATGATGGCAGTTTTTAGTGATGAAGGAACATGACCAGCCTGGAGGGAATGATTAATGATCTTGTTATAAAGAAACTTAAGACACTGAGGTTAGATTTTACCACAGCTGTAAGGATCCAGTGCACAGTTGGATGGATTCATTTTTCTGATGATGCCTCAAATGGAAAATGAAAATGAATTTTCCCTCAACCTCGTGCTGTGTGATGAAAATGACAAACATGAACATGGCCTCACCCCATTTGTTGCGTGTTCCTGGGGGCAGGGTTTATGTAAATGTTGGGGTTTGTAATGTCACTAACCCATGAGTAACCCACTTGTGTAGTCCCTACCAGTCATTTGTTGGTTTGTTGTAGTCCTTAAAGCTGCAGTCCGTAACTTTTTGCACTCTAGTGGTTAATTAACAAAACTGCATGCATCTTGCGGAAGAACATTGCAGCCGGAGCTACTTCTCTCTGTTTATGTCTATGGCGGATCACGCAGGGACTGTGCTCCTCCGCAGCGGTATCTACCAGTCTGGCCTGAAATAGTCCCAATATAAATACTTATTATAAGTGTACCGTAATGATTCAGGGTAAGACAAAAACCCAGTTTGGAAAATGGATTCATGTTGTACATTCTCATTATATAATTTTTGTAAATCTTGAACACAAAAAAAGTTACGGACAGCAGCTTTAAAAAGCGATTTATTAAAATATAACTTTGAGCTTCATAACGTTGCAGATGTTGTTTATGCTCAAACAGCAATATCACACATTAACTAAAGTTTAAAAAAAGTGAAGTCATAATCAAGGACACCTTTATGAACATACATTTTGACATTAGACATTCACAATTGTTTTATAAAACTTGCTCTATAGTTTGCACGGTATTTAAAGCAATTACATCAGAAGTAACTGAAATTAAAATACAGTACAATTAAGAGTAATCCTTAATTTTTTTAAAGTTAAAAGTTAAAAGCTATTACATAGCAATGCATTACACCCAACACATACATTGAGTTAATGTAAGCAACTAACTCATTCAATGCCAGCCAATAACTCCAGTGCAAGTGGGATAAACTTTAGCTTTAAGCTTTATTGCACTGGCAATAAATCTTTACTTTCCCAAATGGGATTATGTAAGCAATAATTAGTATCTTTTTGTTTAAAACCCTTTAAGTGCAAAAGTTCATCAGAAGCATGGCCACGCTTTAAATCACAAATAATTTTGATTAATTTTATTACTCAACAGGCATTCATTTGAGTTGGAGCGCAGCAGTGCACCTGAGAAGAAATCATCAACACTTGTGAGCGTGGTAAGTGACAATAAAATCTTACTACATGAAACGGCATGAACCTAAAAGATAAAAGACATGCTATTTATGTATGTGTATGTATGAAAATATATACATACAGCATAAAAACATAAATAGTGTTTGGCAAGTGTAAGTTACTCTAAAAAAGTTAATTACTAGCTACTACATCTTAAACAATGTAATTACATTACTGTACTAATGACTTTTTTCTGATCCCATATCAACCTTGAACAGTTCATTTTTGTTATATCCACTATTGTTTCATATAAAACATTGCTTATAGTCTATTAAGTAAATTACATCAGAAGTAACTCATTAAATTACAGAAAAATTGAGACTAATCCCTTAATTTTTCGAGGGAAAAGTAATTATATTATAGTAATTAATTACTGAGTAATGCAATACAATAAACACTGTATATATAATATTTTTTATAAATATTTTTATATTTTGTATGTTGCAATGTTTTTTTAACCTATCATGCAGTCTTTAAAGGTTAAGTGGGATTCTGTACAGAACCACTTGGGTTCTTGACTCAATTTTAAATAATGTTTTATGCCAATATGTCTTAAATGATTGAGAAATGTCTTAAATGATAGCATGTGTAACTGGTTATGGTTTTTCTGTTTATAAAATATGTAAAAGTTGATAAAAGTGCCCCCAATAAGCTATTTTGAAGGTCTCCTACGATAGGTTTACATGCATTTGTTTTACATTTAAGTTCTTGCTTCCTTTGTCCATGTTCATTATGCCACGTTCCAGGCAACCTGTAACCTGTGTTTTCCCAAGCTTCTACCAGTGAAAGTGCACTGGAATAGTAGTCAAACCAGTGACTTTCCACCAGTGAACTCGTTCTAGATCGATGTACTCCCAGTTACGAGTTATGATGTCACGTAGCCCGCAAAACAACAATGGCAGCCTCTACGGATGCGGCGTTTATGGAAGTCGTACATTAAAAAACAAATTGTTTATTAAAATAAGGTATTGCTCTAACGTTATTTATCAGCAAATGTTATGCATTATCAGCAGCTTTTTTAGTGTTAGCTAGTTTTTGGTCCATTGAGTGCAAGAGTAAATTAATACCAAATACATTTCCAAATATATACAGGTAATGTAAAATAAAAGGTATAACAGCTTCTCTTGCCTTATGCGCTGTCCGTTTCCCTCAAACAAGTAACCTTTGGCAATAAAAATGACTGTAAATGAGCATAAGCCCCGTACGGTCCACCATGCTTTGTTTACATCTTCTACCACAATTCCTTGGCTCAGGCAGGAAAAAGGTTTAAAAAAGTCTAAAAAAGGTTTGTTCGAAGAGACAGTCTCTAAACCCCAACCTTACTGCCAGCCTACTTTGGTCTGATTGGTCCGATAATCCAATCTGTTGTGATTTGGTCTACTATTTACAGCGCGTGTTGGAAAGGAAACGCCTATTGCCATATTTAAATTTAAACTCTGGAGGCTTCCTCAGTGCTTGATACACAACGATAATGAATGATGCCTTCAGTTTTACCCTATCAGTTCAAGCACAAATCCAAACTCTTTCATGCCTCAGCTACAACTATCATTTGAGTGCGGATCAAAGTAGACGATGTTCATGGGCAAGGCCATAGGCTGGCATAATGCACATTTGTTACATCATGTGTAGGTATGTAACAGGAAGTAAAATAACTATGTCAATGTCCTCTGATCTTTAAAACTTTGCAGACATTTGAAATTCACAAACAACTATATTAAACACTGCATGAAAGGGAATATTTAATAAAAGCAAGATAGGGGCACTTTAATAAAACGTAATTACAATTAAAAAATGGATTGACACGATAATCCTATAAGAGTGCCTATGAAACGCCTGACAAAACCTTTTTCTTCTAAGAGTGTATAAGAGTGTTAATGTGATGTATATCTTGTGCTGAACTCTAATTCTCAATTGAACAGGCAAGAATGGGCGATTCATCAGAAGCCAGACACAACCCTGCTGCTAATGAAATCACGGATGATGAAATCGGTAAACTGAGTTGTTAATGACAATGAATTTCTTTAGAATCTGAACTGCTGTTTATCTCTTTGCAATGCTATCAACGCCATTTAGCAGATGCTCTTAAATCTTGTATTTCTGAAGGTTTAGAGCCTGAGGATTTAACCGTCTCTCAGGAAGGAATCGTGTACAAACCCTGGAGAAGTCACACTCTCACTCACGGTATGTTTCTCCAGGACAAAAACAGATAATTGCAAGGAATTCAAACCTCAAAAGTAAATGAATCCCTGTGAAATTTATACTTTTCTGCACAGAGTTTGATCCCAGAAATGAGAAATGCATAGAATATATCAACTGTTAAGAGTTTGGGTTATTTCTGTTAGACTCTAGTCTAAACACACAACAATATATGTGCTTTCTGCAGGTTCTAGCGCACCAACTCAAATAAATGGCGGTGTTGGGGTTCAGTAACGCTTCGTGAAAAAATTGTAAGCACTTTGGATAATTCATTTCTACTTTTTAAATAGTCTTAAAGGAAAAGTTCATCCAAATGTAAATTATTCCATAATTTACTCACCCTCTAGGTCTACAGGTATAAGACTTAATATATTAGTTATATTAAATAATATTATTTAATATAACTAGTATTATTTAATATTAGTTATATTAAATAATATCCTGGCTCTTCCCAGCTTTGTATTGGCATTGAAATTTTTGAAGCTTCAAAAATGGCAATAAAAATCCATATTTAAAACTTTATAAAAGCACATAACTTTTTTTTCTTCCAGTTCTTAAGGGAGCACCTGGAGATGCTCACACTTCACGCGGCACACTTATCCACAAGCTGTCGTCATCACTTTCCTCTTGACTGCTCTCCTTACCATCGTTTCTCGCCAAGTCAACAGCTGGCTTTGAGTCAAGTGTTGTCATCTTAGACAAGTGAATGTGCATCAGAGATGAGAGGCGAGAGTCTGACAGGCAGGATCTGGTCTTGCGTTTCATTTATATTGAGACATGAAAATCCCCTCTCGCATGCAGTACTACCTAGAGGCAGTGTATATTAGAGCAGTGTATATTAGATTCACTTTAAGACCGAATGCAAGGACTGAATATACGGACACACCCTGTTTTTTCTCAATTATTCACTTATGACATAACTTATGAATACTTGACAAGATGGATATTTTGTGTGTATGTGTCCATTCAAGCGTAAGTAAGCGCATAAATTAATTTGTTGTTTGAGCGCTGTCTGAAATTCCTCTCTCATTTACCTTTGCGTGGGCACAGAAAGTGCATACGAATCCCACTTTTCACCTTTTCACATTTAAAATAATTTGGATGTGTAAATTGGCATGACAAAACGCATCTTAATGATTAACTTTCATTTTATGATTTTATGGTTAAACTTGGAAGTTAATCCCTGAATCGCATGTGTGCCGAACCATGGGACCTGGTCCGTACGGATCATGCTATCCATTGGACCACTATTAACAACTAATAATTAATAGTTGTTATATACTATTAATATAATAGCACACTTATCATCATGGTTGCTATCTTACCAGAAATGGAGAAAAATCCTGATGTGCCCCTGTCCTGTTCCCTCTGTGTTTTCTGGTTATGTGTGCACATAAACTATAAACACTGGGTTCTGGCAACGGCAGAGTCGAGTTCCGGCAGAAGGGTAAACTTTGACCCGACGTATGACAAAATAATTTTATGATGGATGGATGCGTTATTTGGAGCTTCAAAAACTCGGGCACCATTCAATACCATTACAAAGCTGACAAGAGAGGATATTATTTAATATAACACCTGATTGTGTTTGGCTGAAGTCATCTACACCTAGGATGTACAGGTCCTTCTCAAAAATACATTTTCGATAATGTAATGATAAAAATTAAACTTTCATATATTTTAGATTCATTGCACACCTACTGAAATATTTCAGGTCTTTTATTGTTTTAATACTGATTATTTTGGCATACAGCTCATGAAAACCCAAAATTCCTATCTAAAAAAATTAGCATTTTTCATCCGACCAATTAAAGAAAAGTGTTTTTAATACAAAAAAAGTCAACCTTCAAATAATTGTTCAGTTATGCACTCAATACTTGTTCGGGAATCCTTTTGCAGAAATGACTGCTTCAGTGCGGCGTGGCATGGAGGCGATCAGCCTGTGGCACTGCTGAGGTGTTATGGAGGCCCAGGATGCTTCGATAGCGGCCTTAAGCTCATCCAGAGTGTTGGGTCTTGCGTCTCACAACTTTCTCTTCACAATATCCCACAGATTCTCTATGGGTTTCAGGTCAGGAGAGTTGGCAGGCCAATTGAGCACAGTAATACCATGGTCAGTAAACCATTTACCAGTGGTGTTGGCACTGTGAGCAGGTGCCAGGTCGTGCTGAAAAACGAAATCTTCATCTCCATAAAGCTTTTCAGCAGATGGAAGCATGAAGTGCTCCAAAATCTCCTGATAGCTAGCTGCATTGACCCTGCCCTTGAGAAAACACAGTGGACCAACACCAGCAGCTGACATGGCCCCCCATACCATCACTGACTGTGGGTACTTGACACTGGACTTCAGGCATTTTGGCATTTCCTTCTCCCCAGTCTTCCTCCAGACTCTGGAACCTTGATTTCTGAATGACATGCAAAATTTGCTTTCATCCAAAAAAGTACTTTGGACCACTGAGCAACAGTCCAGTGCTGCTTCTCTGTAGCCCAAATTGGCTTGACCTGGGGAATGCGGCACCTGTAGCCCATTTCCTGCACACGCCTGTGCACGGTGGCTCTGGATGTTTCTACTCCAGACTCAGTCCACTGCTTCCGTAGGTCCCCCAAGGTCTAAAATCGGTCCTTCACCACAATCTTCCTCCGGTCACCTTCTCATTGTGCAACATTTTTTTGCCACACTTTTATCTTCCCACAGACTTCCCACTGAGGTGCCTTGTTACAGCACTCTGGGAGCAGCCTATTCGTTTAGATATTTCTTTCTGTGTCTTACCCTCTCGCTTGAGGGTGTCAATGATGGCCTTCTGGACAGGGTCGGGTCGGCAGTCTTACCCATGATTGCGGTTTTGAGTAATGAACCAGGCTGGGAGTTTTTAAAAGCCTCAGGAATCTTTTGCAGGTGTTTAGAGTTAATTAGTTGTGTCATATGATTAGGTTAATAGCTCGTTTAGAGAACCTTTTCATGATATGCTAATTTTTTGAGATATAGAAATGCTAATATATTTGAGATATATTTTGGGTTTTCATGAGCTGTATGCCAAAATCATCAGTATTAAAACAATAAAAGACCTGACATATTTCAGTTGGTGTGCAATGAATCTAAAATATGTGAAAGTATAATTATCATTACATTAGGGAAAATAATGAACTTTTATCACATATGCTAATTTTTTGAGAAGGACCTGTAGATATGGGATGAATTAAATTTTTGGGTGAACTCTTCCTTTAAGTTGCAATTTCAAATGACTTCATGTGTGCTTCTCTGATTGTTTTACATTTTTTTATTCAGATAATAACAGCATTGATGACGTAGGCGCAACGTCACAGACTTTGTGGTGGAAACAACAAGCCTTTAGTTCCACCAACTTTATTATGCAACCTGAAATGCTCATACTAAACAAAACCCCTCACTATTTGGAGATGTATGCTTTCTGTATTCTTCTGGAGCCAGGTTGAAATCCTTCTTTGTGGTGTTGACTCCCATAAAGTGCCCATCAAACTTTAAAGGAAATATTGGAGCCCCCTTTCCCTCAGCATTGACCAGACTGATTCAAAGCTGAATCCTTAAGCAACACTTCAGACAGCGATGAACGGTGTCCTTCAGGGGAAGGAGACTGATCTTCTGGCCACACCTTTTCTGACAAATAGAGGTCTCTTTTCGGATGGTCAGCAATTAAATGCGACAGGCAAGAAAAACCAGTTACATTTCCATCTGAAGATGAGGTGGAAGTGTTGCCACCATCGGTACCAAAGAGACATGAAGATTTTCATTGCATCTTTTTCTGATGAATTCCAGTATTGTAAAATGATTCTGTATTCCAATTAATTCGTAATAGGGGTGATGCATGGGCTTCGTCTGTCAAATGGACTGATCTGGATATGTTTAACTTTATGGATTTACACGACAGCACTGGTGAATATTTTTAGGTTTTGAACAAATGTACAAATTTCAGTGGGCATGGATATATCTGATAAACACTGAACATGTAATTAAAGTAACAGACTCATTAGAATTAACCCTCCTGTTCTGGTGATATCGATTTTTATTTTATTTTATTTTTTATTTTATTTTTTAGGGAAATATTTGCTCTGTAGAATTGGGCCTCTTCTTTTTTTTGAGGGCATTTATAGGTCAATGACAAGATGGTGTCTTAATCATTTAAATAAGATTAAAAACTCTTATTTCTTTAAAAAAAAAAAAAAAAGCAGTGAAACAATTGTATTAATATTCAGTGATTTAATAATTGTGTAAATGTGCAAGAAGCCATTTTAAGAAAAATATTCATGAAACATATAGGCCTACCGAAAAAATATGAATTGAGAAAATATATTTAAAAAATAAACAGTGAGCAACTGTTAGTAGGTTATTTGATTTAATAATTGTGTGAATGTGTAAGAAGCCACTGTAAGAGAAAATATGCATGAAAATGCATGATATGTCAAATGTTTGTTACTGAAAAATTTGGATAGTAGAAAAGATCTTTTGTTTTTTAGTCATCAGTCATTATCTAGGAATGTTTTTAAAAAATGTAATCAAAAATGCATCGTTTCCGAGAACTTGTCTTAGATCATGGTTTTAAACATTTTCTTCATTTCCTTTTCTTTGTCATTGCCCTTTATATTAAATGGGCTACTTGAATCAGTTAATTGAACAGACACACACTGACCCTAACTCAGCTATATAAAGTAAAATAGTGTGTAATATATCTCATTAGATAATGAGGTCTCTGTCACCATGTATAATTTTAATTGAAGGCTTTTTCATTTTTTCCAATGGACATTTTGTTTATAACCAGTTCTTTAAAGATTAGGAAAAGCATTGTTTTTGCAAAGAGTTTGGCACAAAAACTGACTATAAGGGTTATTTTGCACTCCCTGTCTAATAAATCCCTATCAATATGTGTGTAATTAAAGGCTTTAATTTTTGCTTGCAAATAATACATTATAAAAATACAAAAAAGCCTGCTGCAGAATAAGGTTGCATCATTTATCATATATCAATGCATCACTCTATCGCAACCTTGACGACAGCCTAAAAATATATTAAAATTGTAATTTCTTTGAACTGTGATATTTGTCGTATTGGCTGTAACGCGTAATACTCACGTTCAACGGTAAGTAAATAAATAATAATAATAAAAAGCACTGTTATGTTTAAACCGTTCTCCTCGTGACGCCTGTTCTTGCAGCGTTTGGGAGCTGTGGCCGACGTGCAGAATGCAGGTTCTGTATGTTCTGGCACGAGGATGTGCGTTTTCTCACGTACGCGTTTATTGGCCTCAGCCTGATCACGAGCGCAGAGCGTGGGGAAGTGAATCACGGCGCTCCACCAATGGCGTGCAGCGGTCATGCCAGCGGGCTGGGAAAGCTCGTGTTATGCAATTCTGTCATACCCTCCCCCTTTAGAAAACAACTACTAAGAAAGAAAGAAAACACAGCTAAGTTACTGAATTTAAGATGCTTTTTGTGCATTTAAAGACGCCTGCTGTTAGTTAAATAAATAGATTGACACCTTATTAACCCTGTCATTGTAAACAATTCAAATTCATCAACTCAAGCATTCGATATTTGTTTCTGTTCCAACGCGTAGTGATAAAAAAAACAAAAAAAATTTAAAAAAAACAACAACCCATAATTATGGTACTCATTTGAAATTGAAATGCAATGTGTGTAAGATGTTAAAGAGCACAAAGACAGTTCCGACTAAATCTTTGCATTTGAATCCTTTGTTATATTGCATATCTTAAATTTTTTCTGCATTTTTTTTTAGCATATTCTTCACGGGGAAAAAATCATAAATTACCCGAAGACGTTAGACAGGTATATCCTATGAGGGAAATAAATGCATATCATACAGTGCAACATCAGCCAGCCACAAGTACACGATGTACACACATGCAAAGAAACACATACTGCACAGATATCATAGTTAAATGAGAGCTATTTTAATGCACAATTCATGTTATGCAATAAAAATCATAAACATAGAAAAAAATCTGCTGAATCTACGTTTTAAGTCATTATTTGTGCAGTGAGCAACAATGCATCCATTTGCACGTTGTTTCTCTGCATTCATGTTCAATTGCATTTTACTGTAGTAATGCAAAGCCACAGATATTTAATAAAAGTGGTGTTTGAGTGCATGAAATACAGTGTCATATGTGTCCATTGTGTTTCTTGACCCTTCCTCAACTTCTGCGTAAACAAGTTGGAATTGTAGGGCGTGTGTCTTGGAAAGCGCTGCTTAGCCAATGAGCGTCCACATCCCTACCACGTGGTCAGGTTGTTTACTACAAGAGCAGAAGCCCGCTAGCAGCCGCTTGGGTGAAAACCCGGCACTGGATTATTCTGGAACGTCTCACCTCGGTGAAGACGGAAGCAACACGGATTAAAACTAAATCAAACAGAAGCTTTGGCATGTAAAGCGAACACTGTAACTGAGAATATACTTATTTAATAAAAGTGTCCTTGCGGCCTTGGTGCTTTATCAAACAAATGCGGTTACGGTTACTTTAAAGATCCAGGCCGGGATTTTAAATACCGAAACACAAGCCGTTCTGGGCTCTGAAAAAGGACATTTTCAAGTTACAGCCGGTCAGAGCGAGCCTTGTGGAAAGGGGGTGTGTTGAAATTTGGCAAAGGTACGTGCAACGTTCATTGAAAGTTTTTCTCTCGGTTTAAATGCATTTGTGTTTTATCGTTGCGTTGTGTGTTTATCAGACAAGAGTGCCTTGTTTGGCGTCGTTAAGGTTAGTGCATTATTTCAGTGAATTCATGTGAAAAGCTTTTGGATGATTATTTTTGGTACTAATGGCTTGTTTGTGCGATGATGTACTTCCTTTTAGCATAACTGTTGTGTTAGTTGTTATAACTGGATTTAATATCAACGGTGAACTTTTGCTTTTGATAAAATGGGGAATTTTTTTTTAACAACACAATGAAAAAAGACAGTTGGTTAATTAATTCGGGTTTATAAACTGCGATAACGAACTTTTTCGCATCTGAAGAGATTAACTCTCCAGCTGCTACATTATGATCAATTTTGCAAAAACTGCATTTAACGCTTTGAGTGAATGGATAGATAATCTGCTCCTGCTGCGCGTTCTCGTCGCGTCGCTTCTGCTGCGAGCATGTGGGAGGCTGGGGAGCGACTCACGAGTTCGTATCAACGTTCTGAATCCGCTGTCCGATTCCCGAATGAACGGCTCTTTTGAGTTGCCTCTCTTCAATGCATTGCATTGGCTGAGCCTTGAATCAGTTTGAATGTGAATGTCGTGCTCGATACGGTTTGTTTTTATAGCCGATCAGTGGAAATAAATGAAACGTTCATGACTATAGATCCGATTTAACATGTAAAAACGTTATCAGCCAGATTGTTTTAAAGCAAAGTTATCGGTCCTAATTTCTAAATAACTTTGTTTTTATGAGTTGAATCATAATTGCAACAAAATAAATTTGAAAAAAATTAAATCGCAGTTCTCACTTAATAATAATAACAACAATAATATAACACCTTAATAAACAGCACTATTCTCCTAAATGGCTTTTTTGGGAGTGTTTTTAAAACGTGCAATATGCCACGCCGGTGTGTCGGGGAACACGCGGTGACGTAATTACGACATGACGTAATATCGTCGAATTGCCATCAATATTTCTAAACTTTTTTTGTTTGTTTGTTTGTTTGTTTGTTCTACTTTTATGACTGACTCATTCTTTGTTTATATATTGATATTAAAAAAAAATATTTCTAAACGTACTTTTATAATCACTAGTTTATAATTACACTTAACTTTGTAGAAAGGAAATCCGATTTAGTTGCAGGATGGACGCCAAAATCAAGCAGTGACTTTTTTTTATCATTAAGGAATCACATATGTTGTTGTATACTGTACATTCTTACCACTGTATATTGTGCACCATTGACATGTCAAGTAATGTTAGAGGTCAAAACACTGTCATGTTACTAGGTCATAATATCATGTGATATTAATAGTTTGCAAACAGTATTTTCTGCTCCGTTGTTATTTGCTACTGCAGTTGAATTAATGTGGGTAGGAAGTATACTATAGGCAAGTTATTAATTTTTAGATATAGATATATCTTATACAAATAATTTGCTTTCAGAAATCAGATGTTTATGTGCTGCTCAATATTTTTGTATTATCTGATGAATAGAGAGTTCAAAAGAACAGCATTTATTTGAAATGGAAATCTTTTGGAACATTATAAATGCATTTTACTGTCATTTTGATACATTTAATGCATCCTTGCTAAGTAATTATATATGCAGTATATACTCCCATGCTGTCAAATATGTAGTATTTGTCAACCAAGGGAAATTTTGCAGTTCAGTCAGTTGCAATTACTCTGAATCACCTTTTACGGGAACAGAGGAAACTTAATATCTGACTGCAGATGGTAATAATGGTTAGGCTATGTAGTATTTACCAATTCCTCTGTACCCCAAACCCTTGGGTGAACATTCTGAGGTTATAAAGCCAAGCATGGCCATAACAGTTTAATGTCTTGCGTCAGTTTAAGTAGTTTTTGCATGGTACATTGTGTGCTGACAATGACTCAGTTATTCTGCACAGTTGCACGTAAACTTCGAATTTTGCATCATTCGTCCTGTAATGTCTTAATAGTTGACACGTAGTTGCCGGATGTTTCACGTAAGGATGGTTGGTGAGTCACGCTGATTTCACTGATCAGATTCACCAGGTGACAGCATTGTAAAAATTAAGTTATATTTTGTACATATAAATTGTTTGAATTTGTAAATAGCAAGGTAAATAAATGTTATAAATGTATATATTTTGCACATTTAGATTAGTTAAATCATAGTTATGATTTTATGTCATAAATAAATTATTTTGTCTGGGTAGAACTAGTGGTCAACCGTTATGGGTTTGATATCGATATATATCTAGAGCAGGGTGTCTAAACTGAGATAATTTTCAGGTCTGTGTCTGATATATACACAATAAAATGAGAGGTACATAAAATTGCTATCTGCAAACACCAGACTCTCTTTCTGGCAATAAAATGTTGAGTAGTTGCCTGATCTACATTAATACAATTTTTTTCTTCTTCTTCTTATCAGTGTCCTGTTCGTTGTTTGAATAGCACTGCTGAATCTCCATCAGGAGTTCTTCAAAGCAGTTAAGAAGATACAAGGTGCGAGGAACGGAAAATGGTACCGAAGACCAGGCTTGGGAAGCGTTCCCCACTGGGCACCCTGCTGTGTGGTTCCTCAGCGGATGGCCTGACAGAAACGGGGTCCCATGGATGCCCTGAAAGTGGGCTTCACAAAAGCAAGCTTTACCCTGGACAGAAGGTAAACATGAATGTCTTTGTTACTGTAGAGTAAATCAAAATATGACTGGCATTCTTAGTGGTGTTTTCCTGACACGTTTCAGGTGTATGTGCACTGTGGAGGACAAGAATGCGGAGGTGTGGTCGAACAGCATAACCACGTGGACAATGAAGTGTCTATCTTCCTGCCCCAGCTCAATCAGCACGTTCATCGCAAGCTAGAAGACGTATGGACGAGCCCCACGTCCAGTTCTACCTCCTCAGTCTCCTCGTCCATTGATGTGCCAAGAAGGTATGGCTTGTTATAGATGTCTGAATGATGAATACTGACTTTTTGATAAAGAGACACCCCCATATAACTCTACTTTAACACTGCAGGAGTCCAGAGACGGTTGACATGGATGAGATTATGGCTGCAATGGTGCTTACAAGTCTGTCTTGCAGTCCAGTCGTCCAACACGCAGCTCCAGGGAGTGTGACTCCAGGTTAGTTGAACCTTACTCATACATAAATGCTTAACCAAAGTGATGATACAGTGTACAAATCTGGCATAAACCAGTTGAGATAGGCATTAGTCACCAAGAAGAAATCCCTAATAATTGCACAAACACTTTTCACTAATGAAAAACTCTACTGCTAAAACTGAGACTTCTGGGAATAAATACAAAACAAAAAACATCATGTTAGTTATATATGTATATGTATGTATGTATGTATGTATGTGTGTGTGTACACTTACCTAAAGGATTATTAGGAACACCTGTTCAATTTCTCATTAATGCAATTATCTAATCAACCAATCACATGGCAGTTGCTTCAATGCATTTAGGGGTGTGGTCCTGGTGAAGACAATCTCCTGAACTCCAAACTGAATGACAGAATAGGAAAGAAAAGACCCCACCGGGTACCATTCATCTCCAATACAAATAGAAAAAAGAGGCTACAATTTGTACAAGCTCCCTAAAATTGGACAATTGAAGACTGGGAAAATGTTGCCTGGTCTGAATAGTCTCAATTTCTGTTGAGACATTCAGATGGTAGAGTCAGAATTTGACATAAACATAACGAGAACATGGGTCCATCATGCCTTTTTACCACTGTGCCGGTTGGTGGTGGTGGTATAATGGTGTGGGAGATGATTTAAGAGATGGGCATCTTTTAAATGCCACGGCCTACCTGAGCATTGTTTCTGACCATGTCCATCCCTTTATGATCACCATGTACCCATCCTCTGATGGCTACTTCCAGCTGGATAATGAACTATGTTACAAAGCTTGAATCATTTCAAATTGGTTTCTTGAACATGACAAAGAGTTCACTGTACTAAAATGGCCCCCACAGCCACCAGATCTCAACCCAATAGAGCATCTTTGGGATGTGGTGGAACGGGAGCTTCGTGCACTGGATGTGCATCCCACAAATCTCCACCAACTGCAAGATGCTATCCTATCAATATGGGCCAATATTTCTAAATAATGCTTTCAGCACCTTGTTGAATCAATGCCACATAGAATTAAGGCAGTTCTGAAGGCGAAAGGGGGTCAAACACAGTATTAGTATGGTGTTCCTAATAATCCTTTACGTGAGTGTATATGTATGTATGTATGTATATTTCAGCATCATTACTAAATGCTTGCTGAATAAAAGTATTCTAACATTTAGAAAAGGGTTCGTACAGGTGCTGGAAGGTCCTTGAAAATGTTTGAATTTTATTTTATATAGAATGCCAAGTCTGCTTGGAAAAGTATGTAATTTACCACAGTTGTAAGGTGTTGGAAAAGCTTAATAAGTGCTTGAATTTGACTTTGTAAAAGGAGTAAGAACCCTGTAGAACTGAACATTTACATGTTATGAGGAAGGATATTTACGTATTCACCTCTATTTTGTTTGTATTAGCTTTGTGTGGAATGGAAAATGGTGGAGAACTGTCTGATGGTGGATATTGGAGTTGCGACCATGGAAACGGAAGCCCTGCCCCATCCCCACCCATTGCAGAGATGGACAAGAGCGCCCCTCTGGTTGATGAAGGGCTGGACATGGAATTGGACCAAATGTTGTTTAATGAGCCAACGCCAAGGAAACGCAAGGTACATAGTAAACTATAGTTATAAAATATGATGTGTAAGTTGGATGGAGTTTGTAGCTTCATTATTTTGTTTCTGTTGTTTTTCACCCTGTAGAACTCAGTAAAAGTAGCATATCGGTGCTTGTGGCCAAATTGTGGAAAAATACTGACCACTGTAGTAGGCATCAAACGTCACATCCGAAATTCTCACCTTGGGTAAGCATCACAATCACCATAGAATTCCCCAGAAGTGTCTAGCCAATGAAAGCAGCAATGTGCGACGTTTAGATTCTAAACACACTCTATTATGTTTTCTGCAGACAAAGTGACGAGCACTCCCAAAGAGAAGAAGACTTCTACTACACTGAAGTCTATCAGGACTTGGAGCAGACAGCTTCCCCTGGTGGCAACCGACCCTCCTGCGCTTCCCCATCCAGTCCCAGCCGGCACACGCCTCCCTCTCCCTCCACCCCGGAGATGCTCCAGCCCAGCCCGCTCAGCCAGTCTGCCCCGAGCAGCTTCTGGCAGGTCCATTCTGAGCACTCTTACCAGGTGAGATGCTTTGCATTGTTGTGATATAATTAAATATCATGTTTCCCTTGAGGGCTTTTTTAGGGCCATCAAAGATCTCATTGATGGTGTCACATGCCGCTGTTTGCACGTTGCCTTAAATAAACGATTGTTTAATATGTTGATGTTGATTCTTTAGGCTCCTCCACCCATTCAGGTTGTGACTCAGTGTAAACCAGTTTCTGTTCCTGTGGCCTGTCATTGGACGCCATCTCTCACAGTTCATCAGAGCAAACAGGTGAGCTTTTTCTTTATTAAAGAGGCCATATTATGACCTTTTACAAAGTCTTGATTTTGTTTTATTCTAGTTTTTCTACTAGAATAGTTTATGCTTGAATGTTCAAAAAATGCATAACATTGCACCTCTCCATTGTCTGTCAGTAACGCTCTGGGGTGCGTTTCCTGTACAGCGATTTTAAAGGAGAAGGGTCTGACTGCAGAGCCACAATTTTACCACAGCAGTACTGACCACACATGCGCATTGCGTCATGTCTTCGTGATGTTAGGGCACTGGAAGGGAATACAACTAGAATTTTATTTATTGTAATTGCACTTGTTTGATGTTATGCTTATTAGTTAAGGATCAACTGTAATGGTAAAATAACGAAATGTTTAAAATGTAAATTGTAAATGTAATGAATAAATGTAAATTAAATTTGTTTCTTGGTTATGTCTCCAACAAATTAATAATATGCTCAACTTTTAGCCTGTTTAAAAGTTTTATTTGTGTTCAAGTTTATGCATTTACCTCAGGCAGAATTAAGCAACTTGAGGAATTTATCTTAACTTTAGAATAATAATTTAATAATTATAAAAACCTTTGAAATGTCTATTTGAAAGTTCGTTTTTTTTATACCGGGCATTGAAAATACATTGTGTGTTTATTGTATCAGGCTGTTCGTTTTTGTAAAAAAAGTAAACTAAATATTTAAGTGTTCATGACAGCATTGTTTTATATCAGTAACGGAGCCTGAAGGCCTCCGGGCAGATGCAAAAAAATAACAGCAGGAGCAACAATAGGTAGTTTTAGGACAGAATTAAGATTTAAAAATCAAATGTATCGGTATGAAACCGTTGTAGTAAACTGCGCATGCGCGGGCAAACCACGGCTGGGGTGAAACTGCGGCTCTGCAGACAGAATTTTTATTTTTGGGTGAACTAACCCTTTAAATCAATTATATTTGTCATTAAATACTTACCCTCATGTCGTTCGACACCCGTAAGACCTCCGTTCGTCTTCGAAACAAAAATTAAGATATTTTTGTTGAAATCCGATGTCCAATGTCATTTCCTCTCTCAAGACCCATAAAGGAACTAAAGAAAGCCCATCTCACTACAGAAGTGAGGTGGGTTACAAAGTCCATCTCACTACAGTGGCTCTACAATCATTTTATGAAGAGACAAGAATAGTTTTTGCGCTCAAAAAACAACTAAATAATGACTTGTATGGTGATAGGCCGATTTCAAAACAAAGCTTTGAACAGTTATGAATCAGTGTATCGATTCATGAATCTATACGCTGATTCATAACAGTTCGAAGCTTTGTTTTGAAATCGGCCTATCACCATACAAGTCATTATTTAGTTTATTTGCGTACAAAAAACTATAGAACCACTGTAGTTAGATGAGCTTTGTAACAACGTCTTTAGTGCCTTCTCGACCAAAACGCCTCTTAAAGGGTTAGTTCACCCAAAAATGAAAATTCTGTCAATAATTACTTACCCTAATGTTGTCCAAGACCTGTAAGACCTTCGTTCATTTTCAGAACGCAAATAAAGATATTTTTGTTTAAATCCGATGGCTCAGAAAGCCTTTCATTGATACCAATGTCATTTTCTCTCTCAAGACCCGCAAAAGGCACTGGAAACGGTGCACATATATAGAGAATGCCTCCCTTTGCAGTGCCTTTATAACATTGCAGACCTTTTTCAGGCTCAAACAGCAATAACACACTCTTTAACTGATTACGTTATCTATAAGGTCAGAAGAAACCACAGATGGTTTTAGGTCTTTTCGCTGTGAATATTTATAGGTAATGGATTGATTATGCAATGTTTTCTCTGAGGCTTTCAGAATATACAAAGCACCACATGGCCTCAAATACATTGTGTTTTCAAGCTGGAAATGGGAGTGACATGCCCGTGTTGTTTTTGTGTCCTTTGTTCCGCCCACAAGCGGTGCTTGATGGGATTGCAGTGCCATCTAGTGGAGTCGAGGCCACTGTTCTCTCTTTGTCTATGCATGCTTGACATTAGGTTGAAAAAGCATTTAAAATATTTTGATCTGCGTATTTTGCTCAAAGTTTTTAACAACAATATTTCTTTGAAATTAATACTTTTTTTCACAGTTTTACTGTACTGATCCCTTGTTTGTACCACAGAGTTGTCTTTGTAGCTATAGTATAAGCTGCAGTGCGACATTCTGTGACTAATGGTTCTCTGTCTCTCTCTCTCTCTCTGTCTCTCTCTCTCTCTGTCTCTCTCTCTCTGCCTCTTTGCTCGTCCCCAGAGCTCACCATTCCGCCGTCGTTCAGTTAGTGTTGGTGAACAGTGGCTCCAGAATAGCAACGCCACCTTCAGGCCACATCCTGCCAGTGTTTCACCTCCACGAAACCATTGCACTTCCAGGTGAGATTCAATTTTCAATAATTACTTGGTCTCTTTTAGTCAATCTTTTTTTATAAAGTTTGTTTGATCAAAAATATCAATCTCAACATATCCGAAACCGATTAGCCTTATTGGCAAAATTAAAGAAAAAAGGTTAATTAAATGGGCGATGATACTTTAATTTGTGGTCCAATTCTCACTATTAACTACTTGCTTATTAGCATGTTTATTAATATGATATTGGCTATTTCTATGTAAAATAATATATAATTCAAAATTTAAAACGTGCTACATTTCTCCACCTGTAATTATTTTTCTGTTGATGTAACCAAGGTTAGGTGGGTAAGGGAAAATGATAGTAACCAGTAATATCTTGGTAAATTAATTATTTGTTATTTTAAAACTTTTGTACATTATATTTTAAATCCTGATGGATTAAATCTACCCACTCTACATTATTTTTCAGCTAAATGTTTAATAAACACACTATTTTAGTTAAGGGAGGGTAATATTTTTTTATTTTTTTATTTATTGCTGACAGCAAAGCTGAATTCTCAGCATCATTACTCCAGTCTTCAGTCACATGAGCCTTCAGAAATCATTCTAAAATGTTGATTTGGCTGAAGAAACATTTATTATTATTTTCTATGTTAAAAACTGTTGTGTCTTTTTTTGGAAACCGTGATACTTTGTCAGTATTCTTTGTCTAGAAAGTCTAAAATAACAGTGTTTATTTGACAAAGAATCAAATAACGTCAACGATTAAAATAAAACCAATTTAATGCAACCCTGTATTAATTTCTTTTCTTTTTTTTACTGACCCCAGTCTTAAACAGTAGTATATTAAATAGATCATCTTAAAATGGGTTGTGAATAACATTTTATTTTGTTGCATTTAGAATATATGTCACATCTAACTCTGAATTTTTTTTCTACTAACAGGAGGATTCGGGGCGAAGCCAAGAAATGCCGAAAGGTGTACGGTATTGAACACCGAGACCAGTGGTGCACCGCCTGCCGCTGGAAAAAGGCCTGTCAGCGATTCCTCGACTGAATCCTTCTTGAGATTGATGGAAACAGAACACTAACCTTACAGTGATCCACAAGAGGGGAACTTATCTGGAACTATGGTTGGAGGAAAACCAAAAGAGCACCTTTTGAGACTTAAACTTTTGTACTTTTTATCACGATTACGTCTTTTATGTTTTATTAAATGTACTATGGAACCATGTTGGTGCTGGAAACATGATAAAGCAAAAAGGACAGCCTCTGCCCCACAACTGCTGCAGTCTTCCTGCGTCTCATAGAACTGAAGACGTGCTACGTTCCTTTTGAATGCAGTAAGCAGCCATGTACTTAAAGTATATGTATATTGTTTAATGTGGTTTAAACATTGTTGTCATCAGACTCGGATGGAAAGTTTATTTATCATTCCAACTTAATTGCTGAAATGAGACTGGAGAGAGGTCTTTACTGCGGCCCATTGCTTTCAGGGGCAAAATTGGCAGCTTATGGTTAATTGTAGATTAACAAGAAAGCAGAGTAACTGTTAATATCATAAAATGTTAATGTTCATGTATGCCATGTTTACCTGCTGATAAGCAGTTTTTTTTTCCTTCAATTTCCAGTGCAACATTTTCTAAAACATACTTTTGAAAAAAGGAAAATAAAACAGCATTTTGTATTACGATTTTGATATCTGCGATGTTAAATCGAATGCCATGTCATTATCAGTGTTTGTCACAGGTTATACTTCTGTGGAATATGATACACTTTTCTGTAATGTCAATATTAAGAAGTATTTGTGTAAACATGCATGATCTGATACAATTTATGAATTTACTTTTGTGCTTCTCACCCCAGTCTGCTCACTTGCTGTTCGTTTGTTTGGTCCACGTTCTTGCCAAAGAATATCTCAGCAAGATAATACATCGTATACATCTCTGCAGAAATAATGTGAAATTTATCTGTTGATCATTTATGAGAAAATTGTAGCCTTTTCATTGGTTCATATTCTTATTACTGGGTCCAAATATTTTCGAATAACACATCAGTATATCATCCTTTTTGTTTTTATATGTAGCTCAAAGCTTGATGCTTTGATATCATTAAAACTGAATGTACCTTTTCCTGAAGATCTCCAGAAGTCTTTATGCATTTCCAACAGTCAGTTTCATAGCTGTATAAGGACATCCTAATCTGAGACATTCAATGAACCTCATGGAGAACAATATTTTTGTACATTTTTGTAAAGTACTTCGAAATTTCCTTTTATGAAAAGTCTTGAACTGTCTGAGTAGTGTAGTCGAAAAAAGTACAATTTCTTTTCATGAAACTTATGTTGCTTCATTGCCTTTTTTAAAATAAACTTTTGTGCAAACAAGTGACCAACCACAAGTTTAATATTTGTCCTTTGGAGAAGGAAAGGTGGGGTGTTTTCAGTATGAACAGGTAGAAAGTATTACATTGTAACTGAGACTGAAATTTAATGGTGAACAAAATACATCAGGACACAAACATCTGCTGCATGACAAGCCACAGAAAATAGTAAACTATTTTATTGACAGTTCAGTTTTACTATGTACAGTTCATTTAGTCGACATTATGATTTTTATCACTGGAATAAAGAGAAAAGCATGACTCCGCAATGTTTGCATAAATACATACTTCCATATGCACAAATTCAAATCAACTTTGACAGCTTCAAAAACAAAAAAAAATAATAAAAAAAATTGGTTTCCCTCTTGTTGACGAGGAAGTAAACCATGTGCACGACAGAATTTGTTATGTTTGTATTGGCATATTACAGTGATGAGTCTTTGCTGGAATGACTTGTGTGAAATCTGGCTTTATTTATTTTGGGGGGAGACAGTAAACATAGATTAGCTTCCCTTAATCCCCTTAGAGGGATAGTTTATCCAAAAATGAAAATTATATCATTCATGCTAACGATCTGAACCGACTTATTTTCTTTCTTCCTTAAAACATTAAAGGTGATGTTAAGCCAATTGTTCAAGCTGCTCTTTTCCCAATAAAATCTCATGGCAATTCGTAACTATTTTACGTTTTGGCAAATGGGTGGCTAGTTGACAAAAAGTAGTCCATGTGACTTTTGAAATTATATAACATATTTAATGCATATTTAAAACAGATAGACGATCTTTTATCACACCTCAAACATAATTGGTTTGTGCATGTCACATGACCAAATTGCAGCGTTGTAAATTTGATTTGAGATTTGAAAGCAAAAATGAGGTGGCATGAGTTATGGCATGTCATAATTAAAAACGTACGTTCATTAGACTTTAATGGTGATTTTGGAGCTCAAACGCTTTTTTTTTTTTTTTGCTTAACTATTCCTTGAATCATTTTATTTTGTGGCTAGCAATTGCCTGCCAGTTAGTTTTCATTATGGGAATTCCCATTGACCAATAGGTGGCAGTGCTGCAGAGGAGATGTAGGCTTGAATCAGGTAAAGCTTTCAAATGGTCTTTGTACAATGTATAATTAAACTACAGGGGCCTTCATATAGAATACCAATTATGCAATATATAGATGTATAGCATTAAATCTGAAGCGTTTTCTTTCAATTTCAAGCTATCACATATTGTTAGCTTTAAAAAAAAAAAAAAGATTAGATGCTTCAGTGAGTAAATGCACATCTGTGGCACTATGAGAGCTTTTTGTATTTGAGGAGAACGGTGCATGATATTTTTCAAATGAGCATAACAAATGGTTTGCTGGGTAAGTTTATTCGTTTCAAAGGTCAAAGCTTACTCATTCTGTTGGGTGACATCAGCAGACATACTATTGAACTCGCTAGCTCGAGTACTCATTCCCAAATACTGCTTGAGGAACTCGCTAAAACGCTTCTGGTTGTTCCATTTGCGAGCGGATTTGCGGACGCCTATGAAACCCCCATATCTCTTTTGCAAAGACCTGCCAGGATCCATGAACTTCCTGTAGCCGTACTTGTTTTTGAGGAAGCCTCCAAAGCGTTTAATTAGGTGGATGGCAGCTTCTTCCTCGTCGCCTTCCATCTCGTTGCCTCCATCTCGCTCTTCATCAGATTCCTGTGCTGACTGTACTTGCAGGAACTTGTATTTTTTACTGAGCTGTACATCTCGGTCCTGATCATCAATTTCCAAAGCCCGTGTTATGTGGTCAAACCTCTGGAGGGTTTCAGAAAACTGCCCATCATCCTGGTCTAGAGGCAGAGAGGTGTCTGCCTCCTCATCCGCTCTTTTCAACATGGCACCTCCAACCGATAATGAGGCTTTTGGTTTCTGCTCCACAATGGTCCTGCGACACATCTCCCAGGTGTTGCCTGGAGAAAGTTTACCATGACACTCTACCAGACACACCTGAATGAAGAGACACATAAACACATGACATGTTTCAGCATCAACATGCTCGGACACACTCAGAAGTATAAAGAAGAGGTGGAGAATGTCTCGTAACGTTATCTTCAACACAATCATTTATCCATTGACAGGGCTGATTTAAGATTGTAACCCACTCTCAGTCAGCTAAAAGGGTGTTCAAATGTTTTTAGCTGGTCTGCCAAGCAGTTTAAAACCACAGTCAATACCCTGCAAAGGCAATTCATGATTCGGATTGCGTGTCAAACTGCTGAAATCATGTGATATTGGCAATCCAAATCATGAATCAATACGCTGATTCATAACCGTTTGAATCTTTATTAGAGGATTGAAAACAAACCCAGAAGAGAAGACAATGCTGAATAAAATCGTAGTTTTTGTTATTTTTGGACCAACATGTATTTTCGATGCTTCAAGAGATTCTAACTAACCAAACTGATGTCACATATTCTACTTTGATGATTATTAGCTTTCTGGACATGGAAATATTGTGCATACACTTGCATACGCTCTCGCACTAAAGATGAAGATGAACGGAGGTCTTACGGGTGTGGAACGACATTAGGGTGAGTCATTAATGACATACATTTCATTTTTGGGTGAACTAACCCTTTAAGAAAAAAAGGTCAATTGGGGTCAATAAGGATGAAGAACCTTTTTTGTTACAAAAGGGTTCGGGCTAAACAGTGCTTTATGTAACCCATTCATTTACATTGTTTAAAATGATTACACTATTGTACCTTATATTTGTGGGGTTTTTTTATATTTTATCCTGCACTGAAAAACAACTGGATTATTAAATGAACTGAATTAATTAAGTCTAAAATATAATTTAATATCAATGAATCAACCTAAATAAATTGGGCTACCATCAAAACTCCCAATAGGTAGTCTGCTGATTGCAATTTCTTCAGTTGTCATGTTGAAACATGCCATGCTCATATCGCATGGCCATGGAGTTTAATTTAGATTCTGAAAGTCTATTCTTTATAACTCAACCATCCAAACAGATGAATAACAAGATATTTGATATAAACAGATTTTTGTTATGGTGTATCCAGAGGAGCTATAGTAAAGTTTTTCTACAGCTCTGAGTGTATGGTAGGCTATCTACCATAGACAGTAAAAGAAATGGACCGAGCGATCCCATTGACGTCAACGGCGAAAGAATGAAGTCAACCTAGGGGCACTCACTTCCTGATGGCTGAGAGAACTGCGCAGGCTCAGACTGAGCTTGACGACGTAGATGTGACGTGAGCCTTCTGTCTGACAGCTGTAGGTCTTCTAGTAGATGTGGTAAGTGAAAGCTGAATCACGTTGTTTAAATATTTTCTCCCGTTGCTTTTGGCTCACTATGGGCTTCTCCCCATTCTTCCCCCTTGACTTTATCAGACTTTATGTCTCCACGTCCCCCCGACTGTCTCATAGACAGTAAAAGATTGCCTGCGAGCGTCTCCTCAGGTCTATACGGTAATTTCTCAACTGTGCGACAGGGTCGCGTTGGTTATGACGCAATCGTTAGCCTATTTTTACAAAAACAGCTTCTGCGGGGCGATAGTGTAAGATACAAGGTAATGGAGCCTTTTATGCATTGTCGTGTTTCTTTAGAAATAAACAATGGACAAATGGAGTCTTTAAACGTCTCAGATGTAAAGTTATTCACTGTCAAAGTGACTCAAAAATGAATGGGAGTCAATGGGATGCTAACAGCAGGTGATGGCTTGGTTAGCAATGGCAGCCCCTAGTGGTGGAACGCTTTCCGAGTGCTAGATTACCCCCTTGCTATCTACTCGCTCGTTGTGAAGATTTACTTCCTGTCCCTCCCTTTTGCAATGTGCCGAATTTCAGCTGCGTCCTGCATGCCTCTCGCGCGAGTGATTACAATGCGCGAGACAAGACCCGCGGCACCACATTTGAAACTTCAACCGTTACGGAAGTTTTTTTAAACCTAAGAGAACAACGATCGGTAAACTTAAGTGAAAATCAATGAATTTATCTTATCTTATTTTAATGTTTACTTAGCCTTTACGTTTCGTAACCCGCCTTTCATGCATGAATTATGAACCACCGTGTATAAAAGTTTTTCACAGATATGCCTGGGGCATTTGGCACATGGCTATCGCTGTCAGCCATCTTGGATTAATGATCACAGCCAGACTAAACACGAATTCAAAGGAAACATGAAAAACAAATTTTGCTGAATGAATTGTGTGTCTTGTCCATAACGTTACCTGAAGTGACGGTGCAAACAGAAATATGTGAACTGTGCTGGCAAAATGAGTGCAATGAGCAAATTTTCTAAAATTAGTTAATTTTATTTTCACATTCTCTATTAAAAACCTTCAAAATCATGTATGATTTGTTTGAATTGGATAATAACTAAGCTACACCTGACCTGTTTGAAGTCGATAGAGTCAGCAAAGTGAATTTCGAGAGATAGTTGGAGATAGTTTTCTGATGGCACCTATAGCCATACCTTAAAATCCCTGATAATAAAACTTTGGCACACACAAAGTCAAAACCAAATATCTATAGGAAAAATATATACTGTATTCAAAAATTTCCATATGTATTTTGAAATATTGTAATTCTGTCTAGGCACTGTTGACTCTCTGTCAGTCAAATAAAGATACCTTTAGATGTTGTATTGCTATTTGGAGCATTGGGATTACTAGATAAGGTTTTAATAAACACATTTTTGTGAAAACCTCCACCAAAATCAAAATGTTTCACTTGTTTTGACAGTAATTATACACCTCCTGTGTGTATTCCGACTCTTTTTGTCAGCACGAGTCACATGCATATTGTTTATTTATTTAGAACCTGCATGCTGAAAATAAAAAGAAACGTTAGTTACTTGAGTCCCTATATTAGTCCACTAATATAGTCCCATTGAAAGAGTACATAAAAACGAGCGAGTGAATTCGGACACTAATTATTCAGTTATCTTGTTGTGTGGGCTAATTAATTGATGTCAAACACCAGCGCCCCTTCAAGTCGAGCACACCTATGATTCGATCAAGAAGGAAACATGTAATGAGAACTTAAAGAAATAGCAAGGAACTAAAGTCACAAGTCACGCCCCTCACACATTAAAGTGAGATGCGCTTTTTCATGTAATTTGGTTTAATCAATTAAGTTATTTGAATTAAAAGTCGGGTTTCAAGGGAGTTTGATAGAGAAGACAAAGGGGGGAGAAACGGAAGGATATATCTAGTCATTCATGCTGAAAATGGATGAAAACACCTCAGGGAGAGCCTACGCAACGCTATGGAGGGCTACTCAGGCCAATCAGTTTCCATAAGCAGCCTTGCCAAATTATGTTATTGTGTTTCTACTTAATTAGCCTACACAACAAGATAACTGAATCACCCCGGCTGTTTTGAGTCAAAAGGCCATCTTTAACCAAATTAGCACTTCTGCCCCCGCAAATGCGTCTTATTGACATGAATCAGAGAGTATGTACTCCTCTCCTCGGAGCTATAATCAGCTGCAGTGGCAGTGTAGATCCACATTCCGCTGTTATGATCATTATAATTATGTCAACTAATGACAAGTCTCAGGGAAATTCGATAAAGTTGAGGCTAGGTCTTGACCAATACATACATTTTAAATAAGATGAATGAAACTGTAGAAGATCTGGGCAGAGCAACAAATAAAACCAGACATTTACTTTTTTTGAAGAAAAATGTTTGGGTGCATTTTTTGGGGGGGTTTCCCTAAGCTGATTTAGTATGTTAATATGTTGTTGCTATGATGTTTTGAGTGGTTTCTATTTGGTTGCCATGTCAATAGAGCATAGTCTCTATGAAAATTCCAGTTTCTAAATAAGGCTTACATAAATAATTTAATGAAGGGCTCAAGACTGCGACCAGACTGCCAGTACTACTAAATGTTGTCGCACTGGTGCAATCACATTGCCCACTGATAAGAGCTGCCATTTCTGTTGCATATGAGAAACACCGAATGTTGAACAAAACAAAAGTGTTACGAAACCGCACTACTCATTTGAGCTGTTCACCGCGGAATGTTTTTTTTCAGCTTGGACCAATACTGCCCTACAAAACAAAAAGGCAGTAACTGCATTTTTGGTCAAAAATGAGTTATTATCATTTTCATGACATTCAAGGCATCCTTTGTTATGTGACAAAAAATATTATCTCAAATGTGTGTCGTTTTGGTGAAAAATGGTAGTCGTTTGTACAGTAACTGCAAAAAGGCCTAGTGAAACAAAGCATGAGTACAGTAACATCCATTACTGTATTCTTGTTTTGTTTTACCCAACAAAAAATAACCGTGTTGCTACGCAGCGCAGTTACTGTTTCCATGGTGAACACACACAGCTGATTTAGCGGCATCCTCACGAGACGGTTTTAACATTTGCGATTTCACCCTTCTAACTTCCCACAAATTTTGTTTGAGATGGCACAAAGCAGGGGAAAGAAGATGGTCGAACTGGCGTTGAAAAGAAAATACCCGGAGAATGGTAAGTAACAGTGACAGATTAAACATTTAGAGGCTAGGCTATCACAATATAAACACCTGTCAGCCGCCAGGGCGGGACTTCCTCTCAGAGGTCCATTCAGAAAGCATTATGCTAATTAACAGGCGATGTTTCAAATAGCTTTGCTTACCTCCCCCTGATCCTCCCTGCTCCTAGCTGTAACTTTATCCTCTGTAACTTCACATCATCGCCGATGCCATGTCATCATTTTGTTGTTCATGACACAAAGTTATAATCCAATCAGCGGTGGAAAAATATTCAATAACTAGAAAAGCACTCGGAGAGCATAATAACCGCGGTCAATGTAGCATTACAAATTCCAAATGTCCCGTGTTCCGGATCACCACCAAAATGTAGTCATCTGTTCCTTGTCCTAATACCCATGTTGTCCGAAAATGTCATCCAAATCCGTACAGTACTTTTCGAATTATCTTACTAACGAACAGACAGAGAAACGGCAACAGGTGTCTGTTCAACTTAAAACGCACTCTCTTCGCGTCCGCTGTTTGAAGACTATGTCCGCTGTTTAAAGACTATGTCCGCTGTTTAAAGAAATTAGTGAGTTGTGAGCAAAACTGACACCTTTCTCTTTACTGTAAGCATCATGCTTTCAACAAAAACAAACTTCTGCAGAGCGAGTCGGCAGTTATTTACGACCCCCCTTAGCGCTCAGGCTCAACACATTGGTTCCTGTTCCTAAGCATTTATTTATTGCACGGTTTGTTCTTCTAAATATAAAATTATATATTTAATTTGGATTCCCCTTAATTATATTAACCTATGAAAATGTTTCCCTCTGCATTACTGCAAGCTTCTGTTTTATCCTATTATTGTAGGATAATACAACTTACAACCTAATGTAACTTATAAAGCCAGGCTGCGTTTTTTGTATGTTGGCTTTTCTTTCTTCATTTTCATTAAGGGTTAAAAATTATTAATTTATTATTGTGTTAGTCATTATTTAGGCATTTATTAATTAATTCAACTTTATTAAAATTATTCCCTGTACAATTAAATATTATGATATACAGACATCGATATATAGCCTACATATGTTGATCAGAGTGAAGATGTTGTCCTGTAGGTCCATATAATAATAATTAATAATAAATACTAATAATACTAATAATAATAATAATAATAATTTGTTGCAGTAGCCTACACAGACAGACAGACAGACACAGACAGATGTGGATTTACATTCATGCCACTAATTTTCTCTCTTTTTCATTTAAGATACACATGTAGGTATTCCATCAAAGAGGCAGCAAGTCCTGCCCCCCGCTGAAACAATGGAGTGGACCATCCTGGACACTTTCCTGGATACCACCAGCGTGGACAGCTTATATGATGACATTACAGACCTAGATTATGTCCCAACCCCTACGATGGCACAGACTGAAGTGGAACTTGGAGACCCAGGAGAACAAGTGCAAGAGCCCCAGCCAGAGCCCCAGCCAGAGCCCCAGCCAGAGCCACAGCCAGGGCCACAGCCTGATGTTGAATCACGTCGACCACCAATGAGAGAGCCATGTGGTGCCAAATGTCGAAGAAGGTGTACAGACCATATTTCAGAGGAAAGACGGAGGGAGATATGGAGTCAGTACTGGGAGATGACCTACACAGAAAGACGATCATGGATGTTTTACTCAGTTACCCCAATGCCAACCAAAAGAATAACAACCGGCCCAGAAAGTCGCCGTGGCCGCTCATTTATCTACCGCCTGCAAAACCAGAAAGGAGAGCCAAGACAGGTCTGCAAAATGTTTTTCCTGTCATCATTGGGCTACCACCCTAAAAATGACAGTCTCGTTATTTCCATGATGGGGAAGTCGAACACCAGGCCACTGGTTCCATCCAAGGACCAGAGAGGAAGGCAGGCTGCAGTCAACAAGATAGACGTGAAGACCCTTGATGACCACATTGAGTCCTTCCATCCTTGTGTGAGCCATTACAGACGGGAGCATGCCCCAAATCGACGGTACCTGCCAAGTGACATCACAATTAAGATGATGCATTCAGACTACCTGGATAAAGGAAACGCCTGCTCCTATGAAGCATACAGGAAGATGGTAAAAGACAAAAAAATCAGCTTTGCCAAACTTGGGGAGGAGCAATGTGAGGACTGTTTGGAACATGCAGAACATGTGAACTGCCACACAGGGGAGACTGAAAGCTCAGATTGCCCAGAGTGCCTAAGGTGGAACAAACATAAGCAGTCTGCCCTAGAGAGCCGCCAAAGCTACCAGGCAGATGCAGAGAGGGACTGGCCGGACATGACATCAGTTCGGAGTGTGGACCTCCAGAAGGTGATAATGCTGCCACGGATGCCAGGAGTCAAGTCAGCAGTATTTACTCGTCGCATCGTGGCATACCACGAAACATTTGCCTCAGTGGGGAAAAAAACAAACAAAAAAAACACCATCTCTGTATTGTGGCACGAGGGAATGGCTGGGCGAAGTGCCGCGGAAATTACATCAGCATATACAACTGCATTGGAGAAGGAGCGGGATGTACGCCACACCATATTCTGGGTGGACAACTGCAGTGCACAGAATAAGAACTGGTGCCTTCTATCCTCACTTGTCACTCTTGTGAACAGTGACACCATTTCACAGGAGGACATCACACTAAAGTTTTTTGAGAGGGGACACACGTTCATGAGCGCAGACAGTTTCCACCATGGTGTCGAGCAGCAAATGAGGAGCCGTCCAGGTGGTGTGGTCTACGACTTTGAGGACTTTGTGAGTGTTGTGGCAAGCTCCAACTCCAGGAAGGTGGATGTTATCAAATTGGAGAATGCCAATGTGCTAGATTGGAGGGATGGCCACTCCACCGTCAAGGTCAAGAAAGCGCAAGCACCAAAGCTTGGGGAGATGGCGGAGATACAGGTGCGGCGTGGCTCCAAGAGCCTCTTTTACAAGCTGTCCCATACGGAGAATGAATTTATGGAATTGGACTTCCTCATGAAGAAATTCTCGCTGAAGGTGCCCACTCTTTTGCGACCACAGAATAGAGGGGTTGAGGAGGTCAAGAAGAGAGACATCCTCTGTAATCTTTGTCACCTCATGCCACCAAACAGGAGGGTGTTCTGGTATTCCCTGCCTGTGAGCAATGTTTTGGAGGATGAGGAGTAATAACCATATGAAATGTGGTGTTCATCAATTATTTGTATTATTATTATCATCATTATTTATTTATTTATTCATTCATTCATTCATTCATTCATTTATTTATTTATTTATTTATTTATTTATTTATTTATTTATTTATATATATATATACACACACACAATCTATTATTAAATGTATGTTTACTAATTTGAAATATCTGTCCCATGTATTCATTTCATTCAGTACTTTATGTTTATAAACCTACTGAAACAGATACTGCACCATATAAAATCATCAACTTGTTTATCTTAGTTATCATCATAAGAGTACAAAAAGCGTTAGAAACACTTAGGCAACATGATTTTGTTTTGCTCTGTTGAATTGGAGTTTAACTTGCCTATATTGCTCCAAAGAAAAGTTGTTTTGCAATGCTTTAACATGAATGTGATTTGTAGGTATAGCAGATACTACATTACAGATTGAGAAACACCCCCAGAGACACATTAATCTAATACTCACACATAATAATGTGGTCCTATTCAAAATAAATTGTCCCCATTTGGGCCTTGATACAGCTTAGCAATGTGAGACTTTAAGCAGCCGTTTCAGCACCAGAACAGCTTCCGGGTGGAAAATATTGACCTAAAATGGTCAAATTAATTTGGGTTTGGTATATCCATGTTCAGAAAAACAAATGGTTCCAATTATTTCAAATACAGTAAAATACAGTAATATATCTAACACACCCAGAGCCCAAGTTGTGGCAAAATAGTTCTTGGAGAATCTGTAGTTACTGCCTTTTTCCTTGGCATGGTGCCACGTTTTTGGTAAGTAATACAAAGCAAGAATACAGTAACTGCAAAATAGGGGTAAAATACCAAATTAAAAATGAGGATTGATATGTACAAAAATAAAACTAATATAAAGTAACAAAAAAGCCACATGTCCAATAATCTACCTACAACTACTTAGGCTGGATGACAGGATAACTTTAAAGTCATTTTTCTCAGTTCTGCACTCTGCGTAGTTACTGCCTTTTTGCTTTGTAGGGCAGAATAGGGCTTGGGTGCCGCGTTGCATTCTGGGACGTGGCGGCCATGTTGATGGCCTCACGAATGTAAACATACAGCAAGTCGAACAAGCAGAGTTGGGAGAAAGAAAAGAAAGAAAAAAATATGTTAAAATCCCGAAAAGGATGTGGAATTTACCTGGATGCGTTAAATAGGAAAGGCAGGGACCGGTATAGAGGGAATGCATCGACGTCACTTTCCCGCCGGAACACGCCCCCTCAGCCGGGGCTGAGTGGCAGAAGAGCTGATGCCTGACTGCAGTTAATAGAGGAACACGCGAGTTGAGCAAACAATTATCAGTTTAAACTAAAGGTTGGGCTTGATATAGTGGTCCTTACAACTTACCACAGATTCAGTGATCCATGGATAATGACATGCAGCCAGGAATCATGTTTTCCTGACATTTTTATGAGCCTGATTTCGACATAATTATTTATAACTGATCAGTCATCACATTTTTCGAGTGAATCCTGCATGTGTATGTGGATGGGTCAGTGTATTGAAGCGTGTATGTGGCTGCTTGTCACGAATGGAAAACAAAAGTTTATTTCAAATTCTGAATATATTAAAGACCTATTAATAAAAAATTAACAATAATTATATTGCCCAGAGAGCGCGCAGAGTGCTCCCTTAATAATCACTAAAAGCTGTCACTAATTTAAAGGTGCCCTATGATTTGAAACAATATGTTAAATTGTTCTCTGATATCTACATAGAGGGTATGTGGCTTATTTAAGGGCAAAAATTGTCCAGAAACAGTTTTACAGGTCCATTTACAACCCTATACATTGTCCCTAGGATGTAATGCTCTGTTTTTGCCTTATTTCTTGGAAGAGTCATGAATATTAATGTTGAGCTCTGCTCTGATTGGCTTATTTCAGCAGCTCACAGCAGTTCAGTAAAGTGGCTCCTGACCGTCCTGACAGAACACAGACCAACTGAATGACACTTTAAGCGGAACATCTCAAATGGAGATTGATAAAATGCAGCTTACTTGTTTATTTGGTGTTTTCAGATCATCCGCACACGAGAAAGATTTCAGTAATTAAGTCCCCCAAACAGAGCTTCTTTGTGAAAAAAGCCTGTATACTATCCGGTGTGTTTTACCTAAACATGTCCAATCTGGCAACCATATGCACGCGAGCTCTCTCTCGTGCACGGATGATCTGAAAACACCAATAAACAAGCTGTATTTTATCAATCTCCATTTGATATGTTCTTCTTAAAGTGTCATTCAGTCTACATTTTAGACTTGTCTTTTTTCTTCAACGATGTTGCATGTTTATATAAAGTTAGTTACAATGTAGGCTACGCAGTGACTGTGATGTACTCTGAACAAGCATGCGAAAACATCATAGGCCTACTTCAGTTCTCAAAAATATAAATATATAACTTATATTTTTACAAAATGAATAGCCTTGTCAAATGACTGTCGTTTTAACTTATATGATGGAAAAGGTGACGTTTGCTAGAAAGATTGAGTAAACGATCTGTAAGCAACTTATCTAACGTTACGTTTGTATTTTGTAATATAAAATAATATTACCTAATATTAGACAAACTATTTAGTTTTGTACGGTACTTGGAGTTTCCTATTGTGACTGTAAAAGCAGCTTGCGTCATCTAGACAATACGGTCCTTCTAAGAAACTTTCAATTTAATCAGAAATTGTTTAAACAGTCAACAAGTGGATAAATTACTACTTACTGCTTGCAGGAATACAGTTGCCCCTTTCTTCAGTTTAAGACACTGAGCGAAGTTTGCTTGAAATGGGCCGAACAAACAAACGATTTTGAAATAAATTGTTGTGGTATCCGATTATAATAAACCTGAACCATGACTGTTGACATATGACAACAGGCCCCTGCCTGAACATGACGTGTGTCATGTGAGCCGTTTTTGCTATCTTCAAATGTCTTTGTTTACCTGCAGTCCCAGTTACCGTCAGTTCCGCCTCACAATGAACATGTTTGGACAGATGCAAATGTTGGGGGCGTGCATATAAATGATCCCCAACGCTTGCGTCACAGTTGGGTTTATGTTGAGAAGCACTTCTTTTTCCGTGGTGTTTTTGATTTACGCAATTTACATAAGAAATAGAGGGCAATGGTGTTTGAGACTCACAGTATGTGATGTTCATGTGCTGAACTCTTATTATTTCACTATGGCAAGGTTAATTCAATTTTTCATTCTAGGGCACCTTTAATAAACGCAATCTCACAAAGTTCCGCAGTGAAGCTGGTATACAAAGAATCTCTTATTTTCACAATGTCTGCATTTATAGTGTGTTAACTGAACTCAGCACCTGGACAAACACTCGAGCGGTGAGTGGATTCCAAGTTCAACACCTGTGATTGGCCAACTGCTTTGTAGAAATCTACAAACATGTCTGTGATTGGCTACATTACTCACCGAAGCGAAAACACGTTGGAAATGTTATCTTTTGACGAGTGCAAATACAGATACACACTGGATCACTTGCTAGCTCCTTTTCGTTAATAATATGCTATGATTAAGAATTCTTAAGGAGGATTACAGATCCTAGACAAGCAGTTATGGGCAGCGTTTCCCTCTTAAAGCAGAAGCAGCAGCAGGTTGGCTGTGGTTTGAGTGAGAAAATGACAAGCTATTATTATTAGAAGTCCATGGGATCTTCAGTCTCCCAACTGGACTATTTGCCTTTTTTTCCGGCTACAACTGAGTTCCCACGGGACTTCAGAGCGAGACTTCAGTTAGCCGTATAAAACACTATTTAGGTGAATTTAAACAATGGCTAAGTGGCTAAACGCATCTTGTTGTCATGTAAGGGCCCTGTTCATGTTGGACAGACATTTTCATTACATTTTGTGTCTGTTAAGAGGCACAAGTACACCCTTTATGTTTATGCCCTATAACTGCCGTTTTAGCTGAGTGGGGGCTCTGGGCATTAACTGTAACACCTCTGTCGCAAGCACCAATCCGGTTCATTTTTTTCTTTATAGACTGCACTCACAAAATTATAACGATCAAGATAAACGTAAAAATTCCCCAGAGTTTTCATTTAAATGTTATTTTTAATGTGATGACCAAAAACATTATTTGTTTATCTGTCAAAGACTGTCCCCATTTGTAAAACCAAAAGTTTCCACCAGTAAAAAAATATTTAGAAAAAAAGTTACCTGGTTGCCTTAAAATTTTGAGTTCATTGAAATTAAAATTTTGAGTTAATACAATGAACATTTTTTGATATTTGACAACCTTTATTAAAATATTATTAAAAGATTTTGTAAGCATATTGGGTAATTGTGTGTTTTATTTCTGATGACGCAGTGAGACATGCCAAATTGTGCTATTTTCATGATTTATCAAAATTTTTATGTGGTTCAGATACAATAGTATTTTGAGTTTCTATTTATTAAACAAATTTACTTCATTGTATCAACTCAAATTTTTTATTTCAATGAACTCAAAATTTTAAGGCAACCAGGTTACTTACTTTTTTAAGTTAAACCAACAAAAACCAACAATTTTTTTTTACAATGCAGATGTAGGAAAACTAGCAAGTAGCAAACAAACGGTTTTATAAAAAATAAAAACAAGATATGAAATTAGTATAACCAGTTGATGGGGGCAAAGGAGTGCTTATTAACTTATTCGGAGTGTCTGTTCACACCAAGTGCAAATAGCGTGTCACTATTCACACTAGCCCCACCTAACTTATTTCGCACTAGCTCCTGGTTGTGCCAAACAACATTTAAAAAAACACTTGTGATTTAACGTCTTCAGTGGCACAATCAGTAAAGCGTATTGCTAATCAAACATTTTTCGAGTGAATCCTGCATGTGTATGTGGATGGGTCAGTGTATTGAAGCGTGTATGTGGCTGCTTGTCACGAATGGAAAACAAAAGTTTATTTCAAATTCTGAATATATTAAAGACCTATTAATAAAAAATTAACAATAATTATATTGCCCAGAGAGCGCGCAGAGTGCTCCCTTAATAATCACTAAAAGCTGTCACTAATTTAAAGGTGCCCTATGATTTGAAACAATATGTTAAATTGTTCTCTGATATCTACATAGAGGGTATGTGGCTTATTTAAGGGCAAAAATTGTCCAGAAACAGTTTTACAGGTCCATTTACAACCCTATACATTGTCCCTAGGATGTAATGCTCTGTTTTTGCCTTATTTCTTGGAAGAGTCATGAATATTAATGTTGAGCTCTGCTCTGATTGGCTTATTTCAGCAGCTCACAGCAGTTCAGTAAAGTGGCTCCTGACCGTCCTGACAGAACACAGACCAACTGAATGACACTTTAAGCGGAACATCTCAAATGGAGATTAATAAAATGCAGCTTACTTGTTTATTTGGTGTTTTCAGATCATCCGCACACGAGAAAGATTTCAGTAATTAAGTCCCCCAAACAGAGCTTCTTTGTGAAAAAAGCCTGTATACTATCCGGTGTGTTTTACCTAAACATGTCCAATCTGGCAACCATATGCACCCGAGCTCTCTCTCGTGCACGGATGATCTGAAAACACCAATAAACAAGCTGTATTTTATCAATCTCCATTTGATATGTTCTTCTTAAAGTGTCATTCAGTCTACATTTTAGACTTGTCTTTTTTCTTCAACGATGTTGCATGTTTATATAAAGTTAGTTACAATGTAGGCTACGCAGTGACTGTGATGTACTCTGAACAAGCATGCGAAAACATCATAGGCCTACTTCAGTTCTCAAAAATATAAATATATAACTTATATTTTTACAAAATGAATAGCCTTGTCAAATGACTGTCGTTTTAACTTATATGATGGAAAAGGTGACGTTTGCTAGAAAGATTGAGTAAACGATCTGTAAGCAACTTATCTAACGTTACGTGTTGGACATGTTGGACAGACATTTTCATTACATTTTGTGTCTGTTAAGAGGCACAAGTACACCCTTTATGTTTATGCCCTATAACTGCCGTTTTAGCTGAGTGGGGGCTCTGGGCATTAACTGTAACACCTCTGTCGCAAGCACCAATCCGGTTCATTTTTTTCTTTATAGACTGCACTCACAAAATTATAACGATCAAGATAAACGTAAAAATTCCCCAGAGTTTTCATTTAAATGTTATTTTTAATGTGATGACCAAAAACATTATTTGTTTATCTGTCAAAGACTGTCCCCATTTGTAAAACCAAAAGTTTCCACCAGTAAAAAAATATTTAGAAAAAAAGTTACCTGGTTGCCTTAAAATTTTGAGTTCATTGAAATTAATATTTTAAGTTAATACAATGAACATTTTTTGATATTTGACAACCTTTATTAAAATATTATTAAAAGATTTTGTAAGCATATTGGGTAATTGTGTGTTTTATTTCTGATGACGCAGTGAGACATGCCAAATTGTGCTATTTTCATGATTTATCAAAATTTTTATGTGGTTCAGATACAATAGTATTTTGAGTTTCTATTTATTAAACAAATTTACTTCATTGTATCAACTCAAATTTTTTATTTCAATGAACTCAAAATTTTAAGGCAACCAGGTTACTTACTTTTTTAAGTTAAACCAACAAAAACCAACAATTTTTTTTTACAATGCAGATGTAGGAAAACTAGCAAGTAGCAAACAAACGGTTTTATAAAAAATAAAAACAAGATATGAAATTAGTATAACCAGTTGATGGGGGCAAAGGAGTGCTTATTAACTTATTCGGAGTGTCTGTTCACACCAAGTGCAAATAGCGTGTCACTATTCACACTAGCCCCACCTAACTTATTTCGCACTAGCTCCTGGTTGTGCCAAACAACATTTAAAAAAACACTTGTGATTTAACGTCTTCAGTGGCACAATCAGTAAAGCGTATTGCTAATCAAACATTTTTCGAGTGAATCCTGCATGTGTATGTGGATGGGTCAGTGTATTGAAGCGTGTATGTGGCTGCTTGTCACGAATGGAAAACAAAAGTTTATTTCAAATTCTGAATATATTAAAGACCTATTAATAAAAAATTAACAATAATTATATTGCCCAGAGAGCGCGCAGAGTGCTCCCTTAATAATCACTAAAAGCTGTCACTAATTTAAAGGTGCCCTATGATTTGAAACAATATGTTAAATTGTTCTCTGATATCTACATATGTGGCTTATTTAAGGGCAAAAATTGTCCAGAAACAGTTTTACAGGTCCATTTACAACCCTATACATTGTCCCTAGGATGTAATGCTCTGTTTTTGCCTTATTTCTTGGAAGAGTCATGAATATTAATGTTGAGCTCTGCTCTGATTGGCTTATTTCAGCAGCTCACAGCAGTTCAGTAAAGTGGCTCCTGACCGTCCTGACAGAACACAGACCAACTGAATGACACTTTAAGCGGAACATCTCAAATGGAGATTGATAAAATGCAGCTTACTTGTTTATTTGGTGTTTTCAGATCATCCGCACACGAGAAAGATTTCAGTAATTAAGTCCCCCAAACAGAGCTTCTTTGTGAAAAAAGCCTGTATACTATCCGGTGTGTTTTACCTAAACATGTCCAATCTGGCAACCATATGCACGCGAGCTCTCTCTCGTGCACGGATGATCTGAAAACACCAATAAACAAGCTGTATTTTATCAATCTCCATTTGATATGTTCTTCTTAAAGTGTCATTCAGTCTACATTTTAGACTTGTCTTTTTTCTTCAACGATGTTGCATGTTTATATAAAGTTAGTTACAATGTAGGCTACGCAGTGACTGTGATGTACTCTGAACAAGCATGCGAAAACATCATAGGCCTACTTCAGTTCTCAAAAATATAAATATATAACTTATATTTTTACAAAATGAATAGCCTTGTCAAATGACTGTCGTTTTAACTTATATGATGGAAAAGGTGACGTTTGCTAGAAAGATTGAGTAAACGATCTGTAAGCAACTTATCTAACGTTACGTGTTGGACATGTTGGACAGACATTTTCATTACATTTTGTGTCTGTTAAGAGGCACAAGTACACCCTTTATGTTTATGCCCTATAACTGCCGTTTTAGCTGAGTGGGGGCTCTGGGCATTAACTGTAACACCTCTGTCGCAAGCACCAATCCGGTTCATTTTTTTCTTTATAGACTGCACTCACAAAATTATAACGATCAAGATAAACGTAAAAATTCCCCAGAGTTTTCATTTAAATGTTATTTTTAATGTGATGACCAAAAACATTATTTGTTTATCTGTCAAAGACTGTCCCCATTTGTAAAACCAAAAGTTTCCACCAGTAAAAAAATATTTAGAAAAAAAGTTACCTGGTTGCCTTAAAATTTTGAGTTCATTGAAATTAATATTTTAAGTTAATACAATGAACATTTTTTGATATTTGACAACCTTTATTAAAATATTATTAAAAGATTTTGTAAGCATATTGGGTAATTGTGTGTTTTATTTCTGATGACGCAGTGAGACATGCCAAATTGTGCTATTTTCATGATTTATCAAAATTTTTATGTGGTTCAGATACAATAGTATTTTGAGTTTCTATTTATTAAACAAATTTACTTCATTGTATCAACTCAAATTTTTTATTTCAATGAACTCAAAATTTTAAGGCAACCAGGTTACTTACTTTTTTAAGTTAAACCAACAAAAACCAACAATTTTTTTTTACAATGCAGATGTAGGAAAACTAGCAAGTAGCAAACAAACGGTTTTATAAAAAATAAAAACAAGATATGAAATTAGTATAACCAGTTGATGGGGGCAAAGGAGTGCTTATTAACTTATTCGGAGTGTCTGTTCACACCAAGTGCAAATAGCGTGTCACTATTCACACTAGCCCCACCTAACTTATTTCGCACTAGCTCCTGGTTGTGCCAAACAACATTTAAAAAAACACTTGTGATTTAACGTCTTCAGTGGCACAATCAGTAAAGCGTATTGCTAATCAAACGGCGATCAACACAGGTTCGATTCTGTCTTTTGCACAGCTTGTTCTTCTCTCTAAATTTTTTTTTAAATCACACCGGAAAGGCATTTAAAAATAAAGTTCAATAATAATAAAAGCATTTATTGGGTAGGTGTAGGGAGGGTTTATAGTGTCCCATTATGGTGACATCCATTGAATAATTTAAATAAAAATAAAAATTAACTCTGTTATTATTGCATCCTTTTAATGTACAACAATACTGAGGTGGAAATAGTATGTATCTGTAAAAATAAAGAATAAATTACATGCATTTGCTATTTACATTGTATATTGCTACACCTGCTACTTTTATATGGTGTAAATAGAATATTATATTAATATTAATACTAATATTATAAAAAATACTTATAAATCACAAATATCATCTACAGCTATTTGCACTTAAAATCATCTTTCGCTAAGAGAATATATTTCGCTAAGATTAAATATCAACTTTCGCTAAGAGAATATGTTATTTTCACTGTGTAACTAGAATCTATTTGCTATTAACACTTAAATAGCATCTATTGCCATCTACTTATTAGCCATGTCCACTCCCTATTTCCTAAAACTTCCCCTCCACACACACACATTTAAAGTTATCTCATCCTATCCTTATTATAAAATATAAAATAATTTTTTTTTGTAAAGTTTGACACTCTTTGTATAGAACTTAGTGGCACCTCTGCTGTCTCAAATGTTAGTCTGAAGCTCTGTAATGAAAGTGCATATGATTTTTTTTTTCTTGTGTTGTATTGTCTGTCAGACAAAAAATGCATGAGAGTAAATGTTGTTTTATATGAGTATAAACTTTGTACATTTCTCATTTCAAGGAAAAATATAAATAGAAACAGAAACAACAATTATTGTTGTATAGTAAAAGCATAAAGCTTTAAAATATGTGGATGCTCGGTGGTGTAGCCAGTATATTTAGTTTTGGAATAATTTAATAAGAATACAATTTGAGCTATGTTTGTATGTGAGCACAATCTGTGACACTAAGATCTCTTCTGAAACTCTAGACAAGACACATGTTAGAGATCATGGAGGTATTTTGTTTTCCCCGAATAAAAAAGTGGAAATCTCATTGCTGTCTAGAAGAGATATTTAAGAGATCTCATTTGTGATGTTCTTTCCTATGGGAAGTGATGGTCAACTGTAAGGAATTACCAAATTGTTGAAGGCATATTCATTAGGCAGTTTTTGGCTGCAGAAGAGGCAATCCTTCTGGCAGTCACACCATGCTGGGTTACACAGTCCAAGCAACAGTAGTGTCCACAGTGGAGTCTTCATCACGGAGTGTGTTAACAGCTGAAGTGCAATCTGTAGAGAGGATAAAGGAAAAACATGATAGTGTGAAAGAGAAAATTGGTTACTGTTCCGGAAAGTAAAACATGGCACAACAGTATGTGTTGGTTCAACTTAAAAGACTTTCCTGGTATACTTTAGATTGGTCAAGCACAGCATCATCAGCACTATCTTTGTGACTCAAATCTAATAAACTCAAAATCAATAATCAACTGTAATATGGCCAGAATGACTTTAGATTTATTTATATAATATATCATATTCAAACGATTGGGTAGTGTATTAAGTAAAAAAACATATTGTGAAATATTATTACAGTTTAAAATAAATGGTTACTATTTTAATATATTTAAGTAGTAATGTCAAATTATCCTTCAGAAATCATTCTAATGTGCTGATTTGCAGCTCAAGAAACATGTATTATTATTAACTGTTAAAACAGTTGTACTCCCTATAGTTGAGGAACCTTGAAACATTTTTTCAGGATATTTGATGAATAGAAAGTTCAAAAGAACAGCATTTATTTGAAATAAAAATTTCGTGAAAAAATATAAAGTGAACTGTCACTTGAATTTTGCATAATTGATTCAGTTGTTTATTACTAAGAATCTTTATTGTACAAAGCACTATATAAATGACTTTACTTGACTGCATCCTTGCTGAATAAAAGTATTAATTTATCAAAAAAACAAAACAACTTTGAGTCTCTACTAATGAGCTGATGATTTGAATCAGGTGTGTTTGATGAGGGAGACATGCAAAATGTGTACTGGTTGGGGGTCCCCAGGACAGGTTTGAGAACCACTGCTCTACAGAATAATAAGAACATGTAAGTAATTTCAAAAATAATATTCCAATCAATTGGGGTAGATGAGAAATAAATCATTGTGTTTGTTTGATAGAGACGTTTACGAGCCCTGTGGTCGAGAGAATCATTCTGGTTGCCGCTTTTAAAACAATCCCTCCCTCATGTGAACTGACAGGGGAGCTGAAGCTCATTAAATATGCAAATCTTATCCAATCCTAGCCGTGGGCGTTTACTTCCAAGTCTCCAGTGCGGCCACGCCCATCAAAACCCAGTGTTCAGAAGACAGCCTCAAAACCAGTGTAGAAAATAGCATATTACTTATTAATGATGTTTTTGAATGTAAAAACCACACAAACATCATTAGTTGACCTCAGTCAACAGTATATATATATATATATATATATATATATATATATATATATATATATATATATATATATATATATTTTTTTTTTTTTTTTTTTTTTTTTAAGCCAGTTCATGACACCTTTAATGTTTTTATATTGTTGCAGTGTTTGGTTGATTGTTGGGCGACTTGTTTAATAAGTTGTAGTGAGCTGTTTTTCTTTAAGAAAGCTTTAGGTAAATTTATTTAATTAAGTAATTTCAACTCAGTTCAACATTTAATGATCAATTTATTTGTTTATTTGGCAAGTATCCATGTAATGAGCAGAATAATGTACAATCAGGAGGTCATTGCAAAAATCCTCCTTCGCGGTGAGATTATTTGTCTAAATGTACTTTATCTCTAAACTAGATTTAGATGGTAAATTTTTTTTAATCATATCTGTTAACAAACTTTATTTACAGGTACTTTTTGATTGTATTTGAGACCAACTTAGCATTTGCATGTACTTCATTAGCAAAACTCATCATCTGTATTAATTGAAGCTAGAATTAGTGCTTGTGGCGTAATGGGAGCAGAATGGAGAAGAGGAGGATTTGAGCCGCTGTGATGCATGCTGGTTAAGCAGTCTTAGTCACCACATTATTCCAAACAAAAGAAAGGACTATAAAGCTTCAGCTTTTAAGCGCTTTAAGAATAATAACCTTATTCTGCGGCTTCCTTGTCAAGCAAATAAAGCACAGATGAGACTGTACGTTTCAGTGTTGACGTGTGGCCTGACATGCTGCCTTCCAAACCATCAGTTGTTTAGTTGCTTCAAAAGCAACTTTAAGATAAATCAATTTCGCCTGCATTACACTTGTACTGAAGGTGTCACCAGGAACAAAAGCAAAGGTGTAAGTCACAGAAAATCGATAGGCACCCCTCCAGTGAGTTTTATTGAATTCGGTCACTGTACGATCAACAGACAGGGAAAGACATAATTATAAGTGTGTGAGTGAATTACACAACTTATGCAGTGGGAACGAACTGGATATTGATTTCCGCCACCCTTTAGTTAATTTACTTCTTTTTCTTCTTCTCGGGAACTACAAGATGGCACACAAATGGATTCAGGCCAGGGTGCGGCATTTTTTAGAGGTGATATTTCAAGTGAAGATTGTTTGTTCTACAGTTTTTCTCTTCAGCAGCTTTTTTTTTTCTTGTTGAAGTTTCTCATTTAAATTTAAATTACCAGTACACGTTTTCTGTGCATCTCAGGTGCTCCAGAAGTTCTTAATCTTACTGCAGTTTGTACAGACCAATACATACATGTGGGATGTAGAGCTTGGCAGACCTTCAAAATGTAATTAACTAACTCAATTATGTAATAAAAAAGACTTAACCAAGATAGACACAGTGATTTAACTCCTGACCTTTGGAATTATCTCATATACCCAAAGGAAAGAACAATCTCTCATTGACTAAGTGGGAGGAAATTGGTGCAGTTTGAGAAACTGTGCTTTTTATATCATAAGAAAGCTTTTATGGTTTTGAAAAGGAAAGCATCAGTGCTCCGTTTCCTATCTTTTTCTGCTGTAGCAGTGCATATGGTGATTTGTGACATTGTCTAATCAATGCCATCTTTACACTGCACCTGAAGTGGCGTCTACACCACAATAAGATTAATTTACGCAAACTGTTTAATGCTGCACATTAATAGTGGCATAAATTAATTTACTCAGCAATAGGGGTGGGAATTATCAGGCACCTCAGGATCAGATTCTGATTCTGGGAGTCACAATACAATTCCATTAATCTACTTTTTTTATTTACTATAAATAAACAACTTTTACTGACTTAAAACGTACAATCTTGAATTAAATATGTAATTATAAGCAATAATTAAATTAATATTAATATTAAGCAAAACATAAAATAATTACAAATTAAAAAATGTAATTAAAACAATTTTATGTTAAGGGGGGGGGGGGGTGAAATGCTGTTTCATGCATACTGAGCTTTTTACACTGTTAAAGACTTGGATTCCCATCCGAAACATAGACAAAGTTTCAAAAACTAATGTTGGACGTTTGATGGAGTATTTCTGTGTTAAAAATACTCCTTCCGGTTTCTCAAAAGTTTCGGCGAGTTTTTTTCGAGTATGGGTCTACTTGACGTTAAATAGAGCGGAAGGTCCTTGTACGGGCCGTACGGGCTCTTCTCCCGGTAGGGTGTGCGTGCGCGTGACTAGAGCGAGAGAGGAAATGCACTCCGTAAACACTCTCTCAGGTGCAGATCCAGTCGTCTGTGAACACTTATGACGCGCCGCGCTCCACTTTATTCCTATGGGTGACGTCGAGTGACTTCAACGCTTCAGCACAGCATTCCGGGAAGGCAGCGCTGCATTTGAACCGATTTGAACGCAGAAATTACGGGAAGCTTCACAACATCGTTTCAGTCGCGTCTCAAAGTGGATTTACACGCCACTGCTGTCACAGGACTTCACCAAATCATACCAAAGAAGTGTGTTTTTGACGGAGCAGTCCCAGCGGTAAAGGGTCTGTCCTGCTTTGGAAGCAGCCGGTGAGTTAAACTGCTTCAAATGTCTCTGCTGTTGGCTACCGTCGCGTGAGTAAACATCAGTAAACGACACGATCGTGCTTCGTCATTCAAATGCGCTAACGGTTAACGTTACTCCATTGTTTGTATAACGTTACACTAGTCTGACGTGCAGAACCGTTTTGCTTGCTACTTCTAAGGTTTACTCATACAATAGTCCATAAACCGAATCATGTCCTCATACACTGCGAGTAAAGACACAGAAATGTGGAGAGGCCACTAAATACAGTACATACCACAGAGACGGACGTCCTGATGTTGCTGTTTCTCCTGTTCAATTTATTTCTGCCTCAGATTTGATGGTGGATCATTATCTGTATTAGCTGAGATAGCGATGGGTTTCTCCACGCTTGAGGACGTCACCGCTTTGCGCGCTCGTCATTCTTTAGCTCCGCCCACACGATACGCCTCCAGCCGCTCGTTTTTTTCCGGAAAGACTCGGTACAGCCCATATTTCTTTTATAAATATAATAAAACTAAAGACTTTTCGGAGATATGCAGGATGCAATACTACTCTATAGGTACTCAAGATTGACATGAGATTGACTGAAACTGAGTGTTTCACCCCCCCTTTAAGAATTTTTAATAAATTAATATAGCTTCAAAATATAAAAGCAAGTAGTAATAAAGAGGTTAACATATAAACATGTTACATGCAATAAAAAGTACTTTCAGTATTTAAGAGCATCTGAACATTTTCCATTCAAGAGCTGAATGGAAGCTGAGTGATTTTTTTGGTTTGATTATTAATGACATCATAGACAGTGGGAGATCTAGCAAGCTGCATTGAAACTAATGCACAGGTCTCTTTTGAAATATAAGATGTGGTTTGTTCATTCTGTTTTATCCTTTAAGAAGTTAATGCAAGTACATTTAACCACTTACACGGAGTCGTGCACAGCCGCATGCGTGAGCGCTCTTCACAATGTGCACGTCAGCATTTGAAATTGAAAGCAGCCTTCTGTCACAGTGAGTTTCATATTTTCCAAATAATATTCCAAACTAAATAAATTATGTATTTGTAGAGCATTTGTAAGGAAAATACCGGTGGGCGAGACTGCACACTGCAAACGTAACATCAAGCAAAGCAGGTGTTTCTCACAGCACATATGCTTCAACCTTTCCAAACTTTATGCAATATTATTTTATGGATGGTTTGAGTGGTGTGTGACATCTGTGAGGAATTGGAAGCAAGCAGAATACATGTGTGTCTAAAGCACATGCAGCATCATCGTGCATCTTCAGTCCAGAATTGTTGGAGAGGCAATCACGATGCAGCCAATTTTTTTTTTTTTTTTGGTATTCCACCCCTACTCAGAAATGACAATTGTATAATAAACTTTATACTTTGGAAATCTAGCCACAGGAGGTCACAGGCCAGTGTACCTTTTATGCCAGTCCCAAGCCCGGATAAATAGAGAGGTTTGTGTCAGGAAGGGCATCCGACGTAACATTTTTGCCAAATTCATTATGAGAATCACGAATATGACTTCCAAACCGAATCGGTTGGGTCACGGGTTAACAGCAACCGCTATCAGTGCCGTTGTAGCAGGGAAAAAAAAGAAGATACTTAGGAAATGAACGTTTTCTTGAAGCATTGATCAGCATCTTTATTGATTTGTCTTGCTATTTTGTGTTTTAAACTGTTTTTCGTTGTGTTAGCAATGAAAATAAAGAATCTATTCTAATCTAATAGTGTAATCTTAAAGGGGGGGTGAAACACTCAGTTTCAGTCAGTGTCATGTCAATCTTGAGTACCTATAGAGTAGCATTGCATCCTGCATATCTCCGAAAAGTCTTTATTTTTTTTATAATTATATAAGAAAGATGCGCTGTTCCGAGTCTTTCCGAAAAAAGCAGAGCGGGTGGGGGCGTGTCGTGTGAGTGGAGCTAAATAATGACGTGTGCAGCAGCGCGCTGCAGTGAGGAAAGTGAGTCGCTCTGTGAGGAAAGTGATTCGCTCTGTGAGGAAAGTGATTCGCTCAGTGAGGAAAGTGATTCGCCCGCCGCGTGAGGAAAGTGATTCGCTCTGTGAGGAAAGTGATTCGCTCAGTGAGGAAAGTGATTCGCCCGCCGCGTGAGGAAAGTGAGTCGCTCTGTGAGGAAAGTGATTCGCTCTGTGAGGAAAGTGATTCGCTCAGTGAGGAAAGTGATTCGCCCGCCGCGTGAGGAAAGTGAGTCGCTCGGTGAGGAAAGTGATTCGCTCAGTGAGGAAAGTGATTCGCCTGCCGCGTGAGGAAAGTGATTCGCTCAGTGAGGAAAGTGATTCGCCTGCCGCGTGAGGAAAGTGAGTCGCTCTGTGAGGAAAGTGATTCGCCCGTCGCGTGAGGAAAGTGCTAATACAGATCGACCGCCGGCCTATCAGTGGGTAAGTCAGTAGCTACTGGTTATATCACCTGTTTAGCATCCTACAAGCCAGCGCTTTGATGGGCGTAGCCTGTTACTTTCGTTCTCTCCCTCTCTCTCTCTCACGCGCTTCCGGTAGAATTGTCCCTAAGGCCCATACAAGGAAATTCCGCCCCCACTAACGTCAATGGGGACGCATGATCTCAAAAAACTTGCCGAAACTTATGACTAACCGGAAGTAGTATTTTTGACAAAGAAATACTCCCATCAAACGCCCACCTTAACTTTTGAAACTTTGTCTATGTTTAGTATGGGATTCCAAGTCTTTAACAGTGTAAAAAGATCAGTATGCATGAAACAGCATTTCACCCCCCCTTTATATGCGTAACAAAAAAAAAAAGTAAAACAAAAAAATAAAGTTAATTGCAACTATATTTTTAGACCATTTTTTAAATTATGTTTATCTCACCTAAAAGTTTGCTTATTGTATTTGTGTTTTTCCAATGGGTTAATTTGTTGTTTGAGTTTACACATCACAAGGAAGCCTAATTTCAATCTTTGAACTAAAAAACTTTTTCTGAATTCATAATCCTTAAAATGGAATTGTCTAGCCTGGATGCCAGCCGAACTTAGCCCCGCCCACAAATTTTTTCGGTCGGGCAGTTCGGTCTGGCCTCGTTCCATAGAGGAGTAATTATCTCCGAACAGAAACTGTTCAGACCAATGAAATCATCAGGCCGGTTTTAGACGATGACGGACAGATGATCAACAGTAACGTAATCATCCACGTCATCAAAGGGGCTTGGATTATATTTGTTTGAATCCTAAACGGAGAGCTTGTTTGTATCTGCATTCACCTTTACAATTTCTCTCAAAAAATTATGATCATGTTGGTAAGTTCTCTGTGTATCATTAAATTATTTAATTTTGTTACAACACTGGCAAAGATCGTTTATTCCAGCCTGATTTCAGCGCGCGTGCAGACAGGGTTGCCAAGTTTTTACAACAAAACCCGCTAACTACTAGCCCTAAACAATAGCTTCTCGGGGGTTCTCTGGGGAAAAAATGGCGTTTGGGGGGTAAAATGTGTGTTATTTTGGCAGGGTTGCCTGCTAAAATTAGCACCATTGGGTCTATATATCACATAATAGTCGCTTCAACCCGCAGACATAGAAAACAACTCATGGCAAAAAACGCGGACTTGGCAACACAGTGCAGTTGAGCTCTTTCTGTTGACATTTGACAATGTGTTGCTTCGTTGCTCTGATTGGTTGTAAACCTATCCAATTGAGGTCTATCGTGGTTTAGTTGAAACACGCCCCATAATTAAAGCCCAATGGAGCAGTTTCAGACTCATATTATGACTAGAATTGAGTATGACCACATCAGGCTAGGAATTGTCTAAACACATCTCAAAACGCTTAGTATGTATCCAAAAACGCCGAAAATTTTACCCAATCCAAAAAAAATTATGACGGACAAAAGTTTTGGAGGCAGTGTGTAAACATGATTGACACAACATAAGGTCATTGTTTTTTTTTAACATGCAAGAATTTTGGGCGAGAATTTCGGACTCAGTTTGCAAGTACCTTTTCAGTGCGTTCACACCAGCATCAAAATTTGTTCTGGCTGCCCCGCCAATAACGCTACAGAAAGATTTGTGGACGCTCTGATGTAGAATGAATGCTTGGTCTTTTTTTTAACTTTAAAGTAAGACCTCTCTTCATCTTCGGAACACAAATTAAGATATTTTTGTTGAAATACGATGGCTCAGACAGGCCTCCATCTGCCACAATGTCATTTCCTCTCTCAAGACCTGTTCTACAATAATTTTATGAAGCAATGAGAATAGTTTTTTTATGCACGAAACACTGCTTCGTGAAGCATCGGAGCATTATGAATCAGCGAATCGTCAACTTTAGAAATCATGTGACTTTGGCGATGCGAACCGCTGATTCATACACTGATTCATAAAGCTCCGAAGCTTTACAAATTGGTGTTTTAAAATGGGCCATCACTATATGTTATTTCGTTTTTTTTTGTTTTTTTTTGCGCGCAAAAACTATTCTCCTCGCTTCATAAAATGATTGTAGAACCGCTGTAGTGAGATGGGCTTTGTAACGACGTCTTTAGTGCCTTTTATGGGTCTTGAGAGGAAATGACATTGTGGCATATGGAGGCATTTCTGAGCCATCGGATTTCAACAAAAATATCTTAATTTGGTTTTACGGGTGTCGAACGACATGAGGGGAAGTAATTAATGACAGAATTTTCATTTTTGGGTGAACTAACCCTTTAAGTGCTAGTCTAATTTCAAGATTCAGTTTATAGGAGATGTTTACTTGCTTTGGTCTTTAATCAACATTATTACACGGCTCTGTTAAATACTTGATTCTGATTGGTCCATTGTGCATTCCAGCGGTATGTTATTTCCAGATAACAACCGCTCATCAGGGTACTACGAGTTATCTTGACCGGTACTACTATGCTGCTTAACGCTGGCGCCATCTTGTGGCTGTTAAATACTTAAACAGCCATGGCTACAATGGAAGTATTCAAGGCGGGTTTCCATTATAAAGTTTTAAATATGGATATTTTTCTTACACAAACGCATCGATTCGAATCAGAAGGCTCTATTAACTCCCTCCGGAGTCCTGATCACTCTGTCGAGGTTTATTCTGCGATAACAACCGGCTGGGTCTACATTATCCCTTACTTAACATTCATTTGTGTGCAGCCTAAATTACAGTAACTGTCCTGGTTGAAGTGTAGCCTTGATTCAATTTGTCAAATTGATGTTATTTTTGGAGAGAGAGAGAGAGAGAGAGAGAGAGAGAGAGAGAGAGAGAGAGAGAGAGAGAGAGAGAGAGAGAGAGAGAGAGAGAGAGAGAGAGAGAGAGAGAGAGAGAGAGAGAGAGAGAGAGAGAGAGAGAGAGAGAGAGAATAGTTTTATAACCACTGATTTTGCTTTATAATCTGTGTAGATTAATTCAAGACCTGTTGCTATATAACTTTATATCTTAGAGTTGATTAATTCCTTAATTTAAAATTAATCTCAATAAAGTGTAATTTTGTCGTAATTTTCGCTCCGAGATGGGCTCCCTTAGAAAACTGAAATGATGAATGAAAAATACAAACTTACAAATTCAAATATGCAATCAAGTGTGACAATAGGGCCTTCTGAGAGTGGATTATGAGGATGTCCACTGGGATATTTTATTGTTTTCATCAAGCAGACATAGTAAAAAAATATACTATACAATAATATTACTCACACAAACACCATTAGGCATAACATTATGACTGACAGGTGAAATGAATAACACTGATTATCTCTTCATCACTGCACTTATTTGTGGGTGGGATATATTAGGCAGCAAGTGAACATTTTGTCCTCAAAGTTGATGTATTAGAAACAGAAAAAATGTGTATATGTAGCAAGCAAGAATTTGAGCGACAAGGGCCAAGTTGTGTTGGCTAGAGGACTGGGTCAGAGCATCTCCAAACCTGCAGCTATTGTGGGGTGTTCCCCTATTACCACTGGCAGTGGTCAGTGTCTATCAGAAGTACTCCAAGGAAGGAACAGTGGACAACTGGCGACAGGGTCATGGATGGCCAAGGCTCATTGAGACACGTGGGGAGCGAAGTCTGCCCCGTGTGGTCCGATCAAACAGACGAGCTAGTGGAGCTCAAACTGCTCAATAAGTTAATGCTGGTTCTGATAGACAGGTGTCAGAATATACAGAGCATCTCAGTTTGTTGCGTATGGGGCGGCATAGCCACTGACCAGTCAGGGTGCCCATGCTGACCCCTGACCCCGCCAAAAGCACCAACAGTGGTATGTGAGCATCAGAACTGGACTACGAAGCAATGGAAGAAGATGGCCTGGTCTGAGGAATCACGTTTTCTTTTACATCACTTGGATGGCCCGGTGCATGTGCGTCACTTACCTGGGGAACACATGGCCCCAGGATGCACTATGGGAAGAAGGCGAGCCGGCGGAGGCAGTGTGATGCTTTGGGCAATGTTCTGCTGGGAAACCTTGGGTCATCCATCCATGTGGATGTTACTTTGACACGCTCCACCTACCTAAGCATTGCTGAGACCATGTTCAGCCATTCATGGAAACGGTATTCTGGTGGCTGTGGCCTCTTTCAGCAGGTTAATGCTCCTGACAAAAAACACAAATGCTTCAGGAATGGTTTGAGGAGCACAACAACGAGTTTGAGGCGTTGACAAATTCCCCAGATCTCAATCCAATCGAGCATCTGTGGGATGTGCTGAACAAACAAGTCTGATCCATAGACACATAACAGTGCAACTTAAAGGACTTAAAGGATCTGCTGCTAACATCTTGGTGCCAGATACATCAGCATACCTTCAGGGGTCTAGTGGAGTCTATGGCTTGAGAGGTCAGGGCTGTTTTAGCAGCAAAATGGGGACCAACATAATATGGGAAGGTGGTCATAATGTTGTGCCTAATCGGTGTATCTATAGTACAATAGATCTTACAGGACTTAAAGGATCTGCTGCTAAAATCTTGGTACCAGATTTCACAGCACACCTTGTGTGGTCTAGTGGAGTCAATGGCTCGACGGGTCAGGGCTGTTTTGGCAGCAAAATTGGGGACCAACACAATATAGGAAGGTGATCATAATTTTATGCCTGATTGGTTGTATATATAGTACAATAAATATATACTGTACTAACATTGTTTCATTCAACATTCAAAAAACATCATAAACTACTGTTAATGTAAAATAAGATTTACCATAAATTGACATCTCAACCGTACAGTAGAGTTTAAAATCTATTAGTTAAAAACTTTTTTTTTTTTTTTAAACGCCCGAGGTAATTTTTCATATGTTCAATAATTTTAAGAAAAATATTTTTTTCATTGGCTCCTTATAGGGGTGAGAGTTAAAGGGTTAATGTCCTGTCTCCATCACCAGTTGCTACCTTCGTGGAGATGTCCATAATTTCAGACATGTTGCCTCCTGAGATTTTGAATATATTGGTTAAAGACACTCACTGGCTCAATTAAGCTCCAGAAGAAAATAGGCTTAGTTTTGCACAGCCTGTTTCTCAATCAAAAGCGTCACAATCAAGGCTAAATACGAGAGGGGTTTCTCAGTGGCGGAGATGTGAGGTTCACTGCTGTATCTAATTAGACCAGAATTGTGCAACTGCAGATGGAAAGCTGAAAAGAAACTGCTGCAAGGGGTCTGTGAGCTGACAAACACGTAATTACGATCAGTCACGTATAGAGTTTACATTAAGTATGTATGACACGAAATGAACACCATAACCTAAGGAAATAAATGTTGCTATATGATCATAATGGGCAGGCCATTGGGGTAGAGACTATATGACATTAACAGCTGTACCTTGGGTTGAATTAATGACGTGCTTTCCTTCAAGCATGACGCATTAGATCAGTTACAAAAAGAAGAAATCAATGTCCATTATTACTAATCCAGTATTAACCCAAGAGGTATTAGTATCAAATAGTTGGTGTGTCTACAAGTGTCATTATTATTGGCTGTAAACAAAATGAATGTCAATGAATTGACCAGTGATGCAGCAACACCCTTGAGGAACATTTTATTGCTTTATGTTGCTCTTAATGCAGCTCAGGAGACTTAATTGAGTCTCAGTTAGGCTTTACTTAATGATTATTTATGTTTCTCCCTAAATTCCTTAGGAGATATTAAAAAGAGACAGTTGTTGTACAGTGAGAGTGTAGTAGTAAAATGAAGGTGAATGACAGTACAGGCAGATATAATTTGGTTTTAGAAGAATCTGATGAGAGATGTTTAGGTTTATATTGCAATCTCTGATGTTTGACTGCAGGTAAGATTAAAGGAAATGAGAGGGAAAAGAATAGTGTCAACTTTGGTCACCTGTATGCCTCAGCAGGCCGCTGCAGCCCATGAAGGTCAAAGACACACACACACACACACACACACACACACACACACACACACACACACACACACACACACACACACACACACACACACACACACACACACGGTTCACTATCTTTGTGGGGACTCTCCATAGACGTAATGGTTTTTATACTGTACAAACAGTATTTTCTATCCCCCTACACTGCCCCTGCAACTAAACCTAACCATCACAGGAAACATTCTGCATTTTTACTTTCTCAAAAAACTCATCCTGTATGATTTATAAGCCTTTTGAAAAGTGGGGACCGCTGGCTGGTCCCCACAATGTAGGTAATCTCAGGTTTTACGGGGACATTTGGTCCACACAATGTAATATAAACAAGGGCGCGCACACACACACACACACACACACACACACACACACACACACAAGCAGATCAATGCAGTCACAAATTGAATGCAAAATTGCTTCAATAACCACAGTTGAAACTTTGAAAAATAAAATTAAATAAATAATCAGAGGCTGCAATGGAAGGATTCACCACACTTAAACAGCAGTCAGGATGGACTTTGTTTTTTACACCCATATATAAAGATAGATTATCTAATCAAAAAAGCTTAAGGCTGTTTTCATGCTTGTGATGCAAGTTAAACTCAAATTAAGGGCAGAGAAACTCATTGATAAAATATAATGCTGCACTGCAGTCCCTCACACCAGTGCATTTCATAGTCCAGCATCAAACAGACATGTTAGTCTAGAATGCCGCTGTCATTCACACAGAACGCGTTTCCCATTCCACTGCGATAACCACTTTTTTCAAACTCACAAGACAGAACGTTGCCCTTCCGTCTTACATCTTGACACGATTTTCTAACAACGCAGCGCTCAAGTTAAAATAAGTTACATTTTTAAAAGACACGTCTCAAGACCTTGAGGTTTTCCCCATTCCACTGCCTGCATATTGTGTTTTTCTAAGCAAAAAAAAAAAAAATCGGTGTAAACCAGCCCTTAGTGATCAGCAACACTCCGCAGGACAGTGGCACTCCACAACCAATGGTGTATAAAATACTTGGAATAAAAAATTAAAAAAAGATGTGATATTGTGAGGTTTGTACTCTGGTCTTTACCACCTGTTTTCATGATTGTATTGTAAAAATGAAGCATAAATCTGATTCACATCACATGCTGTCTGCACATCCGTCTCCAAACATAGCTTTCCTTTTCTCCAGCCAGTAATATCCTTCATAGCTAACATTTATTAAGGATGGGTGGATGGACAGATGGACAGATGGAGAGAGAGAGAGAGAGAGAGAGAGAGAGAGAGAGAGAGAGAGAGAGAGAGAGAGAGAGAGAGAGAGAGAGAGAGAGAGAGAGAGAGAGAGAGAGCGATAGATAGATAGATAGATAGATAGATAGATAGATAGATAGATAGATAGATAGATAGATAGATAGATAGATAGATAGATAGATAGATAGATAGATAGATAGATAGATAGATAGATAGATAGATAGATAGATAGATAGATTTTTACTCTTTAATCGTGTGATTGTGCTTATATCTTGTTTTATGGATATTATTATGCTTTTTTACATCAGGTTATTTAAAGCACCACCAAGAAATATTTTCAGGAGTCAATTTCAAGTATAAAAATAATACATTTGCCTCAGGCTCTGAGTTATAATCTGAGGAATAATCTGACTATTCTTAAATTCTTCAGATCATCATAGCAGCACTTCCCCTCAAACATTATTCAACACTCTCAGAAAAAAGTACAAAAGCTGGCACTGGGGTGGTGCCATACAAATATGTACATGTGCTTTAATGTCATGTATTAATATGCATCCTTAAAGGTTAAATAAGTGACTACAATTGTACCTTTTTTTCTGAGAATTTATCATACTTGTGAAGATGTGTTCTTTTTTTTAAAGATGCATTGAGATGGTTATTATTCTCTTGAAATACAACATCAAGAATTCGCATTATCAATAGCTCTCTATCTTTTTCAAAACTCAAGGTTCAAGTAAATCAAATTGTAGTTTTTTGGTTCAATAAACCAAAATTTTATGATCATAGCCACAATACTTGCAAACTCAGCTCTGATCTTTTAGTGACACTCTGTGGTTTAGAACAAGTTAGGTATGAAATGATCTAGTGCAGGATCAGAAAGTTGCATTTTGAATCATCCAAGGCAGAATTACATCCAATGCACCACATCCTTCAAAGGCTAAATCATTATGACCTCATGTGAAATCAACGTAGAATTTGTAACTCTTCATTTTTGTAACCTGAGCACTAAATCCAAACTAACTGCAGCAGATAAGACATTTATAGGCACTGACCACAGATAGTAGAACATTGCATGGTAATGGCCCATTAACGGAGCAGGTGCTGGGCATTTTGCTGCACCAAAAGTCAGCTCGTTTTCAAAAATATTTCACAATACTGCCGATATTCCCTCTCAGCTGAATCGAACACCTCAGAGTACAGTAAATTTCTTCCTAAAGTTAAATGAGGTGTAAAGTAGCCTGGAGTATGCCCTGTGAAGAAATGCATTGATTCCACCATGTATCAATCGATGACACAATTATGAGAGTAAAGTGAAAAATATGCCCCTTTCATTCACAAGACAGAATACAGAAGACTTATAACAGCCGTAAACCATTTTTTTTATGCATCATTTGATGCTTTATATCAGTAAATGATGTGGAACATTTTTGAAATTGCCTGCACATGGTTAATTATGATTCCTTTCAATTCTTTGTAAAGTATAGCATGTTAAAAGTTGACAAAATTGTTATTTAGAATAAGTATAGTCTGCATACACTTACAATAAACTACTCATCTGATGGGATATTTCAACCAGAAAGCAAAAGAATAATACTATTACACCCCCATGCTGTTCAAAACCTGTATGGCTTTCTTTCAAAAGAAGATAAGGAAAGAAAGTAAAAGAGGTTTGGAATAACATGAGCTTCAGTAAATGAGTGAACTGTCTCTTTAACAGCCAAGTTTAACAAACAATTTTTTTACTCGAATAATTGCACAGTCTCAAAATTCCAAATAATCAGCAATCAGATCATGTGAAGTGGCCTGTGTTTCGAAAGTAAAATGATGTGAATCTAAAGTGTGTCAGCCTACCTGAGCTGTGTGCGGTTCAGGCACCTGTCCCGAGCAGATCTGCTGAAACTGAAGGTGGTTATATTCTCCTATTGCCTGCTTCTGTTTGTTTCCTAAGAGGATGCTGTTGCTCAGTCGTCTTATAGAGACACACCCCTCCCTGTGGTCCAACCCCTAACCCCCTTTTACAAGTGTGTGTGTGTGTGTGTTTGCGAGAGAGAGAGAGAGAGAGCGAGAGAGTGTGGGGGCACAGAAGAAGACTCTTACGTATTGGGATGGGTGCACGTCAAGACTTATCTTCTACGTCAAGGATTGCAGTCTCTCAGAAAAAGCTAGAAAACTAAAAATACAAGCAAACATTTTCCCGGAATACTTACGCACACTCATTCACAGGGCGTCCTCTGACCATTCTTCCTCTGTGCTGCTCTGATGAAGTGATGCTCCAAGACAATGATGTTGGAGCTGAGCATAAAGCGTAACCACTGCCATCAAATACATTTTAAACTTCATTTTAAATATCTCAAGTGCAGTCTTAAAGTTAAAATGAATATTGATAAAGCAATAAACACTTTAAACTGTGAATCCACGGGTAACCAATGGAAAGAACTAATGACATTTTCATAGAATAGAGAGGTCTTAAAAAAAAATAGATGTAAATTAGAAAATTGTTTAGTACAATGTATACATCATTATTAGATAAAGTAGTTCAGGTTGTTTGGCCTTCAAAGAATATGAAAAGAAATATTCAGGATTGTACTGAAATGTATCTTGTCTAAGAAGAGAAGAGCTTGGCTACATGAGATTTTAGGTTTTAATTGCCTTTTAATTAAAGTTAAAAGGCATAAGCATTTGTTTTTCGTTTAATCGTATTTTTGTATAGGGAAAATAGTTGAGATGTTAAAGATATCTCATTCATTAGTTTTCTTTGGGGAAGTTTTTTTTTAAATTATGATTTTGCTTGAGATTTCTGCAAATTTCTGTTTTTATCTTGTATAGGCAAAAATAAAAAGGACCACTATCATATCACCCAGAATTGGTTGACAGAAAGTAAAATAAAATGTTATATTTACAGTAGTAAAAAAAAAAAAAAAAAATCACATCTGAGTGTTTTAATATATATTGTCCAATCAAAGTTATTCTCATTTGAGAATTGATCATATCACAACGTCCCCAGAACATGTTTTTTTTTTTTTTTTTTTTTTTTTAAATCTATCCTTGTTTAAGACATCTCCAATAAGGAGTACTGACGGTCACACCAGTGAGGTGAGAAATTCACAGCACTCTGAAGTGTGTTTTACATGAAATAGCCTGTAGATAAATATGCCCGACGGATAGCGAAAGCTCCTTTGCATAGTCTCACAATGAATGGCAGTTTCAAAATAAAACTATTTCATGGTGAAACCACAAAATCCAAAATACAATGTAAGGACTTGAAAGTGTTGAGATTGCTTTTCTAGCAGTGAGTCTCTTGTGAATTGAAACCCAGTCTTGTCTGGCAAGTCCAAAACAGCCAAATCAGAACAGGCCAGCACTCTGTCCACAGGTGAAGGGACCAGAAAATTGGCCCTCCCAGCTGTGGCCTCCACAGTTGCTTAAGCCAGATCTTATAAAGTGAGTTTAAACAGTCATGTGTTTGTCCTTGGGCGGGTATATAGAGAACCTCTGATTGTGGTGATGGTAAAAACAGCCTCTCGCTGAGATGACCATCTCGTGATGCTAAGAAGGGCTTCAGGCCCAAATGATGTATCATTGTAGCTCTCAGTTGGATAGCATGGAGGGGGAGATCTGATAAGTGTATTACAGGATGAGTTGTGTTCGCTGATCTGGCTTCAGCGTGTCACCATGCTGAGGAAATAGAGCCAGAGACGAAACTCATGCTGAGAGAGCAGAAAGCCTTTTGCGAGATATTCTAGGGATCAGCTCAAGGCTGAAACTGTTGGTTTGCATCCGCACTGGTTGCTGATTATTGTGTTCTGGACACAGGGCATCATGCATGGAAGATAAGAAATCCAAGTCCCACACAATGCAGTGAAAAACAATGGAAAGACTTCAAAAGAATCCCTCAGCAGAATATCCAGCCAGATTTAAAGGGTTAGTTCACCCCAAAATGAAATTGATGTCATTAATGACTTTGTTCATCATAGGAACACAGTTTAAGATATTTTATATTTTAGTCCCAGAGCATATGCAGTCTATGCACACTTTATTGTGCATGTCCAGAAAGCTAATAATAGTTTCAGTCATCTCATGTCAATCTTGAGTACCTATAGAGTAGTATTGCATCCTTCATATCTCCGAAAAGTCTTTAGTTTTATTATATTTATAAAAGAAATATGGGCTGTACCGAGTCTTTCCGGAAAAAACCGAGCGCCTGGAGGCGTATTGTGTGTGGGCGGAGCTAAAGAATGACGAATGCGCACCCAAAGCGGTGACGTCCTCAAGCGTGGAGAAACCCATCGCTATCGATCTCAGCTAATAGATATATGATACAGAATCATTCGAAGGCTGAAATAAATTGAACAGGAGAAACAGCAGCAACAGGACGTCCGTCTCTGTGGTATGTACTGTATTTAGTGACCTGTCAACATTTGTGTGTCTTTACTCGCAGTTTATGAGGACATGATTTGGTTTATGGACTACTGTATGCGACTAAACCTTAGCAGTAGCAAGCCAAACGGTTTTGCACGTCAGACTAGTGTAACGTTATACATAGATGATCTCATTGGTTATACGTTATACAACAATGGAGTCCGTTAGCGCATTTGAATGACGAAGCACGCGATCGTGTCGTTTACTGATGTTTACTCACGTGACGATAGCCAACAGCATAGACATTTGAAGCAGTTTTACTCACCGGCTGCTTCCAAAGCAGGACCGAACCTTTATCGCTGGGACCGCTCCGTCAAAAACACACTTCTTGGGTATGATTTGGTAAAGTCCTGACAGCAGTGAACGGTGGAGATCCACTTTGCGACGCGACTAAAGCGATGTTGTGAAGCTTCTCGTCATTTCAGCATTCAAATCGGTTCAAATGCAGCGCTGCCTTCCCGGAATATTGTGCTGAAGCGCTGAAGTCGCTCGACGTCAACCATAGGGCGCGTCAGAAGTGTTCACGGATGACTGGATCTGCACCTTAAAAGAGTTTTTTTCCCCCTGTGATATGATAATTGGTGTCATCACTTGGCACCTTCTATAAATTAGTGCTTAAAAACATAAATCAAATATCAATAAACTACATTAAAAAGTGCCAGAATGGGTAACAGAGTTGCAAGTCTATATATCAATTTATCAAAGTGGCACCAGCAACAAAATGATGAGCTACAGGTATATTGATAAAATCAATAAATAAAAGAAAAATCTTGAAAACAGTTTGAGTAATTTAAATAACGGTTAAATTAATGTGTTCCCTCACATTTTGAAATGTTACAGTTTTGTTTTGTAATAGGGTAATATAATTTGGTAATAGAGTTGCATGCAGAATGTGTTTTTGGTATTTATACTACAGTTAAATGATTGTCTAAATGACACCTGCTTTTTATTTGTTTAATACAGGTATAGGCCCAAATTACCGGTTTTAATAAGGGACATATAATGTGTTTAAAACTAGTTACATTTTAGCTAGGTTAATTTTACTTTTGTAGAGAGTTTATCAAATATGTCTAATAGGTCACATGCCAAAAACAAAACATTTGGATTTGTGCCTTCTTGAGACACCAAAGTGCAACATATTCACAGAATGTGCCCCGACGTAACAGATTCCCTTGTTGATGATAGCAGTGTGCTTTGTTAGATCTGTCAGGTTCGTAATGATAATACAAACTTGTGTCTGAAGACTCAGTCAGCCTTTTTGTTGATTCAACACTGGCAGTGTCAGAACTGTGCAATTTCAGAGACTATCCCAAAGGCCCTTCTACAGCTGTATTTCCTTCCTGGCATCATCAGCTTGATTGTTAAGTAAACATTCCCAAGTTGTTTCAACCAAAATCAGAGTCATTGATAAAAATGAATGCAATCAATCAAGGGCCCAAGAAATCCCCAGTATCATTAAAACATGAGAGAGAACAGGGATGCATCATATGCAATCAGTTTGATTAATAGAGCTGCACTGCACTGCTAGAATCCCACGGGATTATTCCTATGACGTTAACAGATTACTTTATATTTGTCCACTTCTGAATAGATAAAGATGCACAAAACTTTTTTTCAGGCTTCAAAGCAAATAAAGCAAAGGTAAACCAGAACAGAACAAGGCTGTGAATTCACACAATAAGAAACCTAAATTACTTGTGCTCAGAATCATGAAAACTGTTATCAAATAAGCTCTTTAAAATGCCTGAAGTATGAGTGGGATTTAAATGACATATTTTCTTAACTAGTGCTCTGATATCAAACAATGAGCATTTAGTGTTTACCAGATTATACGCCTTTGCAGTAATTTATTCCTTTGTTCAGTTCTTTTGTTAATTCATAGAAAATCATTGTAACTGCAGATACGATGAATCATCTTCTCACCTTGCATATTAATCATCCTAATTATACTTTTTTTTTCTTCCTGCCATTTATTTTTACCAAATGATTCCTAAATACCTTTGAAGAATATTATCAACTTCACAGTGCTAGCAATGCCAATATCATGGGCTTGATTCCCAGACACTGTAAAAATGTGCAGCTTGAAAACATGTTGCTTTGTATGAAAGCATCTAAGTGAATACAAGTAAATTGCTGAAACATTTCATTTTCTTAAAGGGATATTTTACCCCTTTTTAATTAAAAAATTCATATTTACTCACCCTGGTGTTGTTTTAAAGGGTTAGTTCACCCAAAAATTAAAATGATGTCATTAATGACTCACCCTAATGTCGTTTCACATAAAATGACAGTAGCGACCAGCATCAAGCTTTAAAAAAAGACACAAAGTATCACAGAATGATCCCATGTCATATACAGGTCCTTCTCAAAAAATTAGCATATTGTGATAAAGTTCATTATTTTCCATAATGTAATGAGAAAAATTTAACTTTCATATATTTTAGATTCGTTGCGCACCAACTGAACTATTTCAGGTCTTTTATTGTTTTAATACTGATGATTTTGGCATCCAGCTCATGAAAACCCAAAATTCCTATGTAAAAAAATTAGCATATTTCATCCGACCAATAAAAGAAAAGGGTTTTTAATACAAAAAAAGTCAACCTTCAAATAATTATGTTCAGTTATGCACTCAATACTTGTTCGGGAATCCTTTTGCAGAAATGACTGCTTCAGTGCGGCGTGGCATGGAGGCAATCAGCCAGTGGCGCTGCTGAGGTGTTATGGAGGCCCAGGATGCTTCGATAGCGGCCTTAAGCTCATCCAGAGTGTTGGGTCTTGCGTCTCTCAACTTTCTCTTCACAATATCCCACAGATTCTCTATGGGGTTCAGGTCAGGAGAGTTGGCAGGCCAATTTAGCACAGTAATACCATGGTCAGTAAACCATTTACCAGTGGTTTTGGCACTGCAGGTGCCAGGTCGTGCTGAAAAACAAAATCTTCATCTCCATAAAGCTTTTCAGCAGATGGAAGCATGAAGTGCTCCAAAATCTCCTGATAGCTAGCTGCATTGACCCCGCCCTTGATAAAACACAGTGGACCAACACCAGCAGCTGACATGGCACCCCAGACCATCACTGACTGTGGGTACTTGACACTGGACTTCAGGCATTTTGGCATTTCCCCAGTCTCCCCAGTCCCATTCTCCCCAGTCTTCCTCCAGACTCTGGCACCTTAATTTCCGAATGACATGCAAAATTTGAGCAACAGTCCAGTGCTGCTTCTCTGTAGCCCAGGTCAGGCGCTCCTGCCGCTGTTTCTGGTACAAAAGTGGCTTGACCTGGGGAATGCGGCACCTGTAGCCCATTTCCTGCATATGCCTGTGCATGGTGGCTCTGGATGTTTCTACTCCAGACTCAGTCCACTGCTTCCGCAGGTCCCCCAAGGTCTGGAATCGGTCCTTCTCCACAATCTTCCTCCGGGTCCGGTCACCTCTTCTCGTTGAGCAGCGTTTTTTGCCACACTTTTTCCTTCCCACAGACTTCCCACTGAGGTGCCTTGATACAGCACTCTGGGAACAGCCTATTCGTTCAGATATTTCTTTCTGTGTCTTACCCTCTCGCTTGAGGGCGTCAATAATGGCCTTTTGGACAGCAGTCAGGTCAGCAGTCTTACCCATGATTGCGGTTTTGAGTAATGAACCAGGCTGGGAGTTTTTAAAAGCCTCAGGAATCTTTTGCAGGTGTTTAGAGTTAATTAGTTGTTTCAGATGATTAGGTTAATAGCTCGTTTAGAGAACCTTTTCATGTTATGCTAATTTTTTAAGATAGGAATTTTGCGTTTTCATGAGATGTATGCCAAAATCATCAGTATTAAAACAATAAAAGACCTGAAATATTTCAGTTGGTGTGCAATGAATCTAAAATATATGAAAGTTTAATTTTTATCATTACATTATGGAAAATAATGAACTTAATCACAATATGCTAATTTTTGAGAAGGACCTGTATTCCATGTGTTCTGTGTACAATATGAAATTTTATATATCATTCAAAAATTCTGACCTTGGCCGTTGGTACGTGTGTGTTTGAGTGACTGTTAACACTAAAGCTCACTCCATCTCGCCCAGAAAAGACACAAAACCACGACTCAAAATATAATCCATGTACCTTATCATCTTCTTCTTTGAGGTTAATATATCTGTTGTGTGTTATAAAAAGAAGTCATCGCGTTTAAGTCGTCAACTGTCATCAGACAAAGGGAGTTCCTGTACGGAGATATTACTCAGTGAAGAAAGTACATGGATACTTGTTGGGGGGATTTCTAGTCGTTGTATTTGCTGTTGTGTTTTTGTTAATCTTGAGTAAACTGCAGCACTTACAGAGTCACACAAATCTCCTCTTGTGGTCGATAAAAGAATGAAGGGCATACGCCATTAGAACCACACCAGGGTGAGTAATTTATGACTTAGTTTTCATTTTAGCGAGAACTATCCCTTTAAATTCCATGTATATTATCCATGAATGTGATTGTTTCATATTTAGATGATGTTATTTGTGGAATCAGGAAAGTTTTTCTTGAGTGTCTAGACTAGCTATTTTTAGGATGCATGAATGCGGTGGAACTATTAGAAAGTTCAAGACAGCTCCAATTTGCCCTTGTCACTTAGCATAGCCGAAGTATAACAACGTCATATCAATTTCTATCGCCAAGGGCGGACTGCAAAAGAGTAAAATGGTTTTGGAGTGGTTGTCAATCAAAGAGTATGAGCTTCATGTTGAAACTTAATTGAAAAATTCATCTCATGATATTTATATAGGGTGTCATTGCCAAAGGGCATTTGCAGCATTTTAAAAAAGTCAACAAATTAAAAACATTGTTTAGGTATTCATTGTCGCATAGTTCCTCAATTAAGAAAAATAGAATCCATTACGCTTTCCACAGCTCAAGCGTTTTTGCTATTTAACAGGATGTCAAAAACATGTTTTCCAAAGTGAGAGTAAATAGCTGGACTATACTGTGATCAAACATTAAATCCTCTTTCTCATGGTCATATGATGTCTATACATATGGGTTTCTGGACACTCTGACCAAATCAACCATTGTACATTTACACAGGAAAGTGGCCATGTTGATGTTTAATGACCATGCTAAGTGCTTTAGAAACTGAGAGATAGTGAGAGCTTGAGATCGGGGCAACAGCATGTGCACTAAAGCCGGCGCCAGATGGAAGGCTAACATTGGTTGACTTGCGCTTTGCACTAAACAGGCAGCCACCAGCAGGCATTAGACAGCCACTCGCAGTGATTCACCACAACAAACTTCATCTGAATACATTACCAGCTGATTATTTCATTACTGCTCATAGTGCTCAATAAACCGATTGGCTCACAGTATATTTGGACTACAGGGCCTAAGGATGATTAATCACACTGACTAATAGTCCCTTTTGTATAGGAGTTTTATTGCATACACAGAGGAATTGTTCAAAGACATTTTACAATATACAGACCCTGCATAAAATAGTACAGTATATGAAATGTGTCAGTTTGCATCTGTTTGGATGATGACCAGTTCCAGTTATTTTCCTCTTGAGCTTGGTTCGGCACAATTACAAACTGTTCGCAGTCCAGAATTCTGAACCGTGAACCATGTTGGTAGAATGCGCGTAGTGACGTTACCACTCAGGATTGGCTGCCAGTTTCTCTGTAGCTATCCAAGGGTGCTATTTAAGCGAATGTAAAGTTAACTCTTTCCCCACTATTGGCAAATTTTTCTGTAATTTATCAATCAATCAATCAACTTTATTTATATAGCGCTTTTACAATCACGATTGTGTCAAAGCAGCTTCACAGTGTCAAACAGGATAATATTGCATCAAAATTAGATTTGGCTGTACAGTCGTTCTGGAGAAAACAGTGATGCTATCAGCCCACTCCAATCTATCATACAGCGACAATGTTGGCAGATCCGTATTATAGTTCCAGATGATAAAATGCTTTCCCCCCATTAACATAATTTTGCATCTTTACACTGTTATATGTTAGGGAGCAGTGTTACACATCTTCAGAGGCTGACAGAGTCTCTGCCTCAAAAGAAGTGAAAAAGAAGCAGAAACAAGCGATAGCAAATGTAAGAAGATGCGTATGTAAAAACTGCTTTAGGGAATCAGTAAATGAAAAGTCAACCCAGGACAAGCTACATGAGTGTTTAAGCACACACACACTTTTTATATTTAGTGTGATTAATCACCCTCTTGTTGTGTGATAAATTGCACACTTATCATAAAGCATGCGCCATTTATCTCATTTAACGCAACAGTCATTTTGTCATCATTTGCTATATCGAACAAGGCAAACAATCAGAAAACTGTAAATTCTGCAAGCTTCAAGGAAAATGGGAGACTCCAAAAGGACACCAAATAACAACATATAAGGAGTCCATTTAATATTGTATAATTTGTACTCACCTAATCACCCATGAAAAGAACAAGAAAAATACTACAGAAAAATAGTTACAGAATTCACAGTATATAGTATGTGTACAGATCAACAACAATGAGATGTTTTCATTTTAGGCGGGTCTAGCTGTGATATCAAACAGAACCACACGGAGATCAAGTTCAGGTTCATTTTTATTTGTATAGCACATTTCTAACAGCCCCCAGGGTGACCAAAATGCTTTACAGAAGAGCAAGAATAGCACACATACATAGAAATAAACCAGAAAAGAATAGAAAAAAAACAACTATTTAAAAGTTTAACATATCAGGGTAATCAGTACACTAAGAAAAAAAAAAAATTAACAGGGACTTAAAAATAGACAAGGATGGAGCCAGCCTAATCTCTAAAGGCAGGGTATTCCAAAGTCATGGCCCTGCCACAGCAAATGCCGGCCAAGCCTGATCATACGAACGGAGGTTTCTGGGTGGAGTATAGGAGTGATACATAGACAGGAGCTTTGTAATGAAGGGATTTATAAACGAAGAGGAGAAAGTCTATTCTCTGACAAATCGGCAACCAGTGAAGGGATCTAAGAAAAGGAGTGATGTGCTCATTTACGATACTTTAAAAAAAATCTGGCAGGCGGCAGCAGCATTTTGCACAAGCTAAAGTCGTGCAATTTGAGATTTAGATATACCGCAATATAAAGAATTATAGTAATCTAGACGCAATGTAACAAACGGATGAACAGCCATTTCGAGAGTTTTTGGGGAGAAAACGTTCTTAATTTTATAGACGAAGCTGATAAAAAACTAAAGCCAACGACAGAGGAGATATGTCTGTCAAATTTTAAATGCTGGTCAAAAATATTACCTAGGTTCTGCACCCTTGTCGATCTAAAACCGGATAAACGTTCTAGCTCAGGGCTTATACACTGAGAGTTTTTATTAGGACTGAATACAATCACCTCAGTCTTGTCCTCGTTTGAGAAGAGGAAGTTTTTGGCTAGCCATAATTTAACCTCCTCTAAACATTGGAGAAAAGAGGTGATCGCAGTGGAATTATTTTTCTTGACAGGAAGATAGATTTGAGTGTCATCTGCGTAGAAATAAAAGGACACCATGCTTTCTTAGAATAGAGCCCAGAGGGAGCATGTACAGAGAGAATAGAGAGGGAGCTAAAATAGAGCCATGAGGGAGGCCACAGGTCAGAGGAGCGGTGGAGATGACAAAACACTCTTAAATCAACCACTTCGACTGCATAAACCTACAATTGCTAAACACAACAATGTACTCATGACAAATTAAACATTATATTATTAGAGTGTGTGGAAACAATGCAAATGTACTGTGTGTCTGTACACGAATGCAGCGCGTGATCAGTGACCTAGAGCGGGTTGGTTCTTTGTGCATCAGTATAACAGACTCTCAACACGCTTATTGTACGAAACCAAAAATGCGCTCTTCAGAAACAATCGCAGAATACGACAGAGGTCATGTTTTAAAGCAAACCACAGTCTGGAATGAATAATTCACTAAAAACACAATGTGGGTCTCCATTCTATCTTAAACGTCTGGTGTAATCAGCCTGTCCTCCTTTACATTAGTGCTGTTTTGGACTGTTTGAATGAATTTGATTAGCCTACTGGAACACGGCAAACTTTCCCAGAGCTTAAAATGTCCTGATCACAAACAGAGAAGCAGAATTGGGTTAAAAGATTATTTCCTCTTACCAGGGTTACTGCTGCTTGTAGATGCTCAGTGTAATTGTAATAAACTCCTGACTTCTAATATCATCTAACTGCATGACAAAAGGACATGAATGATGCACCTTCATGTACCTCTGTAATTTATTTGCGCTAATTGCATTAAATTAATCGAATGGGTTAACGGTGACAGCCCGATTTTTATATGAGGGTCTGATTCTGTTCTTTCTTTTGATATTCATAGAACAAAATATTCTCAGGGCCATGAACATTTTGTGAAAATTATCAAATGCTGCCACTGTCACAAGTGTGTGCAGGCAGGAAGGCGAAGAAGCTTCTTAAACGTAGTTCACTATGAGTATTCTCAAGGCAGACAGGTACACACAACAGAGATCGGACAAGGGCTGCGTGAAAGGGGAGAACTAAATAGCAAACAGAAACAAGATAATTAACAAGACACAGCTGAACAGAACTTAACTAAGGAGGGTAACCATGGGGACAGACAAGTGGCGGGAAACTGAACAAAGACACGTGACAAATGAAAACAAAACATAACATAACTGTGGTGGGTGGCTGGCAACTTTTTTTTCTTGCAGAAATGCTGGTTGGCGTTGAAATAAAAAGAAACATCTGATTATCCTTCATAATGTGGCTATTTACATCATCATATTGCGTGTAAACCCTTGCGTATCGCAATGACTTACACATTTTGTATTACATTCCAAAGAGCTCCATAGTCCCACAGTGGAAAATGAAACCACCATATCCATATCGGCTGAGCCGGATTAGCACGGAACGGAACGGTTAAGCAATTAGAACGGTTTGGCCCTATTCAATGCAAGTCTATGGGATTTGTTCATCTGTTGTACCATTAGTCTACTACTTAGAAAATTAATAACACATCTCTCCTGAAAAAGCTGCATGATTTGAAAAAGAAAAAATATTTGTGCTTGCTTTAGTAAACTATACTGATAAAATATATGAAGGAAATTTGTTACATTGACAGGTTGTTCATTGATTAAATTGTCCATATAATGAAACTCAATCAATCAACTTTATTTATATAGCGCTTTTACAATCACGATTGTGTCAAAGCAGCTTCACAGTGTCAAACGGGATAATATTGCAACAAAATTAGATTTGGCTGTACAGTCGTTCTGGAGAAAACAGTGACGTTATCAGCTTATTTTCATTTATCCTATAGCGACAATGTTGGCAGATCAGTATTATAGTTTATAGAATTAATTAAAACCTAATTCATAAATTTTATGTGTATAATTACACTGTAAACCCTAATAAGTTGAGAATACTCAAATGATTTGAGGAAAGTGATTCCCTCAATTCAATTGAGTAATGGAGTCTCCTAAAACTTGAATATTTAAGTTTACCTAACTTGGTGCTTACTTTCACTGTACTTAAATTGTTAAGTTCATCAAACTGGCTACACCAGTTCAGTACAGCACGCTGGGTACAACCAATCAAAACTTCCCCATTGGTCCCAACATGCATTGCAGCATGAATAAATTATGCGTCTGAATTGTGAAACATTTTCTTTGAATTCTTACTATTTGCTGTTACTTTTGCTGTTTTGTTCTGATGTTTTTGTAGCTTTTTTATGTTCAGAGTTGATCTGTTTATCAGAATTTTTTCACCATTGTAAAAAGATTTTTGTCACCATTGTAGAGATTCATACGCAGATTAGTGATGTGTGTATGTGTTTAACTAATGCCATAGATTTAAACATTTTGTGCACATAAAAAAAAAATTATATTAGCACAATAGTAAAGATTCTAGTATTATTAATATTTCAAAACTATTAATAACTGCTTTGAACTCCAAAGCATTGGACTCTGCACAAGATCAGGGATTCTGCCTATACATGATGATGTTATTATCATCATCAATGAATAAACAACACAACTTTCTCTTGGCTCTTTGTTACTTAACATATGTGTCTCACAAACACAAAGCAGCTAGAGAAACACTAATATTACATTATCATTTTTCAAGAGCCCAACTAAAGCAAACACTTATCTCCATCATGGTTACTTCCAACAAAACTATTATGTTCATTAAAACAGGAATAAAGTCAATCTGGGAAGTTAGTTCACGTATTATTGTTAGGTTTAGAAACTTACAAATTTTTACTTACCGAATTTAAGATTGCACACAATGAAAAAGTCTCCATCTTAATTTGAATCAGCAACAAGCAACAGATGAGGCGAAAAGGACCGCCTTTTGGAAATGTCCTCCAATCAGTGAATTAGTTCTCTTGTTGCTAGACAGAACTCCTTGCATGGCCAATCACATCAAAGCAAGACCAGAGTGAGCTATTTTAATTACTTATGATTTTGAGTTCATACAACTTGAAATCTTAAGTTTACGCATTTTGTAGGTTAACACACACACACACACACACACACACACACACACACACACACACACACACACACACACACACACACACACACACACACACACACACACACACACACACACACACACACACACACACACACACACACACAGACGGCAGACTGCAGCAAACCTCGGGATAAACAGAGAGACTAACATTAGTGTAGATGCCACTCTTCTTACATCAGGAGTTATGGGAAGTGTTCCCGGTTCCGGCTGACCTAGTTAATGCAGCCTAACAATCAGTCAAAACTGTGTACTAATCAGGGATGTTAACAATTAATCAATAATTGATTGATTTTTGATAATACCTTTAACTTATAAAATGTATCAGTCATTGATTAAGCAGGATCATGCACGTGCGTGCTGCTCAACCGCAAAACATAGGTGGAAAAATAAATTGAGCATACAAAGAGTTCTGTTTGGGACCATTTTATAGCTGGAGTTACACCTTCATCATGACTATAAGTTTGCGTGTGCATTCTCAGCCTTTTTTTGTGCAAATGTAAGTTGTAATGTTGTGTTTATTTAGCCCTATCTATATCTGATTTCTCTCATATAGGATGCATTTGTTTAAGAATTAGAGCGGTAGTAAAGTGTGCCGGTGATCAGCTTCAGCTCATGCAGATCAAACAGCAATGCACAACTAATAATGACTATGGTTGAGACTGTCATATTACATAACATTATAAAGAGAGCAATACTATATTAAAACATTGTGATTTTTTTTTTTACATCCACAAAATCAGTCGTGCAACTTGTAAGATGTAATTTGTAACTTGTTTATTTTGTAGCCTATATATCTGATCAATCTCATATGTGATGCGTTTCTTTGAACTAAATTGTAAATTATTTGATCGTACCAAATTTGTACCGATGTTTATTCAGCGCTTCAGCTTTGGTGTGCATAAACAGTAATGCACAATTTTTAATTGTGTTGTTCTTGTTCCGAAGAGCACGTCCACAGATTCTGAATAACAGATCTTAGACAGAGTTGTTGACATGGTGTAATTTAATCAAATGATCAATCACATCAACTCATTTTACAATGTTATAGCACTTTAGTTAGATTAAAATAACATTCTCATTTATTTGGTGAGGAACATGGCGTTTTGAGCAGCATTTGCAAACTGTGTCTAATCCACTGTGGTTATGACTATAATCCACCTCCGTAGATGCATATTGTAGTATTAAGGATAACGATTAATAATCGATTAATTGATTGTTAATTTAAATGACAATCGATCATGGGAATTTGTGTAAATTGACATCCTTATTACTAATGTTTTCAAACTAAATATATATAATATTATTCCCATGCTCACAATATGCCACTCAAGTTATTAATCATACGTCACAGCAGACTGTTGTCAACAATGATACATCATGGAAGGCAGCCACTCACTGAACAAAATCTCCTTGAAATTGAATCACCATTGTGCAACAAAACCACACATTTATTTAGTCAGAGAGCTTTTCTGCTAAATGAATGTGACTGTGCCTATGATGTTAAGTATTCTATCTGTAGGAGCCAAAACAGATTCTGCCAGACAAGTGAGGAGAACTTGACGTTTGGTTAGACCAAGTTTTCTGAGACCATTCGATCTTTAAATATGTTAGCTATTTCCATACTGAACATTCCTTAGATACATTCGTAATTGCATTTGACCATATATTGACTTTTTTATGTATAAATTTACAACATTTGAGACAAACTTTTTGTTTAAATGTTTGATACCCTTAGTTCTTAATATTGTATTATTGTTCTTAACCAAATAATTTTGTTTGGCAAATTCAGCTATAATTTTGTTCTGTAGGACATCAAAACACTAGTTTTGGGATGCCTGCCTTTACATGCACATGAACTTTAATGTCATCCCATTCTTAATCCATAGGGTTAAATATGGAGTTGACCCACCCCTTGCAGCCTCAAGTCTTTTGGCAAGGCTTTCCTCAAGGTTTAGGGGTGTGTTTATGGGAATTTTGACATTTTAGAAGCACATTTGTAAAGTCATATAGCCTGACAAGCCAGACCCATATCAAGATATTTGGTCTGGGAAATCACCATTGAGAGGGCTCAATCCAGCGGGATAAACGGTTGTCTCCGTTTTCTTTCACCGTATCCTGTCAGCAAAACTCAGAACACATCTTCCCTTCTTAAGAATGATTTCAGTGCCATTCTTTATTCTTTTCTTAAAGAAAAGCTTAACTTCAAGTCTGACAGAGTAGTGGCCAAAGCCGATTCAAAAGACTGCTATTCACCAGCTTCCTTGTTTACAAGTAGCACGCGGAACCACCGCAACTCTGCCGTCATTCTGTTAAGCCCGCCCACCGACTCTATGATGTGGTTGGCCTGACCAGAGTTATTTTTTTTTAGCTCGCAAGTCTAGGGAGAGTTGCGAGACGACACTGGCCGCGTCTAGATTTAGATCTAGGCTAGTAAAGTCAGGCACTGATGTTGGACGAGAAGGCCTGGCTCACAGTCTTTGCTTTAATTTATCCCAAAGGTGTTCTATCAGGTTGAGGGCAGGCCAGTGGTGTGGAGGAATTTGAAACCCGTTTATCCATGTCTTTATGGACCTTGCTTTGTGCACTTGAGTGCAGTCATGATGGAACTGGAAGGGGCCTTCCCCAAACGGTTCCCACAAAGCATGAAATTGTCCAAAATGTCTTGGTATGCTGAAGCATTAAGAATTCCATTTACCAGAACTAAGGGGCCAAGCCCAACCCCAGAGAAAAACAATCCCACACCATAACCCTTCCTCTACCAAACTTTACACTTGGCACACTGCCGTCAGGCAAGTACCATTCTCCAGGCAACTGCCAAACCCAGACTCGGGGTCCATCGGATTTACAGACAGAGAAGCATGATTCATTACCTCTAAAAATACGTCTCCACTGCTCTAGAGTCCAGCTGGCCATATAAACCCCTTCCATGAAGCTCTCTATGTACTGTTCTTGAGCTCATCTGAAAGCCACACAAAGTTTGGAGGTCTGTCTGTTGCTATTAACGCTGGAGAAAGTTGGCGACTATGGCGCACTATGCACCGCTGTTCCCAATTGCTTCCACTTTGTTAAAATATTACTAACAACTGACCATAGGATTAGTTAGTTGATTATTTAGTGAGGAAATTTCACAAATGGACTTGCACAGGTGGCAACCTATGATGGTACTACACTTGAGTTTAATGAGCTCCTGAGAGTGACCCATTCTTTCACAATTGTTTGTAGGCCTGCATGCCGATGTGCTTGATTTTATTCACCTTTGGCCATGGAAGTGATTGGAACACCTGAATTCAATGATTTGGAGGGTTGTCCCAATACTTTTGTCAATATAGTGTATGTGTTATGCAGTTTAAAGTGCAGTAAAACATTTGACTTTTATTGAATAAAAATAAAATAAAATGCATCTTGTAGATTTTGCAAGCTGTATGTAAATTTATAACCAGTGTAGAATGGTGTAAGTTAATGCATTTGACGGTCAAGCCATGAAAAATCCCTTTCATTATTTCAGTCATTTTAGCCACTAATTAAATAGTCATTAGGAGTTGCAGCTTATTTATAATTACCCTGAGGAGGAATGACAGAGAGACTTTTCGAAGGGGCACACTTTGCTGCCTCCAGGCTATATTTAAAGAAAACAGCAATAACTAAGCCAGTGATTTCCTTTTTTCCAGTTTAGTGCACACTAAAACAAACTAAAATATATCAACACGAATCTCATCTTTGCTTTACTTCATCTGACAATTTTGATTTGCATTTAATAATGCTGTGACTATAAGAAAACACTTTGCCGTGCTGTGCAATGCTGTAATTATGACAGTAAATGAGCAATTATATTTTTTATGTTTCTCCATAATCCAGTGTGAAAGGATGCGGAAACACTGGGGTTTGGAACATTGCGAAGATAAGTAGCTTATCTCTCTTTCTGCAGGTGTTTGAGACTGTGATTCAATCAGGGAATTTCAGAAAGAATTAATTGACTCTTGAACTTGTGAAGAGCCAGTATGTTTGTGAAAAAATAAAAGGCATTTATTCTTTTTTGGATTCAATAATATGACAAGCTATTAGGGTGCTATATATATGTATATATATATGTGTATATATATGCTTATTTATTTATGCTTATTTTTTACATGATTGCCTAAATAATTCCTTCATTGTATAGTTGGTGACTTCTGAATTAAATGGTATTTACTTAATGAATACTGTTTGAGCTGTTTAATGTGGAGTTGGTTTTGCAGTTTTCTGTCCCTGTTTCCTTTGTTCCAGCTTCTAGTCGAGGTTGTGTAATTAATCATGTCAGCTGTGTCTCGTTTGTTGATTATTTCACTGTGTATTTAAGCCCTGTGTTTGGTTCTGTTCGGTTGTCCGTTATTGTTGTGCTAAGCTTAGCTGTTCTGTTCCTGCCTGAGAGTTTGTTCCTGAGTATTTTTGTTTTCCTTAAATTCTTTTTAATACATTTAAACTGAAATTAGATCCTCTATTTCTTTCCCGTTAACACAACTTATGTAAAAAATGCCCAAACTTTTGGCAGTCCAGTCAAGAAATGGATTTTAAAAAATTGTGAGTGATATAAAAATGTGTGTATATGTATGAAAGTGTAGGAGTATATTTAAAAATATACAATATATAATTTATTGAAATAAAAAATACTTTAATTATCACAAATTAATCATAAGAGTTTTTCACACTTGAAATAATTAACTCAGGTCATTCTAAATCCTATATCTTGCTTCACATTTCACGCTGCTCATAATTTACCAGCATATGCGCAGCATATGACCTGTTTGCATAAAGGCTCGGTCCAGTACTACACGTCCTCATATTACACTGCTGTGCTGACTCACTGTAATACGTTTTTTTTTCTGAGTGAACTTTTGGAACTGTAACGGTAAGGATGAAACACTTATTCACTTGTAACAAGGCTTCAACAAAGTGAGGATCCATTAGCAACTTTAATGTAATCTTGGTCGTATCAGGGTTAATCACCAGCAAACACAACAGTAGAGACAATGCAACTCATAATCTGAAAACAGGCATAAGGTCAGGGTAGGCAGCAACGTACATTACCCAGTCCACAGTAGAAAACAGTCCAGCGCAGGCAACAAGGAATCACAAAGATAGTAAACAGTCCAATAGTAAACCACAGAAAGACTAAAACACAGGAAGAAACACTCGGATATGTTCAACAGGGCAAAACAAAACTCCGCAATGAGGTTGATGCCCTGTCCCAAATGGCACCCTAAACCCACACGGTCTTCCTCTGAGTCCGCACTTTCACAACGTAATGCAGCTTTGACTGCTGGGTAGAAGTCCTCTGCGTAGCTCGCAAGCTTGCAGGCTCAGCTGAAGTGCGCAATGAGGGTGCATATAGCAGCCAAAAATGGGGCGCTTACAAGCACCCTTCTTTAAGCTTAAATGACGAATGGGACACCCTACGGTCTTGTGGCCTTAACGGACACGCAATGGCCATTGTAAGTCCACAAGACCGAAAGTGCACATGAAGTGTGCCATTTGGGACAGGGCCATAGTCTGAGCTCAGCTTGATAGCTCAGCTGGGTAGCCTATTGAGGGCCAAGTATGCGTGAGGGAAATGTAGTCCAAAGAGGTTTCACAAGTTTGTGTGCCCATATAATCTTAGTGAAAGTGGTAAACAGATTTGATTTGCTGTCTGCTGTAAGGGCTCGGAGAGGCTAGGTTAGAAGAATAGGTTCTATCGGTGCTACGTATTTGGAACCCATAAAAGGTTCTAAATAGAAGCCTTTTTAAAGCTACACTGTGTGATATTTTCCCCCATCTAGCGGTGTAAAGGTATATGACCATGCAGTGAATAATAGTTTCTGTTCCTCTCAATTCTGATTTCGTTTTAATTCCTATGGTGGCCGTTTTAGTCCAAGATTAACATGGCAATCCCCCTCTTCACATTCGACACGGTGCCATCGAGTGTTAAAATGTGAAAGGCGAAGCTTGAATTTATGGGTATGTCCCTCTTTGGCTAATGTACTTTCAAGATGGAGGGGCAACATGGCGACCGGCATTCAAACCCTCACCCGTATGTATTTTCAATGGCATATTATAAACTTACGAGAATACTTTATTACTTGAAAGAAGTAAATATACATTAATGAGCACATACATTTTTGAAAGAACTAAGTGTTTTTAGCTAAGAATAAACCAAAAAAGTTACACAGTGTAGCTTTAAAAAAACATACCGGTTAAAGCTCCGCCCAGTCTGAGTACAGATACAGATACAGATGATTCATATGGTTAACAGATACAGATACTGATACAAATAATGCTGTCATTTCCTCTCTCAAGACCCATAAAAGGCACTAAAGACTTCTTTACAAAGTCCACCTCACTACAGTGGCTCTACAATTATTTTATAAAGCGATGAGAAAAAAAAATTCCGCACAAAAACGAAACAAAATAATGAAATAATGACAAAAGGATAAACATTGCAAATACATTTTTACAACCATCTTTGATCATATTTACCAGGGGTGCCAATAATTCTGACCACAACTGTATCTGGCCTGCAGCCAGATTATTTTGATTGCGGCTGGTTCTGAAATCGATCTGTCATGACAGCAACAATTACTCACAATCACTTCGTCTTTAGTTATTTTTTCCTTCAAAACAAAGTATGAGTACGCTTTGGCAGCAATGTTTTCAGGGCATGTGAGTGCTGTGGAGCGCTTTGACATCAATCGCTCACAGCCCAAGCGAACACTCCAATCATGAACCGCTCACACTCACCGGTAAACAGCATTTGTTTATTAATAAACACTGTTTATTAATAAACAATTAAACTGTCTCCTTGCAATTTTTGACACATTCATAATTACTTTTGCTGGTTCTTTTTGGCAAACTTTATGCATGCGCTTGAGTGCACCATAGGCAAACTGCCTACGTAAACGCTCATTATGGTTTAGATTAGTACTCTGCAGTATATATTTTAATTGAATTTAATTAAATTAGTAATTCAATTAATATAAATGTGTGTTTAGTCAACTAATGGCTTAAATGAACAACTACTAGTCAAGTAGAAAAAACGTTCTAGGTAAGTAGGGGCAGACCTACTTATTTCACATATTTTCGAACCAGCATGTCACAAAGGGCTTTCTGGGTTGAGTCAGTGGCACTGAGTAGAATGAGCAAGCAGAGCAGAATTTTGAGAAGGACGCTCTCCGCTCTGGTATAAAAAACTAAAAGTGAACCATTGAAACGTTTGTTTATAACGCGGGACCTCAGCACCAACACGTGAACAATAACAAAGCAAATTCAGCTTCCCTTTATCAAAAAAATGGACAAGATAATCAACAAAAAAGGTCCTATTCTTCATCTCGTGGTGCCGTCTAATATTATAGTCTTTGCAAACAGCAACAACTTCATTGCAGATAAGATACACCGGCTTTGCAGAAACTAGGTAGGATGAACGCAGAGTTGTCTTTCCATTCTTCTTTGTCTTTGTATGGCCTATTTTCACTGTCAACTTTTCGCTTTAGGCTTTTTGACAGTGCCATTTTCTCTCACCAGCTAGCTTAAAATGTTAAAGGAGAACTCCGGTGTATTTTTACGTTTATCTTGATCGTTATATCTTTGTGAGTACAGTCTATAGAAAAAAAAAATGAACCGGATTGGTGCTTGCAACACTGAGCTATTACAGTTAATGCCCAGAGCCCCCCTAAGCATAAAACGGCAGTTATGGGGCATAGACGTAAAGGGTGTCTTTGTGCCTCTTAGCAGACATAAAATCTTGTTGTCATGTAAGGGCCCTGTTCATGTTGGGCAGACATTTTAATTGCATGGCGGTTTCATGCTGACGTATGTCAAAAATCTCTCGCGAGCGAAAGGCGGATGTGTCGGATTCTGCAGTCGAGCGCAGTTGCTCTCCACCGACTGCGCAGAGCAAAAGCACGATGGGAAACGACTTGCTGACGACATGAGGCTTGTTGGAGATGCGCCTTGCCTCGCCTGAAATAAAGGCGAGACTAAGCGGCTGCAGTGAGGGGAGGAGTGAAAAAAGTGCAGGCAAGCCAGACAGTTCTCTCTTCTCGTAGTGGATCAGACCTGCGGATATCGCGGGATTCACACTCGTGCGCTCTGTTGCTGATAAATTGGATGTAATTTAAAGCTACACTGTGTAACCTTTTTAGTTTATTCTTAGCTAAAAACACTTAGTTCTTTCAAAAAAAAAGTATTTTTATAAGTTTATAATATGCCATTGAAAATACATATGGGTGAGGGTTCGAATGCCGGTCACCATGCTGCCCCTCCATCTTGAAAGTACATTAGCCAAAGAGGGACATACCCATAAATTCAAGCTTTGCCTTTCGCGTTTTAACACTCGATGGCACCGTGTCGAATGTGAAGAGGGGGATTGCCATGTTAATCTTGGACTAAATCGGGTACTCCACCATAGGAATTAAAACAAAATCAGAATTGAGAGGAACAAAAACTATTATTCACTGCATGGTCATATACCTTTTCACCGCTAGATGGGGGAAAATATCACACAGTGTAGCTTTAAATATATACATGTTTTCATCATAGACTGTAAAAAAAATATGGATGTAGTGTCCGTGACGTCACCCATAGGATTCCGATAAGCTGTTCTGAAGCTTAAAGTAGGGGCGAGCTGGGCGTTGCCATCTTGTGTCACTCCAGGATAACAGAAAATGGGCAAAAAGGCGGGATGTGCGCGGAGCTGAGGTGACGCAATAACTATAGACGGCGGATAAATGGCTATCTACTTGTAACCACACCCTTAATTATGCAGAACTTTAAGGCTTTCTTTAACGTAAACGAATGAGTTATAAAAAAATTCACCCCCCTCACAGTTGTCATGAAGATCAAAATTAGCCTTATAAGCCAAAACCACAATTGGTTCCAGGCTGTAAACATGTTTTTTTCTGCTTTAAAGTTGAGAATTTTAACATGGGGCTCAATTCTGCTCCCTTCTGGAGCCTGTCCCTAGTGGCCAGTTGAGGAATTGAAGTTTACATTACTTCCGTATTGGCTTCAAGAGAGATCGCGGGAGGTTGCCGCTTGGTTTTTATATATTTTTATAAATATGACAACAATCACATAACCCACAGAGCACTGTCCGAGAGTTTAGGAAAATACACACATAATTTATACACATAAAAACATGATATCAGAGTTTTAAAATCAAACATTTTACAAAAAGAACCTTACATCACGGTTATTTAAACCATTGAGCATTAAGATGTGTCGTCAGCAAGTCGTTTCCCATCATGCTTTTGCTCCACGCAGTCGGTGGAGAGCAACTGCGCAGAATCTACTGCAGAATCCGACACATCCGCCTTTCGCTCGCGAGAGTTTTTTGACATGCGTCATCATGACATCAGAGCAAGGCGGTCCGCCCTCGGACACATGCCTAACCGGCATGCATCTCGCGCTGATCACCGGTGATCGGTTCTGCGCAGATTTTGCTCATCTCAAAAAAGCCTAGTGACTGCCTCATTCTTGAATGAATCAGTCGTTTGAATGAATCGTTTAAATTAATGACTCAATGACTCACTCATTAAGACCCACCTGTTGCCATCTACTGGTGGTTTATTTTCATATACTTTTCAACATTTCTTTTGTTTATTCAAAAATACAAATCTCATAACATTATATAATGCAGGTGTAATTTTTTATTGTAAACTATTTAATTTGTCTTTTTTAAATTTAATGTATAGATCAAATTTAAGAATATAATATGAAACCTCAAGCATAGCCTATATTTAATAAGATTAGGGGGGAAATGCCCTTTATAAAAGGTAAAAATATCACAAATATGCAGATTTAAAATATGTCGGATTGAAAGCTGATTTAACACTGGTGATAATATTAAACAAAAATCTAACTTTTTTCCAGACAAGCACATTTTTACTCGGACAAGTGAATGACCAATTTACAAGCACATGAACATGCTTAATGTCGAGCCCTGCAAGTTATTTTGTAATGCCTAATACGTAGAATTTTTTTAAATGATAACTTTCAATTATACTGTAATGTTTAATAGCTATCATGTTAAAAAAATCTATTTCAGAGACATCAGTAGCAGTATTAGTATCAGTGATAATGGCCTTCGTAAAAAGATGCCATTACAACATATATTTCAAATATACTCAAAAATATTAATTGCGATTGATTACAGAAAAATGTGCATTTAAATGAGTTCATTTTTGTTTTGTTTGACAGTACTAATTCATAGCAGAAATAGTAAGAGTAGTGTGGTATTTCATAAGATTTTTCTTACATGCATTTTCATAATGTTCTTGGCTGTTTAACAATTTAACAATCAACTCAAAATCTTCAGTGTTTCACAAATCTGCCATGTATACCATAACCATTAGAGAACAAAAGAGCAGGATAAACCGTAATAGGTAAATTGTGTGTCATATTTTTACTATAATAAATTGAAGTCATTATACATAAGGAAGAAATGTAATCATTTTTCTTTTAGAACACTTTTGAGCCACCAAAATTTACAGAGCAATGCATAATATGAAAATCCCAAAAGAGTTATTTATGTATTTATTTTTTAAGGACCAGGAACTGTGTTCGTGTTTTATGCTGCTTGGCCAACTGTGAAATTTTCTCTGTACATTCTTGATAAGTCCACTTTAAGACGCCTGTCTTTCTCATTTAAGGTGATACAAGGAAATCCTCCACGTCGGGTATGAGGTCCTTGGGTGTTATCTAGCCAGAAAGCCGAGAGCAATTTGGGTGTAATTCCTAAAACAGCAATCTCTGTAAGTGCAACAGAGCGAGGAATTATGGAAGCATGGCTCATCCGTATGCTTGGTGCATGGACATTAAAAATGATTAAATAATTAACTGCTCAGAGACGACTCTTCAAAAAGAACCAATGAACATTAGAATCCTCAAATGGGACAATGACAATGATAAGAATGTTGGTAATTGCGTTTAGAGAATTTTCTATTCGCTATTCAAAAAAAGCTATTGAGTCTTTCTGTGAAACTGAAGCTAACCTTTTGAACAGGAAGTTTCACCAGTGTCAAACTTCAGATTAAACCCAACATTACAGTTCGATTAAAAAGAAGCGCATTGATGCCACATCTGCTAAAGATGCCTCTGAGGTGCTTAGAGGAAAGAGGCAGTGCTTCATTTTCAGTTGGACCATGCTGCAAGGAAAAGGGCAACCCTCTCAGCAGAATCCACACTACAGATGCCATTCATTTAAGAGCTGCTCGAGTGTGTCATCTCATTCCAATAAAAAGCCCAAAGGTTACTGTACCAGCCCCCTCCTGTCTCTCTAACACACTCACCATCTATTTTTTTATCTTTTCACAACCACCCTCTGTCCATTAAGTTAATGGACCCATCGTGATGTAGCACACATTTCCAGTTCCCCAGCGTTGACGGATATTCTGGGTGACGATGGAAGTGTTTGATTGTGCATCTAAAGTGTACAACTCAATAATTTCGCACTCACAGACCCCTTTCAGTGCTCCACTTCTCCTAAAGTAAAGTTCTTAACAAGATAAGCCAGTAAAGAATAATGGCGGAAATTAGAACAGGCTTAGATGGGGATTCCCTGCTTAAAGAGGAAAAAAGCATGTTTGAACACGACTTCTTAATCAATTCCTTCCGCCGCTGATTCAGAATCTTTTTAAGGATTGTGACATGATTACTTTTTTTTCATACTCACTTTAAATGCAGATGTTGGGTGCTAACTGTGAAATCTGTGGTTCATGTAGGAATGAATTCAGATGAGGGGGAAGCTCCATTAGGCTTGGACATAATTGATAATTACCCTGTGTATGCGTAAATACATCTCGTGGGCCAGCATGGCTGTCATTTATTTGCCTGGCTCCTAGAGGAACTATTCCAGGCAATTTTTTGAAGAAAAAAAGAGATATTGCAACCCTCCATGGACACACAGTTGCCATGATTTTGCCAAGAAAGACATGTTCCTTGATCAAGATATTTTATTGATCCTGGAACAGCATTCCTGTCTGAAAATTCAATCCTTAACCTATTCCTATACCCCTAAACCTTTCTGGGCGAACTATCCCCTTAAAGGACAACTCCGGTGAGAAATGAACCTAGGGGTAATTAACAGATGGTTACCGAGTAGATCGTTCTCTGGGATGCGTTTTAATGAAAATCGAATGTAAAGAGTTTTATCTTTAAAAACAGATTAGCTTATAACGCTAGTCTATGGGGCACAGGGTAGACACAGGGTGGTAAAATTAAATCGCTAGTTAATACCACTAACAAGACTCAAAATAGCCTCACACTAACACGGTAGCATAATGAGGGTCCCTACATGCAAATCGAAGCATTGAGAACTTTGTAAGAGTACAAACAGTTTAATTTATAAACATAGTGCCTTACGCGTTCACGGACAGGCACCATCTTGGAAAACAGGCTCGACTAATCGATCCACGAGCGCTGTTCTAAGTGAGCTGGTCGATAGGAATTAAGTTTGTGAAATGTAATAACATGGACATTTTTAGTTTTATTTATTTATTTTCTCTGTTGTGTTCAGTGTTTTCTTCCGGAAACAATGGACCATATGAGATTCCAAGTCACAGTTCATCACTTAGCAGAGCGCTCGTGGCTCGATGAGTCGAGACTGTTTTCCAAGACGGCGCCTGTCCGTGAACGCGCAAGGCACTATGTTTTTAAAGTGTCGTCTTATTAAACTGTTTGTACTCTTACAAAGTTCTCAATGCTTCGGTTTACATGTAGGGACCCTGCATTATGCTACTGTGTTAGTGTGAGGCTATTTTGAGCCTTGTTAGTGGTATTAACTAGCGATTTAATTTCACTACTGTGTGCCCCATAGACTAGTGTTAAAAGCTAATCTGTTTTTAAAGATAAAACTCTTTACATTCGATTTCCATGAAAACGCATCCCAGAGAACGATCTACTCTGTAACCATCTGTTAATTGCCCCTAGGTTCATTTCTCACCGGAGTTGTCCTTTAAGACATTCCCTTTTCGAATGCCTCTGAACATCATTTGCTTGGGAATTTGTATTACAAATAACCTCTGTGACCCTGAGAGATATGAGCATGCATTGATCCTTCATCACCATTATCTTCTCAAAGAGTGCTGCAGACATATTGAAGACTATCTAGGTTTTATTGCAAATCATATTTCAGATGGCTAATCGTTTATGGCTTTTATCTTCAAGAGCTGTATGTCATATTCTTTGCGACATGTGGTGCCACAAAAGCAGTAACGGAAGCATAATTGGTTATTAAAAAAAATATGAGATGAAAAATATCAATGGGAAATGAATCGCGGCATGTGTCCTGCCTATAAACAGCTCGAGAGAAATGGCCTTTGGATACTGGAAGGATTTGGGTAGGCAAACTGTCTTTTAAATGATTACATGATCGAATAAGAAGGCGAGTGTTTCTGTTACTTTACAGTTGAAACATTCTATACGGGTATGTGTAACTGAACTGATCTGATGATATCTGTTTTAAAATGAAATTGAACAAAAAGCTTTGTTTTAACTTGTTCCCCTTGACTGAATCTTCCATTTGAGATGTAATGTGGGGCATTTTCTCACTGAGGCAATCATCAGCTCACTGAACCGGACGGACACACCAGTTCTCTTTCCATTCTGGCCGGGAGACATGGACGTCTTCTGATGACAGAGCTCTGTGGACGCTTGTCCTGAACACTCTGACGTGTTGATAGGCTTTCTAAAAATAGAAAGCACCCCCATGATAAATACTCCCAATCAACTGAACTCAGGTGCTGACGGACCTGAAAATGCATTTTATGCATTTTATTGTTCTGTTGCTGCACTGCAGAGGCTACAAGATGAGGGCTGTGAGGTGAATAAGCCCAAAGAGGAAATGAACGCTCTGTGATGTGTGAGAGAGTGAATGGGTTTCAGATAATCAGCAGAAGCTGAATTCAACATGAAATAAAAAGCGGCAACTTGACTTAAAGGGTTAGTTCACTCAAAATGAAATGAAATGAATGTCATTAATGACTCATTCTAATGTCGTTCCACACCCGTAAGACCTCCGTTCATCTTCGGAACACAGTTTAAGATATTTTATATTTAGTCTGAGAGTGTATACAAGTGTATGCACGCTATACTGTCCATGTCCAGAAAGGGAATAAAAACATCCTCAAAATAGTCCATATGTGACATCAGTTGGTTAGTTAGAATCTTTTGAAGCATCAAAAATACATTTTGGTCCAAAAATAACAAAAACTACAACTTTATTCAGCATTGTCTTCTCTTCCTTATTTGTGTTCAATACTTAAATAAAGATTCAAATGGTTGTGAATCAGTGTATTGATTCATGATTCGGAATACCAAAAAGTATTTTCGATGCTTCTAGAGATTCTAATTTTATAATAATTTATAATAATGTTGTGAAACAGAAATGCATAGAGGAAAAAACGGAAATGTTTTCGGTAACGTTTTGGGCAAAAATGTAGCTGTCAAGCACACCAAAACATACATAAATAAAAATTTAAAAAACATCATAAAAACAGTTCATATGCCATAAAAGGGTTAACTTTAAGGGATGCAAAGAATTATTTTTACATTTATTCAAACTGGGTTTAACAAGTGATTCAGTCATGCATTTCTGTTTCTGTTTACTACATCTGCGTAAGGAATTCCTCTCAGAAATACAAAAAAGCAATGAGATAAAATTCATGCGAGTGGCTGACCTGTGATCCGAGAGGCAGTCTATTAACTGGCTTACTAACCACAGTAATGATGGACAGCTGTGAGGGTCAGGGTGCTGCCTTCAATTTTAGAGAGAGATAGATAGAAAGCAATGCAAAAATAGCATGCTTATTATTAGTATAAAAACAAGTGAACTGCATTTTTATTATAATTGCACAGATTGCCAAGCAGTATAAGGATTTGCAAATGGTATGCAAAACTATCAGACAAGATAGTAGACTACAATGGGCTTTTTCTGGTTCTAAATTGGACCATTAAAAAATATATATACATTTTAACTAACTGTTGATAAAATTATTTTATATAAAAAAACTTGTACTGATTAAAAGTCATGTTAAACGTGCAGTATGCAACTTTTGGCCACTAGGGGTCACTCATTCAAAATAATAACAACTGACGTACTTTGGTGACGTCGGGAAAGTGCGTGGGCTCATGGGAGTTGTTGTCATTATTGCCACTGTCAACCAGCAAATCTGGCATCTCCAGCAGAAAACACGTTTACTGACAAGGTAATTGATTGTTATATTACATTTCTATTATTGTTAAGTTTAGTTACGGCTTTTCACTTTATGTAATGTCAATCTAATGAAATAGCAGCAAGCTACCATTACTTAACAAACTTATCAGTAACGTTAGATAATGTGTGAGACAGAATGTTGTGCGGGCGGTCGCTATGCCAACATACCTATAAGTTGGTAGGCTATGTTGACATATTAACCGCGCATCATAATTTGAGTTACTCAAATTATAGATATATTGACATGGCACCCGCGATTGTCGAACATTCTGTATATCAACTGTTCAATACGGAAATACATTTCAATTTAGTTTATCATTACCAACATAAAACAGTAAATGAGAGAACCAGCACCTGCAATACGTTGTTCATTGGAACACGCGCTGTGTCGCTCCCCACGTTCATCAATCATTCTAATAAACATTTATTTTGGAACTCGGAGATATATGAATAAGTAGATCATTATTAAATCAATATTATATGTAGCTAGTATTAACATATGATAAAAGTGACGGTCACCTTATATTAATTGACAAAGATAGTGGCATATTACCTTATGAAGCTAACGTTACTTTCTCCAGCTACATATAAAACCAATAATAGCTAGTCCATCTGCGTTTTACACATGACATCATCGTGTCACCAAATATACGGATAGAAATACTTTTGAATCAGTTTTTAAAAAAATAGCTCTTTCAGTCTCCAAAAACAGAGAATCCGCCTGTTTGAAAAGCCGATACAAAATGTATAACATTACGTATTCAGCTAAACGCGTCTCAATGTGGTCAAGATCGCTATGCAATATGCAAACATACAGCATGTTATGATTATATGATTATTATGTTAGCTGAATGGTTACTTAAATGACCTGTTTATTAAAACACAAGCGAGATCAGCATCTCTCTGCAGTCCGAGCTTGTCATGAAGATTTCGCCATCTTTCATAGGCTTCTCCAAGGTTTACACGTCTCTTGCTTCTTCTACTGTCCCAAAATCTTCTCGGGTCATTTTTTTCACCCTTACGTTTGCGCTTTGTTGAGCTGACAAAACGTACAGGCAAAGAGTAGTCATGATCCATTATCATACAGACTTTTTTATACGGGGGTTCCCCTTATACTGTCTGTCAGTGTTCCTCTTTGAGTTTGGCGGTTCCGCCCATAGATATCTATGGTTCCGCCGAGTTCAGCAGGAAGCAAGACGCAAACGTGGATATGACGTGAAAGACTGGCGACATAACGGAAATAAAGACACGGTCCGTGTCTTCGAATTAAAATATTAATTTCTCTGGATTTAGAAGTTAATTAGAACTGTCGGGATAATGTAAACACACAACTTTAAAAAATATATAACATAGATATAGTGATCTTTTATATTTTTAATGCTGAAACATTACATATTGTGCCTTTAATATAAGAGCAGCTAAAGGGACAAAAGCCATATATTATATATATATATATATATATATATAAATTACATAAAAAATACACATTTAAAATATATATTAAATTGCCTCAAATGTTATGTTTTGTCCTTTCAGCTGATGTCGTCATTAATCTGGATTGCCCAAACTGCATTGTCTCAAACTGCATTTAGATAAGTGCTGTGATAATGTTAATTGCTATTTAGTGTTTTGGTATCAATAAATAAACAATCGAAGGGCATATTTAACCTTGGGGCTGTTGCACCTATAGAAAGTAGACATTTGATATGACAGTTTAGTGTTTAAAACTACTCACTTTCAAAACCTCAGATATCAGTTTTCTTTTCTTTTCTTTTCTTTTTTTCAGGAGAAGAGGAATACATTTCCCTGTTTGTTAACCATAGTGACTTCACAGGAGTTATAAAAGCAAGCACCTGTCTGTGTGTGGTGGTGGAGACTGTCATTGAGGTGCTAGGGATAGACAGGAGAGCTAATTGGGGTCAAAAACATTTCTGCTGGCGACACAGATGGCAGCCGTCTGGGGCCTGCGAGACTCAAACATCATAGTGGTTGTGGCCTTGAATTATACTTCTCTAAATAGATTCTTCCTCAAGGACTACCAAATAGTAGCATTTTGCAAATGTTTTTTTTTTTAATTGTTATTTTAATTTTATTTTTAAGTACTTGATTAGAGTTATTTTTCCAACAAAACACACAAAAAGGAGGCATTACCTTGCAAATGTATATATTTTCTATTCCTTAACTTTGAACCTAACACACAAACATTTTCAATTTTTTATTGAGACATTATTTATAATGTGTATTGAGCTGTTTCCCTCATGGTTTCCACAATGTAGGTGATTTCAAGTTTAACTGTCTTAATGGGGACATTAGGTCTCAACAATGCAGGTAAATTTTGTTCAGTTTAAATAATGAATGTCCACTGAAGGAAAGTTTGAAGAACCCATGTGCAGCTTTATTCAAATAAGCATGAGAACTTGGCTCGACAACTTGACTTAAACATGAATATAAACCACAATTCACCAACTTTGGTTACAGTTGGTTACAGAGAACAAAGCTAGACAAGAGACAATGGGAACATAAGGGTTATATATACAGATACTAATGACTAAACAAGGGAGGAGGTGGACCAGGGGGAGGGATGGAGGTCTTGGGCCATGGACCAGAGGGTCATGGTGCAGTGGTGAACTTGGGCCGTAGAGTACTGGCAGACCATGGAGCACATGTGGCACAGTGAGTTTGTGGGGGAACATCCATGAAGTCCATGCAGTGAGTTCATGGGCAGCCTCTTAGCAGACAGAGTTCAGGAGAAAAATACTTCAACATATACTTTGGCTGTCTGAGTGATGTATTTTTCATCATCAGAAGGGTTTGCGGACATCGGTGCAGCCCAATTTTGAGACCGCGCGGATGGTGCACATACAACAGCACCTGCATGAAAGACAGAAGAGTCACAACTGTACTGTGCATGTGTCAAACGCTGACATCCATGCTTATCCGTGGTTGAGTATACATTTAAAAGCTGTGTGGACACGACTAAAAACGGAAACGGAAAATGATGTTAAGTATACCCAGGCCTTTATACAGTCCCAAAAAATATTTGGTAGACTATAGCATGGTAAACATGATGTGAAGAGGCTCTGGCGTGGTGGCCATGTTGTGAAGAGGCTCTGGCGTGGTGGCCATGAGGTGAAGAGGCTCTGGCATAGTGGCCATGATGTGAAGAGGCTCTGGCGTGGTGGCCATGTTGTGAAGAGGCTCTGGCGTGGTGGCCATGAGGTGAAGAGGCTCTGGCATAGTGGCCATGATGTGAAGAGGCTCTGGCGTGGTGGCCATGATGTGAAGAGGCTTTGGCGTGGTGGCCATGATGTGAAGAGGCTCTGGTGTGGTGGCCATGATGTGAAGAGGCTCTGGCATGGTGGCCATGATGTGAAGAGGCTCTGGCATGGTGGCCATGATGTGAAGTGGCTCTGGTGTGGTGGCCATGATGTGAAGAGGCTTTGGCATGGTGGCCATGATGTGAAGAGGCTCTGGCGTGGTGGCCATGATGTGAAGTGGCTCTGGTGTGGTGGCCATGATGTGAAGAGGCTTTGGCATGGTGGCCATGATGTGAAGAGGCTCTGGCATGGTGGCCATGATGTGAAGAGGCGCTGGCATGGTGGCCATGATGTGATGAGGCTGTGGCTTTGCAACCATGATGTGACAGGGCTCTGGCTTTGTGGCCATGACAAGACAAAGTTCTGGTTTGGTGGTACAGCGGGATTGAGTCCCTCATCCACAATTCCCACAGTAAACGAGGAACTGCTCAATAATAAAGCATAGTCAATATATTGAACCTAAGTCCTTGAGAAGTTGCTTTCAGGCATAAGATAACTTAGAAAGTCATTAAGGCCAATAATGGAAAAAAATGTCCTTTAAAGCAACATCATTGAGGTCCACCCCATAAAATAGCTCACAAAAGTCTGCCACATAATTTTCAATGGGCCATTCCCCATGAAGCAAAGCAACTGCTGGGTCTATTGTTAGCGGTCTAGCTTTCTGTAACAAATGTCCACCGAAGGCAAGTTTGAAGAACCCATGTGCAGCTTTATTAAAATAAATAAGAGCAAAATAAGGACTTGGCTTGACAACTTGATTTAAACATGAACGGCTCAGGGAGTTCAGAGAGCCATGGCAGTTCAGGAGGCCAGGATGGGGCAGACCCTTCAAAGACAGCCTCCATGTATGGGTACCCCCCCCCCCCCCCCAATCTTCTTGGTAGGAGCTACGGACTCTGGAGCTGCAGATAGCAGGGACAAGAGACAGAGTCCTCTCGGGACAGGAGGCGGAATTCTCTTTGGACTGGGGACGGGAAGTGGAGTCTTCCCTGGACTCTGATCAGAGGCTGGAGGCCTCTATGCACTCTGGTCACGCGTTGCAGCCCTCTCTGGACTCTGGTCACGGGCTGGAGCCCTCTCTGGACTTTGGTCACAGACTGGAGCCCTCCTTGGACTCTAATTAGAGGCTGGAGCACTCTATGCACTCTGGTCACAGACTGGGGCCCTCTCTGGACTTTGGTCACAGGCTGGAGCCCTCTCTGGACTCTGGTCATGGGCTGGAGCACTCTCTGGACTCTGGTCACGGGCTGAAGCCCTCTCTGGACTCTGGTCACTGGCTGGAGCCCTCTCTGGACTTTGGTCACAGGCTGGAGCCCTCTCTGTACTCTGTTCACAGGCTTGAGCCCTCTCTGGACTCTGGTCATGGGCTGGAGCCCTCTCTGGACTCTGGACTCTGGTCACAGGCTTGAGCCCTCTATGGACTCTGGTCATGGGCTGGAGCCCTCTCTGGACTCTGGTCACAGGCTTGAGCCCTCTATGGACTCTGGTCATGGGCTTGAGCCCTCTCTGGACTCTGGTCACAGCCAGGAGCCCTCTCTGGACTCTGGTCACAGGCTGGAGCCCTCTATGGACTCTGGTCATGGGCTGGAGCCCACTCTGGACTCTGATCACAGGCTTGAGCCCTCTCTGGACTCTGGTCACAGGCTGGAGCCCTCTCTGGACTCTGGTCACAGGCTTGAGCCCTCTCTGGATTCTGGTCACAGGCTGGAGCCCTCTCTGGACTTTGGTCAAAGACTGGAGCCCTCTCTGGACTCTGGTCACAGGCTTGAGCCCTTTCTGGACTCTGATCACAGGCTGGAGCCCGGCCTCTATGGACTCTGGTCATGGACTGGAGCCCTCTCTGGACTCTGGTCACAGGCTTGAGCCCTTTCTGGACTCTGGTCACAGACTGGAGCCCTCTCTGGACTCTGGTCAAAGGCTGGAGCCCTCTCTGGACTTTGGTCAAAGACTGGAGCCCTCTCTGGACTCTGGTCACAATCTGGAGCCCTGTCTTGACTCTGGTCACATGCTGGAGCCCTCTTTGGACACTGGTCACAATCTGGAGCCCTCTCTGGTCACAGTCTGGAGCCCTCTTCAAGCTCTGATCATGGGCTAGAACCCTCTCTGGACTCAGGTCACATGCTGGAGCCCTCTCTCGACTCTGGTCACAATCTAGAGCCCTCTATGGACTCTGGTCACAATCTGGAGTCCTGTCTTGACTCTGGTCACATGCTGGAGCCCTCTCTGGTCACAGTCTGGAGCCCTCTTCAAGCTCTGATCATGGGCTAGAACCCTCTCTGGACTCAGGTCACATGCTGGAGCCCTCTTTGGACTCTGGTAACAATCTGGAGCCCTTTCTGGTCACAATCTGGAGCCCTCTCTGGTCACAGTCTGGAGCCCTCTTCAAGCTCTGATCATGGGCTAGAACCCTCTCTGGACTCAGGTCACAGGCTGGAGCCCTCTCTCGATTCTGGTCACAATCCGGAGCCCTCTCTGGAATCTGGTCATGGGCTGGAGCCCTCTCTGGACTCTGGTCACAGGCAGGAGCCCTCTCTGGACTCTGGTCACAATCTGGAGCCCTCTCTGGACTCTGGTCACGGGCTGGAGCCCTCTCTCGATTCTGGTCAAAATCCGGAGCCCTCTCTGGACTCTGGTCACAGGCTGGAGCCCTCTATGGGCTGTGTCATGGGCTGTGACAAAGGAACACATGACAGAATCAAAACACAAGTGAAAGTTTAAACAAACAGACATGTAACCTTTTTGGAGTAGAGCGAATTTCTTGTTTTATAGATAATGCACTCAATAACCCAAAAAAGAGCAAAAAATGGGGATGCATAAATAATCGTAATCAATTTCACACAAGATTTATATTTGCTGTATTAAATGGCAAATGTCTCTATAACAATCTTTGAAAATTGTTTTATTAAATTTGTATATATTTCATTATTTTGTTACCCCCATTGTTCTCCAGCGGGCTAGCAGAAGCAGAAAGACACAGACAGATCTAAAGGTTTCTGTCCCTCTGTGACGCACATGTCAGGAGTCAAATCAATGAGATGAAGGCTGAATCAATGAGATGTCAATGGTGTCTTATCATTGCCTGTTGCAGCTTGACGATGATCTCACAGCTGCAGGCAGAGGACGTCCTGGGTTTCTGGCTATTTTCTATCACTCTTTACTCTATTTCAAAGAAAATGTGAATATATTTCAGTTTGTTTATAGAAAGAAAAAAATTAAAACAAAGAGTGTCTGGTGTTCCTTTCAGACTTTTTAAGGGTGAATGCAACGGGCTTTAAAGAATTCCCTCCATGTGTCCAACTATCATTCACTTGCCTCTCACACACTTTGGCTTCCTCATTGCTACAAGTCAGATTGATGTGGTGTGCTAACTGGCAAAATCTTAATGGGATTTCTTTATCACTGCAGTGATTCACAAGAAAGGCAGTTTGAGGTTTAAACTTGGCTGATGGAGAGAACTGCCCTTTTGCTCCATGCACCTGGTCAAGGGGAGATATTCTAGATAAACTGCTGAAGGAAATGTGGCACATTTGTTCCATGTCCAGGACAGAGTGAATTTCTAGAACTACTCTCAATTGACAACACACTTATGGGGTTTGATACTGCATCTGCTTTTTAGTCATTAACAGGAAATGGTGCCATTTGTGTTCTGTTTGTGTCCTCATGACTTATACTGATGTAATGAAGAGGACGCTGAACTCTGGGTTCTGGTTTTCTGAACAAGAGTGCTCCCGAGTCCATGCTCTTCACATTGTTCACGTGAATCGCGCCACAGCTCGGCGCGCGGCCACGCGCACACACACACAAAACGCCGGCAGTTCAACAGGGAACACACATCTATATTCCTACTCGTGGAATATGGACCTCCTCCAGGTTTGGTGTGGTACTAGTGCGCTCTCAGGTCCGCATGACAGTTTTCACATTACCAATTTTTCATACGAACTGTGCCCTGTTCTGAATTAAACTACCAGTGTAAAAACTCCCTTTATTTATATTCTTAAAATGAGAGAAATCACTGCTTATTCAAAAATTTTAAGCTAAGGCTTGAGAGACATGAGGTATTTTTTTGAAAAACATATGTGACCTTTGACACATGCCTAGTCTTCATGCTCTGTTTCAGTAATGTACATTTACATATGCAAATTGAAAGCATGCATATATATATATATATATATATATATATATATATATATATATATATATATACACACATACACATACACACATACACACACACACACACACACACACACACACACACACACACACACACACACACACACACACACAATATATATATATGCATATATACAAAACATCTAGTGTTTGGTAAAAAAAAAAAACTTGAAAAAATAGAAAAGAAAAAAGGAATGTCAAATAGAATAGTGCTAATAAAATTCACTGTTGTAATTATTATTATTATTATTTTCAAATTATATTAATTTCAAACTTACTGTAGCAGAGTTTAAATATTCATGGGAAAGGCACGTTTAATGAAAAAATATATATATATAAATATGTTTATTTGCTATTGGAATGACAAAACTTGCAGTTGACTGTACATTTGATAGACCGACTCTTATAAACCAAATATCAAATCACACTATAACCTCTCCATCACCCCATTCAATATCACCAGAATAAGAAAAGTACCCAGAGGGCTACTTACTGATTTAGTAGAGCTTACATCACCCACAATCTAATTTGAGTCATTTCGCATATGGTAAAGGCCCAGATGAGGTTCTTTGTCATATATGACTCCTCCCTATAAACATGCTCAATTCATTTGACTCCGGCATAATGTGAAACAATATTCTGCCACAGGGCTCATTAGAAAAGGACCATAAAAACAGTGATACACCTGCACCACTCTGAGAGCTCTGTGTGTATGGCATCTCTTTTGAAATTGACTAATGCAGCAGGTGTTTTAATGCATCATACACAAACCTCAGGATTGAGTTGCCATTCAATAATGTAAAACTGAAAGATTACATGATCACACTATAGAACTGAAACTGTAACATTCAATTAAATCAATAAAAAAAGAATGGGTCAACCAAAGAAATGTCTAGGCCATATTGCACCACACCAACAAAAAACATCTTATCTAAATTTAGCTGGACAATGACACTATATTCTGTAGATCTGCTTTACAGCTAAAATACCTAAACACACACAGTTTTTGCTAGTCTCATGTTAATCTTGAGTATCTATAGAGTAAAATTTGCATATTTAATTTCTTCGAAGAGACTTTATTTTTACAAAAGACAGATACGCTGTCCCGATTCTTTCCGTAAACAGCCAAACTCGTGAAGGCTTGTAGTGAGCAGCAGAGCAAAAGAATCTTGAGCACGCACAAACTCCCTAGATATATTTCGATTTGCTATATTTTCATGCTGTTTACATTATATCCACTTACGCAGTTATTGCAAATTAAGATATTTTTATTGAAATCCGATGGCTCAGAAAGGCCTCCATTGGCAACAATGTCATTTCCTCTCTCAAGACCCATAAAAGGTACTTAAGACGTCATTACAAAGCCCATCTCACTACAGTGGATCTACAATAATTTTATGAAGTGATGAGAATAGGCCTTTCTGAGCCATCGGATTTCAACAAAAATATCTTAATTTGTGATCCGAAGATGAACAAAGGTTTTGCGGGTGTTAAACAACATGAGGGTGATTAATTAATGACAGAATTTCCATTTTTGGGTAAACTAACCCTTTATCATTGAGTTATTTGGGAAGCTGAACAAGGTTATTTATCCCTTACAATCAGAAATACACTTCTTAAGTGACATTGTTGATTTTGTGGTCTAAAACAAAATGACAGCACTGCCGACAGCTCCTGTAACCCAAATGAAGCTCGTTGATGGACGTGCTCTCGCTCTCGCTCTGGTTGATGTGCGCACACGCTCACCGGGGAGAAGTGCCCAATCAAGTCTGCCCTTTAGGACGTCATGCAGGGCCATTCCCAAAAAAACATTCTGAAACTTGTTTGAATCCTGAAGGAGAGTATTTTGCACAGAAATATTCTGTCATGCGTCCAACTCCAGTAAAAATAATTAATTGAGTTCCGAATTGGCAAAAATCTTTCTTTAATCGATCTGAAGTTGCTTTGACACTGCCTGCCTTGTATTAAGCACTATGTATACATTAATTGAATTTAATACAATTAAAAGTAATTTATTTTTTGTCTTTTTTTGTGAGATTGTTCTTTTAAATGCTGGTGGCTACTCATCCATCCATCCATCCATCCATCCATCCATCCATCCATCCATCCATCCATCCATTTGTTTTCAGGCTATAATTTGACCATGCAAAATTAAGTGGGAAAAGAACTTTAGAGAAGACAAAGCTGAGGAATGAAACCTAACGTCGTGCTGAGTAAGAGAAGATGGTTGCTCACCTCCAATTTTCCGGAAACCCATTTCCCATCTACTAATCCTGCTTTTGCACAGTATGAGTCATCTAACACACGGAGCAGCGCAGCTCCGTCTGCGTTCTCTACGGGCCAAGAAGGGCAGGAGACTGCATTTAATTTGGAGTTTATTCTTGAAAAACTGCTGATGTTTATTTCCATCTTTTTACCGCTGGTTTAACCTTCTCAGGCAGGTTTATGATTCATGCATTTCAGGTCTGTTTTGGGCATGGTAAAAATATTTGATAAAGTGCTACACTTATGTTGATAGTGCAAACAATCACACTTAAAAAAAGTGTGAAAAGTAATTATACCCAATTTTTGGAACATTTGCTCTCATCATCAGATGTTCTGCTTGAGATCTTGTCCTCTGTCTAATGTTGTCGACAGGACCATTCATAAGACTGCACTTCTCTAAGCCTGGGGAACAGTTAATTGATTACCCATGCCACCTACCCCCTTTGAACCCTCTCTGTAAAGATAAGTGTCGTCCCTGAAATCGAACCCTCTGCCTGCCACGCTTCCGTCTGATTAGCTGCCGGAACAATTATCTTAATCGTGTCATCTTAACGAACCCCCACGATAAGCCGCCTTGGGGCCAGTAATCCAGAAGACCTTCGCCTACACAGAATACTGTCCCTTATCGCCCTTGTTACGATTTCCGTTATAATAAAGATGAATTAAGTCGAGGAGAAGACAACATAAAGTTCCCATTGCGGGTGTTTACACTTGTTTGTTATTGACATTTGATGGTTTATCTAATTCAGAATCACACTATTAAGTTAAATCATCATCATGACCGAGCAATGTTTAATGTGTGGAAAAACAATGTTAGAAAAAACAAACTGAGTGAATAACTAGCTTGTAGTATGCAAAAACAAACTATATTTTTATATTTCCCTATGGGCTAATTAAATGTTAATTGTCCATGCAAATTTAGCCACCATGTTTGTCATTCTTTTGCTACTGTATGTGGTTGCCAAGCTGTTCTGAATGGTTGTTAGGACATTGCTATGCTGTTGCTAGAGTGTTGTAGGTGGTGCCAATGTCAAAATATCCCACCCTCTTTTCTCTATTCTATATAGTTTGGATTTTTTGGATTATAAGTAGGCTACCATTCAAAAGTTGGGGGTTGGTAAGATTTTTTTAAATGTTTTTGAAAGAAGTCTCTTTTGCTCATCAAGGCTATATTCATATGATCAAAAATAGAGTAAAATTGTAATATATATATTCACAAAGAAAAAACAACATAACAAGTAAGTCCCAAGTCAAGCTGCAAGTTGATTTTTGCACAAATTAGTTTTACAGTATTAATTACTAGTAAATGAAATGTATACTGATCAGGAGTAGGCATTTTAGCATATTTTTATGATTTAGCAGTTCAATTTCATGTGAGATGAGGTATAAACAATTTTCACCAAGGGCACCTATCTATCTCGGTTAAATTTGGTGATTGTGCTTATGTGTGACAAATTAAAGAAAGGCAGTGAGACAAACTAATTTATTGGTAACTGAGAGTAACAAAGACTAAATCATTTCATAGAAATAACAACTGCTATTCACTTTGTGTGTGTGTAGGAGAGAATGTGTCTGTGTCCATGATCTGGAACCTCAAATAAACAGATTAAGAAAAAGCATGTGAGAAACACAGATGCATAAAAAATTACTGCTAATTTACTTTTTACTTAGAAGCATGTGACATGGATCATTGCAGGCAACCATGTTTTTTTTATTCAAATGGTAAATTGTTTGATAGTACTTGTGTATTTAAATGCCTTAAGAAAAAAAAAAACATGTGGTTGAAAACACTGTATAATTGTGATAAATGACAACTGACGAGTACCTGGCTCAGTGCCAAAAGTGCGAAAGCAACGCTAATCTTAGCGGTGTGATCATGCTCTGGGGAGACAATCCTACAGTGATGATTAAAATTCTCTGACCAGAAGGTTAGTCGGAGGGCTCAGGTCTCAGTCAGTCAAGTCACGAGTCATTGTCGAGTCACAAGTCACCAATGCTTGAACCGATCACAGGCTGGCTTATCCACCTGGTGCACTATTGGTGGGTTTAAACCATGAAAAAGCGATCAATCAATGCCCATTAATCACTCGTGGTCTGATTGGTTGAAGGACTATCCAGTTGCACAGAGTCATTTGAATAATGCCTGTTGATCACGCCTCTTGTGGTCTGATTGGTTGAAGGACTATCCAGTTGCACAGAGTAATTTGAATAATGCCTGTTGATCACACCTCTTGTGGTCTGATTGGTTGAAGGACTATCCATTGCGTACAGAGTCATTTGAATAATGCCCGTTGATCACGCCTCTTGTGGTCTGATTGGTTGAAGGACTATCCATTGCGTACAGAGTCATTTAAATAATGCCCGTTGATCACGCCTCTTGTGGTCTGATTGGTTGAAGGACTATCCATTGCGTTCAGAGTCATTTGAATAATGCATGTTGATCACGCCTCTTGTGGTCTGATTGGTAGAAGGACTATCCATTGCGTACAGAGTCATTTGAATAATGCCCGTTGATCACGCCTCTTGTGGTCTGATTGGTTGAAGGACTATCCATTGCGTACAGAGTCATTTTAATAATGCCCGTTGATCACGCCTCTTGTGGTCTGATTGGTTGAAGGACTATCCATTGCGTACAGAGTCATTTAAATAATGCCCGTTGATCACGCCTCTTGTGGTCTGATTGGTTGAAGGACTATCCATTGCGTTCAGAGTCATTTGAATAATGCATGTTGATCACGCCTCTTGTGCAGTAGAAAATACAAAGCAGACTCCGCAGACCAATGTTCAGTCTTAAAAGATTGAGCTTGGTCTGGTGGCCAGACATATTCAAGTGACTCGAGTCCACAACCCTGATCATTACTCTGGTCTTGTGTCACATGGTCCTTCAGAAATCATTCTAACATGATTTTAGGCTCAAGAAGCGTTTTTCCTCAGTCACATTTCTCGAATCATCCTTGAAATTTGCAAACAGTAAGTGCATTTCTCAAATAAATTCGTACAAATAACAAAACACTATGGATTTTTCATTTTTCAAAACCTCACCTCACAATGGATTATGTGCAAAAGCCTGTAATTTGCTCAAAATCTTAAAAGTAAGAAGATTAAAAGTTAATCTCTTAAAAGTAAGTATTTATGTCAATGCACTGTAGCGGACAGCACATTTCAGGGCCAGTTTATGGCCGGGCCCCTCTCTGCCCATAACGTTGGACAAAGGTTTGAAACATTTTGATTGGATCTTGTAGACTGTCACTAAAAGAAAAAATGTCTAACGGCATCAAATAAAGATGCTTGCACAACAGCCTGACACCTCTTTGAGGGCAAGAAGAAGACCTCTGGTAACCATGGGCGTAGGTTTAGGGGGGGACGCTAGGTACTAGTCCCAATCAATATTTTAAGATGGCAAAATTGTCCCCACCAATATTTTAGCAAACTCCTTCGTGCTGCTATATGGATCGATTCCGTATCTTCCCGTATTTACAAGCAAAATGACGCGTCCCGCCGTATCAAACCAATACGGGACGCGATGCACAAGATTGGGTTTTAGCAGCGCTTCCATAGCGACGGAGTCTCGAGAGCATGCGCTGTAAACCTGCGCGCTTTTTTAAAAACATGTCGAGCTCGCGTCCACCGTTTAAACGCAAGAGGATTTCCAGATATAGGGCTGAATAGAAAAAAAAGGTATCAGTGAGTCTGTCCAGTAACTTACGATGAACCTAAGGAAAACTGCAACCTTTGCAGAGAAGCATTTCAGTGTCTCAGACTGTCTGACTGAAAGCAGCAGTGATGACGGACACATCCTTGCTTCTAGGTACGTTAGGCCTATTGTTTTTTAATGGATAATATATTAATATAATATTCCATACATTATCAAAGCTTGGCAGACTTATTTTTCTAGTCATTAGACCGGTTAATTAATAGATTATAGCCTAATTAATGTTATTAATTTATCATTTAGCTATAGGCTATATTAATAATAAATAATCCTGTCATATAAAGTTTGACATTTAAAAAATATTTAGATAAAAATGTGACAAATAATTGCATAATAATATAGTCATAATAGTAAATAATAAAGAAAATTTAATTTAATGTTTGAATTTCAGAACATTTTTTTCAGTAAAGTGGTTACTGGTTCAAAATGACTGCTTAAAGAGACAGTGCACCCAAAAATGAAAAATCTGTCAATTTTCTTTTTAAACCTGTATAAATTTCTTTGTTATGTTGAATTCCTACCATGGAAGTCAATGGTGCCCCCAAAGCAGCCTGGTTACAAACTTCCTTTAAAATATCTTCTTTTGTGTTCAGCAGAACAAAGAAACTCGTACAGGTTTGGAACATCATGAGGGCGATTAAATGATGACAGGATTTTTATTCTTGGGTGAGCCATCCCTTTAAAGTGCACCAATATAGGCTATTAAAGAGTTCTTTAGAAATAAATAAAATAATCAAATGTAAATTAATATAAAATGTGTTCTGTTGCAAGTGTGCATAGGCCTACTTGATTCCATGTTTATTGTTGAGCTGTTGTCATTGTTCAATTGTCACTCTTATCACTACTATCACTCTTTAAATGCCAATTTCATAAATGATTTTCAAAAACTGATTCAAAACTGGTTTGGAAAAAAAAACGTACAAACAAAATAACTTATTTTCAATATAAAAAGTGATTGGGCATGATTATGTAGCATTATGGCTTTAAAATAAAAAAATGTGGTTATAATGGAAGTCAATGGGGCAAAAACAGCCACAAACAGTAAATGAGGGAGAAACAAACTGATCCTGTACAAAAACTAACAATCCATCAAATCTAAAGTTGTTACTAATCTTTGACATGCTCAATAATGTGATAAGATGTGATAATAAATCCAGTCCACAATCATTTTTTTAATATTGAAAATAAGTAATTTTGTGTGCATGTTGTGTTTTTTTTTCCAAATCACTTTTGAAAATAATTTATGAACTTGACAATTAAAGAGTATTTTGTCTTTTATTATTATTACAGGGCTCTACGCTAACTGTTTTCTTGAGGAGCACTTGTGCTCCTAATTATAAAAAATTAGGAGCACAGTCAAAAATTTAGGAGCACATTCTAATCCATCAAACACATGCCAATTATAATTTTCCTATTTCCTATAAGAAAAATACGGCAACAAAAAAAAGAAAAGTATTAAGACTGTGCCCCATAAACACAACCGAGCCTAGAAAAAAAACACGGAACCACCCCTTTAAATGAATGTCCAGGGGCATTTTTACCATTATAATAGCAATGTTTTCTAATCTTATTAAATGTATTTGATACAATCTGTCAATTTCTTACATTAATAGAAAAGTTGTTTTTAAAATGTTAATTTAAGTAATAATTTCAGTTAGAACAATTAGACACAATCAGACTGTTTCCAATCAAATGAGATGTGCATCAAAAGATCCGTCTTTGCACAGCAGAAGTGGCACAGAAGCTCAATCTGAAGTGAGATTTAGACACATTTACATAGTGTTCAGGGTTTATTTAAGGTTTGACAATTAGGATATTGCAGCACAAAACCCTAAAATGTGAAATATAAAATATACTCAGAAACAACCGTTATATACATAGTTTAAAACTAAAGCTAAAACTCCAAAATTCACATAATTCTGACATATTATCATTAACTTCTTAGAGTACAGCAGAAATACACACAGTACACAAACAACCAAACACCTAAAGCATTTAATGCAGCGGGTAAATGTTGTATGTTTTACATACACGTTTTTGAATTTAGAAATGAGTACAAATTAAGCTAAGTTTAATATTTTAAATAAAAAGTCCATGCAAAGTATAAATATGAAAATAGAATCGCCAGTAGGTGGCGGCAATTCATTCAGTCAATAGTTCAAAATACAAGATTCATTTGAATCGAATCGCTTGGAGATGCGAATCAGTTCTGGTATGCCTTGGATTTTCACAAATAGACAGTGTTGTGGCTAAAACGTTGTTACTTAATATCAACTTGTCTATTGGATTTTTGTACAAGATCAGTACAATAGCAAGTAGTAACTTTTGGCGCTCTGGCGCTTCATAAACAGAACCGCATGCTTGTGTCTATGGCGAGTCGCGCATATAGGCTACTGTGCTAATCCGAAGTGGAAATATAAACACTTATTTTATGTGTAGTACCAACGTGATTCATTCAGGATAAGACAAAAACACGGTTTGGGAAAAATCTTCATGATATACTTGCTTATTGTATACATTTAGTATTTTTCGAAATAGCATGTGTGATAAAGATTAAACTCAAGGGCTTTTTAAATGTATTGTTAATAAATTATTTTTTGATGGCATTTATGCCCCAAGCATCCGCTAATTTCTGAGCTTGTTTATGATAATCCAAATGTGGTATTTCCAGTTCATTTTGATTTGGCTGTAAATCATCAGCGTGAGGTGTCTGGTAAAGTGCGCATGGCTGCGTCGTCACACACGTTTCACTTTGTAAACGATCACAAAGTGTAGTCCGTCGCACACTTTTTTGCACTTATTCTGCTGACTGAAGGCATGAAAAGCAGTTGATTGCAGTAGGAACGTAGCCTGTCAGTTTCTCTGTGTATATGCACTTTGGGAGTTGTAGTTTTCATTCCGAATGTATTACACATCCATTCATGAGAATTGAGCAGCTCACTCGCACCGGTGCGCCTAAATATTTTTTCACAGTCGCACGCAGTAATTTTTAGGCGTAAATGCGCCCAAAATGGGCGTTATGTAGAGCCCTGTATTATGGTACTGGATTGGGCTGAAAAGCCTCATAAATTAATAATCGTTCATTCCTAAACTATGTTGCATTTCCATACTCAGTAATAAATAATAGACTATATAATCTGGGCAAACCTGGTGGGATGTCCCCACCAAAGCTGAGACCAAACCTACGCCCTTGCTGGTAACAAGCCCGGGAAGGACAGGATGTCTCATTGTTCCACAATAGTTTATCCCATTCACTAGATACTGATCCTGGTTTGTGGATCTTTTGTGGATGTAAACTTTAATTTATTTGTTTGATGCATAATAAGGTTCTTTCATCTTAGTTTCAGATTCCATAACGCAACTCTTCCATAACCACACTCAACTTAATCACATGTATTTTATACATCGTATGCACTTTATTCTGTTATCATTGTATTCATTTAGTAGTTGTGTTAGTTGTTCTGTTTATCTTTGTAACGGATTCACAGAGGCAGGATTCAATAGCAAGTAATTCAGTTTATTTGACGGATAGTGTCACAGAAGTCAAAACTCAGAACACTGAAGAAGTCCGGATAAGACGGAGCAGTGAGAGAGGCTCTGTTGGCGACACGGGCAGGCTGTGAGCAGCTGTGACTCGGGAGGTCGGTACAGGTAATCCGGGAAGGGATCCAGCGTTTCACGGAAGGGGGAAACGACAACCAACACGGAGACACAAGGGGAAACATCCAACAACGCTCTGACAAAGACAAGAGAGAAACAGAGAGACTAAATAGGGTGAAGGCGATGAGTTGCAGCTGGTGCAGGTGATCAGCCACAGGTGCGTGATGAGCCAATCCCAGGCTCCGCCCTCACCTACATTCAACACGCACCCAAGAGTGAGACAGGGAATCCATGAACCATGACAATCTTTTGTTAATGAAATCTACTTTATTACAATTGTGTCTTCCTTGTACTGATAATAAAAGGATCTAAAAGTTAGAAATCCCACCAATCTTTCAGATAAATCAGCTGACCAACTTTCCCCCCTTTACATTCATTCTAAATGATTGGACAGCCTTGTGTGTGGAGTGTTCTCATACAGCCATGGTAAAAGACCTTGACTATTGCGTTCTCACCCCAATGACTCACCCCAATGTCGTTCCACACCCGTAAGACCTCCATTCATGCTCGGAAACACAGTTTAAGATATTTTAGATTAAGTCCGAGGGCTTTCTGGCCTTTGAATGTAAGAGTATGCACACTTTGCTGTCCATGTCCAGAAAGGTAATGAAAACATCATCAGAGTCCATGTGTGACATCAGTTGGTTAGTTAGACTCTTTTGAATCATGGCCGTTTGAATCTTTATTGGAGGAACACGGAAGAGAAGACGATCCTAAATAAAGTAATAGTTTTTGTTATTTTTGGACCAAAATGTTTTTTCGATGCTTTAAAAGAGTCTAACTAACCAACTGATGTCACATATGGACTACTTTGAGGATGTTTTCATGACCTTTCTGGACGTGGACAGCAAAGTGTGCATACACTTACATTTAAAGGGCAGAAAGACCTCAGACTAGATCTAAAATATTATAAATTAAACTGTGTTCTGAGGATGAACGGAAGTCTTTTGGGTGTGGAATGACATTGGGGTGAGTCATTAATGAAACCAATTTCATTTTTGGGTGAACTAACCCTTTAAGTGACAAGTGATCCAAAAATCATAACGTCAGCGTGTAGGTGAGTACCAATCACTACCTTATTTGGCATCCTTGGATGGACGAAAGTAGAATCGCAAGAGCAAATCAGTTCCATCACAATGACAAGTCCTTGCTTAGTCATGTTGTCAATATAACTGTACTCTGTTAGTTTTTTTTAGATGTAAAATTTTCAGATGTATTTTCAGATGGCTACGATTTTGATGACAATTAATGAACATGCACAAGACTGCACTTTAACTGTATATGGCACATATACATTTTAACAGTACAAATGTACACATTGCTCTGGATATTGATTGTAAGAGACTGGATCGGATTCATAGTTACACTTATAGTATATATATATATATATGATATATATATATATATATATATATATATATATATATATATATATATATATATATATATATATATATATATATATATATCACTGTGTTGGGATCTGTGTTGGGATCTAGCTTCATGAGATTTTAATTTAATTAGCGCATTAAACTAATGCCTATGTTTTGAGGGGTAAGACTATTCAACAGAGAATTAATATAATATAATTTGATCAACATGACATAAGCGATTGATAATGTAAGAAACAACAGACAATTGTACATAATCAACTGCATGAATGTGCCAAAGCATTTGAAATTTGTTCAAAATGATGAGAAATTGCTTTATGATGTGCATGAGTGACGTGGAGGTTGAACCAATAGTACATTGATAAATGTACCAAAGCAACTGAGAACACTTACAGTACTTTATATATATATACAGTGAGGAAAATAAGTATTTGAAAATCCTGCTATTTTGCAAGTTCTCCCCCTTGGAAATCATGGAGGGGTCTGAAATTGTCATCGAAGGTGCATGTCCACTGTGAGAGACGAGCCCGATCTCACGAAAATGCATATAAATAGTACGAGTGTGCAATCTTGTTGAATGTATATCCCAAAATGAGTTTTGCCGTGCATATGGTACGTGTTTTTTCGTGCGTATATGATACGAAAATATTATTATACATACGAACCCCTCACCCCCAATCCTACCCAAGAGCATGTCATATGCATGCCATAAAATGTGTATCATATGCATGTGAAAAACTGCATAGCATTTGCACGCCAAAACTCATTTTGCCGTATCCATTCCACGAGATTTCACACTCGTACTATTGATACGCATTACCATGAGATCGTGTTGGAGAGACATAATCTAAAAAAAAATCCAGAAATCACAATGTATGATTTTTTAACTATTTATTTGTATGATACAGCTGCAAATAAGTATTTGAACACCTGAGAAAATCAATGTTAATATTTGGTACAGTAGCCTTTGTTTGCAATTACAAAAGGTCAAACGTTTCCTCTTTTTTTTCACTAGGTTTGCACACACTGCAGGAGGGATTTTGGCCCACTCCTCCACACAGATCTTCTCTAGATCAGTCAGGTTTCTGGCCTGTTGCTGAGAAACACGGAGTTTGAACTCCCTCCAAAAATTCTCTATTGGGTTTAGGTCTGAAGACTGGCTAGGCCATGCCAGAACCTTAAAAATGCTTCTTACAGAGCAACTCCTTGGTTATCCTGGCTGTGTGCTTTGGGTCATTGTCATGTTGGAAGACCCAGCCTTGACCCATCTTCAATGCTCTAACTGAGGGAAGGAGGTTGTTCCCCAAAATCTCGCAAAACATGGCCCCAGTCATCCTCTCCTTAATACAGTGCAGTCACCCTGTCCCATGTGCAGAAACACACCCCAAAGCATGATGCTACCATCCCCATGCTACACAGTAGGGATGGTGTTCTTGGGATGTTACTCATCATTCTTCTTTCTCCAAACACGTTTAGTGTAGTTATGACCAAAAAGTTCTATTTTGGTCTCCTCTGAGCACATGAATTTCTCCCATGACTTCTCTGGATCATCCAAATGGTCATTAGCAAACTTAAGACGGGCCTGGACATGCCTGGTTTAAGCAGGGGAACCTTCCGTGCCATGCATGATTTCAAATCATGACATCTTAGTGTATTAGCAACAGTAACCTTGGAAACGATGGTCCCAGCTCTTTTCAGGTCATTGACCAGCTCCTCCCGTGTAGTTCTGGGCTGATTTCTCACCTTTCTTAGGATCATTGAGACCCCACGAGGTGAGATCTTGCATGGCGCCCCAGTCCGAGGGAGATTAAAGGGGGGGTGAAACACTCAGTTTCAGTCAGTGTCATGTCAATCTTGAGTACCTATAGAGTAGCACTGCATCCTGCATATCTCCGAAAAGTTTTTATTTTTTTAATAATTATATAAGAAAGATGCGCTGTTCCGAGTCTTTCCGAAAAAAGCCGAGCGGGTGGGGGCGTGTCGTGTGAGCGGAGCTAAATAATGACGTGTGCAGCAGCGCGCTGTGTGTTGAGTCGAGTGCATCCCTAACAGCGGGAAAAAAACTTTATTCAAAATAAAAATATGGCTTTTAATCAGATACAGCCATACATCTATGATCCGGAATCAGACCCAGAGGCTGCAGTTGAACAGGAGCAGCAGCAAAAACGACTAGAGCAGGACGTCTGTATGTGGTAAGTTACAAGTTATACACTAACTATATAATATGCTTAGCGGCTTGTGTTATTTACATATTTATACTTGAATTATATCGTCGTATTTTTGTCTTTGAAGGTGTACATGTGGGAAGTGCAGTTGTGCACGTGTGTTTACGCGTGGTTTGTGTAGACAGTAAGCGGACTAAAAAAACACAGACATTTGAAGCAGTCTCACTCACCCTTCTAACGTTGGGACTGTTCCATCCTTCAGCATTAGGCGATTGGGAAAATTCGGCGTCGAGCTGGGCCATGTTTATGAAACAGTCGGCACCAAAATGCAGCGAACAGATATAAACATTCGCGCAACTCAGTTGCTGATCCGGAAAAGCAAATTACATCCACTGTTGCCTTAACGCGGGGTTTTTGGCGAATCTGTGCAGGACTGTCTTGGTCTGGCAACCAAAAACCCACTTTTTTGGTGACATTGTTATGTGCTATGTGTAATTGTCACCTGTCCAGCATCCTACAAGCCCCGCTTTGATGGGCGTAGGCTGTTGCTTTCGCTCTCTCCCTCGCTCTCTCTCACGCGCTTCCGGTAGAATTGTCCGTAAGGCCCATACAAGGAAATTCCGCCCCCACTAACGTCAATGGGGACGCATGATCTCAAAAAACTTGCCGAAACTTATGACTAACCGGAAGTAGTATTTTTGACAAAGAAATACTCCCATCAAACGTCCACCTTAACTTTTGAAACTTTGTCTATGTTTAGTATGGGATTCCAAGTCTTTCACAGTGTAAAAAGATCAGTATGCATGAAACAGCATTTCACCCCCCCTTTAACAGTCATGTTTAGCTTCTTCCATTTTCTAATGATTGCTCCATCAGTGGACCTTTTTTCACCAAGCTTCTTGGCAATTTCTCATCAGACCTTTCCAGCCTTGTGGGGGTGTACAATTTTGTCTCTAGTGTCTATGGAGAGCTCTTTGGTCTTGGCCTTGTTATTTGTTGGATTCTTACTGATTGTATAAGGTGGACAGGTGTCTTTATGCAGCTAACGACCTCAAACAGGTGCATCTAATTTAGGATGATAAATGAAGTGGAGGTGGACATTTTAAAGGCAGACTTTGAGGGTCAGAATTCTAGCTGATAGACAGGTGTTCAAATGCTTATTTGCAGCCGTATCATACAAATAAATAGTTAAAAAATGTGGCATATCAAGATGAGCATGATTATTGCACAGGTGAGCCTTAGACTGCATGGCCACAATAAAATAGCACTCTAAAACATACAATTTTACTCTATTGGTGGGGTCCGGACCAGGGGGTGGGGGTCACTAAACTAATCTGTATCTGGTGTGACAACCATTTGCCTCACGCAGTGGAACACATCTCCTCTGCATAGTGTTGATCAGGTTGTTGATTGTGGCCTGTTGAATGTTGGCCCACTCCTCTTTAATGGCTGTGCAAATTTGCTGGATATCGGCCGGAACTGGAACATGCCATGTATACGCTGATCCAGAGCATCCCAAACATGCTCAATTGGGATGTTTTCAGCTTCCAGGAATTGTTTACAGATCCTTGCAACATGGAGCTGTGCATTATTATGAGGTGATGGTCGCGGATGAATGGCACAACAATGGGATGATTTGAGAAATGTTCCAAACTGTAATAGTGTGTGAATATCATATGTTATTTAACACACATTTGATCTTAGGGGTTTGCCTAACCTTATTCAATAAACAAACATTTGCCCATAGTAATGCAGTGGAACAGAGCTCATTAATATTGGTCTGAAGTAGATGTGGTTTGCTGATCTTATGTATCTTCAGGTCTGATAGGAGGAGAAAGCATAACAGTGGGGTGTAGGCTCCCCGCATGGTGTGATTCAAAGCAGATGCCCTTTCCCCTGGAAGGCCCCTCCTCTTGTAGCCACACAGATCACAGAAGTTCCCGCTCAGGCCCCGTCAGACCCCTCACGCTGTAACATTTACACTAAATTACCAAGCTTCAAAGTGCACTGTATGTACCCAGACTGCAATGATGCTGAAAAACCCCCCCCACAAGGATTCAATTTCTCTGTGGAATTTTGCGTACCTTGTGATTAATGTATGTGATTTGTTCAGGAAGCTGATCTAAATCTAATTTAGACTTTAATAGGGTCTTTGCCAATAATTGCACAATTGTGGCAACTCTAAATAAATGAGACAATCAGCGAACGTCAAATTGTATTTGCATTTCAGCTGTATTAATTGGGTTGGGGTTTCTCCATGTTCTTGAGCAGACATGTTTTCACAGCAACACTGATGAATAGGCACACGACTTTTTCCCTTACTTAAAGGAAAGTCAAATTAAACCTTTATGTATAGGGTGGACCATGACATTTCAGTTACAGACATGAAAGTGCTGTGGGTGTGATTGTAGTGACTCAGCTTTAAGCAAACTAGGGACAAATCTTGAACAAACTTTTTTGCCACTTGTTGAAAATATATATCTGCTCAATTTTCAAAAATACTTTTAATATAAGTGAATAATAATTTAATAATAACAATTTAAAACTTGTGGCAAATATACTCCATTAATATCCTTGGTATCACGAAAGTGAATTTGGGTGGTTTTAAATGAGAATGCAGCATCCTCTAGTGGGGTATAAAATGTATTACAATAAACTGTTGGACAAGACAACAAATCATTATCTCAAATAAATATAACTTCAAATCTACACTATAGGAAACGCCTCTTCTGTTAGCATCTGACATATATATATATATATATATATATATATATATATATATATATATATATATATATATATATATATATATATATATATATATATATATATAAAATAAAACAATTTAAAATATTTGGTTTTCAATTTATTATACTTTAAATTATAATTTATTTCTGTGATGTAAAGCTGAATTTTCAGGATGGTTCCTCCAGTCTTCAGTGTCACATGATCCTACAGAAATCATTATAATATTCTGATTTATTATGAGTGTTGTAAACAGTTCTGCTCGGCTGATATATTTGATGAATAAAAGGTTCAAAAGAACTGCATTTATTCAAAATAAAAACATGATTTCAAATATGATAAATCTTCTTTACTATCAATTTTTTTTTTTTATCAATTTAACACATCCTTGCTGAATAAAATTATTGATTAATTTCAAAAAAAGAAAGAAAAAGAAAAAAGACTGGCCCCAAATTATTGACCAGTAGAGTATATTGTTGTTACAAAAGATTTTAAAACATTTGCTTTTTTAATTTTAATTTTATTTTTTTATTCATCAAAGTATTGTAAAAAAGTATCAGGTAATGAAAAAACATTAAGCAGCAGAACTGTTACCAACTTTGAAAATGAATCATCATATTAGAATGATTTCTGAAGGATCATGTGACACTGAAGACTGGAGGAATGATACTGAAAATTCAGCTTTGCATCACAGAAATAAATGATCATTTAAAATATAATAAATTGAAAACCAATTATTTTAAATTGTAATAATATATTACAATATTCTTTTTTTCTGTATTTTTGATCAAATAAATGCAGGCTTGATGAGCAGAAGAAACTTACTAACAAATAGTAATGCTTCCAAACGTTTGGTCTGTACTGTATATATACGTAATATATAGTATTACAAACGATTTGTATTAGTCGTGTATTACGTGTAATTTTATAAATGAAAATTACACGTAGGGCCTACCACGTGAGTTACAATACTGCCATCGTCAGCAAAGGCAATGTACATGTAATAAATACGCTGATCAGCAGATAAGTCACTTATAATATTATACATACAAAGCAAATAAACATATCTATAAAGATATATAAATATTTAAAATATTCTATGTGCTCTTTCTTTTTGTATTGGAAGCGTGGTAGGCCTACTTAATATGACCAGCAGGTGTCGCATAACATGAACAAAGAACTACTGTTAAATTAAATTAAAGTGAGTTAATGCAGTTATTTGTGTTACCAGACCAGTATAATTACTGTTTGCAGTAGTCACCATCCTCAGAATAAGTATTAAACCATCCATTTCCAAAGCTAGTTTATGTGAGCGTTTATATGGAACTTTATATGGATAATAACATAAAACAAAATATCTGTAACCGACGAAAAAGATGGACTTCAATGGGAAACTACCGAGATATTTCTGACCTCATCACAACTGCATGAACTTCTAAACATAATCAGAGCTCTTCCTCATCGGAGGTTGAAAGACTGTTCCTGGAGATCAGCTGATCGCAAAGTAATGTGAGTTAATGACAGATATGCTCTTATTATGGTAATCATGGTAATAGTTTCAGTAGCTGGATTTCCGGACTGCAGAATTTTAGCTGCCTCAAAAAAATCTACATGTAATAAAAAAAAGCTTAGGACTACTTCTAAAGATAATATTAATTATGACAATATATCAATCAGAATACTAATACTAATTATATTATTATAGGACTATTTATTTGTTGATTCGATTCATGTTAATGAATAATAATGATAATATAATTATTATCATGATTATTGGTGGATATATGGGTTTACTTTATTAATAAATGTTTTATTTTGTTGCTGATTTAAGGACTTTTACTTTGAAAGACGAACTTCCGCTGGGCGTCAAAGATCACCGTTAACATCACTGGCTTCACGCTTCTCTCAGTCATGAAATAAAGCGGCTCCTTATTACGACCGTAACATCCACCCTGGAGTCCTTAAATCAGTTCAGTCTTCATTTTCTTATGTTCGCTAATTCTATAAAATACGCGTGTCTTGTCTCCGTGTTATTGGATATTAACCCTGAAGATTTTCCGAGCTGGATGGGAATGAGGAGCAGCACCATTGTTTTAATCAGCTCGTGAAGTTGGATCCAGCTTGAAAAGAAACCAAAATTCAACAAATCAGCGTCAGATACTTTGGGATCTCCTACCATTTAATTTAGGTTTCGGAAAGAACTGCCAGATTAGGACTTTTAAGTTTTTTACTGTCGCTGACATTTACATTCATGTTTTTTTTTAGGTCTTAAACTGGTCTGTTTGCCATTATGTAAAAGTGCTGCATTGACAAATCAGCTTTTGACAGTCTAACCTTAGTCTAATCCTATGTACTGCAAACATGATCTTATTTGTTTAATATTTTTTGGATAGACACTATCCAGGTCTGCATGTAATGCAGTTTACCCAGTTAAATAACGTTACATTGAAATAGTTCAGGGATATATTTGTTATTTTTTGTTTAGTTTTTTTTTAAATGCAACGGTTTTTCAAACGTCTATGTTCAAGCAAAGTGTGGTAGTTAGACTGTCACAGCCCGGCATGAATTATTTAAACCCTGCTTACTTATTAGTTGCTTGGTTTCCTGCTGGACAAAAGTCTTGACATTTGCAGTTTGACCCAGTGTGAATGTGACAGGAATCCAGGAGGGAGTTGGCTTTGCTCTCGACTCTGTTTTTGATCCAACTAAAGCTCCAGCTGTCAAGACATTCCAGTAAACTTTTCTTTTTACATAATTAAAACGACAATGTTTTTACTGTGCCGTTCAAAACGCAGAAAAGCAACCCATTAAGGACGATGCTGACCATTTTTGGACACGACACGCTTCAGATATCACGAATTACCCGGGACTCCGGTGACATATCTAGATGAGTTTTATTTTGTGAACTCGATACTGTCTGGAAGTTTCTCTGTCGTTTTATAACACGTCTTCTCGTGGATATATCGACATACAACATGGGCGACTCTAATTTGATCGGCTCCAATGTGAAGGTGGCGGTTCGGGTCCGGCCCATGAACCGGAGAGGTGAGTTGAGTTTCAGTTCTGTCATTTGATATCATAAGTTCACAACACACACAATACGAGCTGACTTTCAAAACCCAGTGTTCGAATCGTTCCTGTGGTGCCTCAGAAAGGCTGTCAGTTAGTCAGGTCACTGGGTTTTGTGCCACAACCTTTTAATCTTGTGGTCAGTAATGGGTTTTGACAGTCATAAGAAAGTCTAGATGATATACGGTTCTTTATATCTATCTATCTATCTATCTATCTATCTGTCTGTCTGTCTGTCTGTCTGTCTGTCTGTCTGTCTGTCTGTCTGTCTGTCTGTCTGTCTGTCTGTCTGTCAATAGTTATATTGTATCTAAATGTAGCTATGTATCTACACACATTATTTGACATGATTTTTCATGATCTGACCCCTTAAGGAATATAATTGAGCATAAATAAATAAATAAATAAATAAATAAATAAATAAAAACTGACATAACATTAAATAGATCTTTTTACTCCTACCCTTTTGTTGTTCCAAAATCTAGATATTAGGGTTAGATGTCATGTAATGTACAGTTAATATTCCAAAGTTGTTGTTTTGTTTTTCAAATTCTTCCATTACTAGTTCATTTTAAATGGACTACAATGTGACAAGTGTGAAATTTGTTTATGCAATTACATAGATTATTATAGAAGAGTTGTTTGATATGAATGGTAACCTGTCACACTGATTAAAGTTTAATTTCGATTACCCATTTCCAGGTTTTCTATAAAAGTGGGAAGATGGTATTTATTTATTTTCTTTTTTACTTTTTTTTTTTCTTCTCAAAAAATATTTGCATGATTACTTGCATGCATGCCTCTCACATGAATGCCTGACATTAAAGCAGGTCTTGCCGTGGGAGAACATGTGTCTTGGTAAATCCAGCAAAGCGTGAAATATTTGCTACATTGTAGTGACGTGGTCACGTGTCCCACTGGAGCGTAACATTCAGTCACAAGACTCAAGCACTGATCGTGTGCTGACAGCCATTGTGAGCTTTCCGACTCATAAATATCCTTTTGGACAGTTCCCAGTCTTAATTTGTAATGCTCAAATTGTTATATAGGACCTTCATTACTGTAATATTCCAAATTCAAAGATTTTTCAGACTTTATTTCGGTCCTATGTCGTATGACACAGAGAACTTCTATTTGAAAGACTAAATGACACTTAACTTTCTGTTTTACTTGCACTCTCTGTTTCTCTCTCTCTATTTTGGACAAAGGCAGGAAGGGAGTCTGAATGGACTATTTGCCAACGTTGCATAACCGAGCAGGTTCCCATGGCCAAATGAGTTTGGGTCATACTATGAACATTTTCATATTTTGTCCTAAGACTATATAAAGAGAACTTCACAAAGCCTTTTAGGTGGATAAAGGGATCTGGAGGTTTAAGTAGTTAATGTTTTACCAGTTCCCCACATTAGTTGAGTGTGCCAATTACCTCACCTTCTCTCATGGCATGAAGAATCTAAAGTTTCATGTAACTTCCTGAGCCATGCATTGTTAATAGTTTTACTTCCATAAACTGAGGCAAATAATTATGGAAATGTGCTTTGGGGCAATGTTGGTGCCTTTTGTTTACTGTAGATGTTAAATGGTTGCTTAGACTATTGTGTTCAGGATTCTGTCAGTCTTTCCACTTTGTCACTGTTGCCAACATTACATGTGCTTATCTCTGTCACTGTGTGACATCATGCAGGAAATTCAGATTTTTTGGAATGGCTAGATGTGGTAAATCCAGATGGGTCTCCTTATTGGACATTGGCCACCAATGCTGGGAGGAAACCAGTTGTTTCCTGCTCTAACAGAAAGTTGTTACAGCTAGTGTGGCTTTGGAGTGCATCCTTTCCAAGGATTTCTGAGTCAGCTGCAGATGCTTTCCACTTCCCTGTTGTTGGTATCAGGAGATTTTTGGTGGGTTCAAACTGTAGACTGTAAAAAAAAAATATGGATGTAGTGTCTGTGATGTCACCCATAGGATTCTGAAGAGCAGTTTTGAAGCTTAAAGTAGGGGCGAGCTGGCCGTTGCCATCTTGGCAGCGTGTTATTGTGCGTCACTCCTGGATAACAGAAAATGGGCAAAGAGACGAGACGTGGCTGGAGGTGATGTGGTGACTAACAGACAGCTGACAAACGGCTATCCACCTGTCACTCAAAGTGGCCATGCCCTTAATTATACAGCACTTTAATGCTTTATATAATGTAAACAAATGAGTTATAAAAAAATTTGCTCCCTCACAGTTGTTATGAGGGGCAAAATATAGACCGAAACCACAATTTGTAACACACTGTAAACAAGGTTTTTTTCTGCTGTAAAGTTGGGTATTTTAACATGGGGCTCAGTGAGATTCTGCTCCCTTCTGAAATGCTGTTTGCACACTGAGCTTTTTACACTGTTAAAGACTGGGATTCCCATCCTAAACATGTACAGAGTTTTAAAAAAAGGTTGGATGTTTGATGGAGTATTTCAGTGCCAAAAATATTCCTTCCGGTTTCTCATAAGTTTCAGAAAAAAAAATTTTTTCCCGCATATGGGTCTATCTGACGTCAGATATGGTGGAATCAAATGTCCTTGTACGGGATCTCCCGGAAGGGCGCGTGCAGGGGAACCTCTAGATCTGATTCTGGATCATGTATGTATGGTTAAATCTGATTGATCTCAATGTTTTATTTAGGATAACACTCTTTAGTTCCGCCCCCCACGATAGCTGCTCAGTTTTGTTCAGAAAGACTCTCTACAGTGTAAAGCCAGGTGCACGCTGTGTGATTTTGGCCACGATTTGGCCGACAAATTTAGCAAATCCTAAAAGATTCCTCTGATCCTAGGTTAAAATCTAACGTCTTTGATCATGTTCACCGGCAGCCGATTAATGACCACTGCGATCAAATTTGACCTCAGACGAAATTCTATCAGTGTTAGAAGATTTGGCACACAATCCTGCAGTGTGACTTCTCCTACGACGACAGTCAAATATCTCCATTTTTCAAGACAAACTATGACCAAAACGAGAGCTAGAAATTTCTTTGTAGCCAGCATTTTAGTCCCGCGTGTAATGCAGCTCACTGTCACCTAACGCGTCATTCACTGATGATATAAAACTCCAGATGAGTTTTCTTGTGCGCGTCCGTTTATAGCGTGCCTTCACTATCGTACAGTCTGACATTAATGCCAACTGAGATCTTACAGTGAGACATAGCTTACATCAGGGATCATGTTCGTATAGTCTGACAAGGGACATTCACATTTTGAAAAAAGTCCATAAGACTTATCGGAGATATGAAGGATGCAATACTACTCTAGGTACTCAAGATTGACTTGAGATTGACTGAAACTGAGTGTTTCAGTTAAACACTGACTGACCTCCCCCCCCAACCCTCCCCCTAAACTTAGGGTGTACTCACACTAGGCACGGTTGCCATGAACCGGGCCCGAGTACGATTGTCCCCCTCCCCACTCCCCCGCTGGCCTGCACTCACATAGGAGGGTTTCAGCATTCGTGCCGGAGCACGCTTAAGTCATTATGGTGCGACGTTTTCGGGTTTCAGCATTCGTGCCAGAGCACGCTTACGTCATTATGGTGCGACGGTTTCGGGATAAACAGGAAGAGCGGCGCTCTCTGAACACAATGGAGTCCATCGCTCTGTTTTCTTTGTGGATAATTTTGTGTCGTTTGGTCCACGGTGGTCCACAGCCCTCTCACAGCCTGTTATTAAACAGATGTGTCGCCTTAGTGGCGCGAAAATGTTCATGTAATCGTGCTGCTCGTATTATGAGGTTTGCAAGGTACCAGCTGAAGTGCAGCAAGGACTTTGCAGCTTTGATTACGGACTCCAGCACGGTTAGCGCTCACACTGCATGTGAACCGCGCCCGAGTCCAACTGATCCGTGCTCTGGCCCACCTCTTCCAAGCGGGCCAGGGCCGGCTAATCGAGCCGAGCCCGGGCACGGTTCGGAGCACTCACACTAGTCAAACGAACCGCGCTTTGGTAGTCAAATGCACTCGGGCACGGTTCAAACTGGCTAGTGTGAGTAAACCCTTAGAGCTGACTGATCTACAAAACTTGAATTGGTATCCATTAATTGGACAGAAAGCCGCTTTAGCAACAGTCTGCTGCTGATGTAGTTTTTGAGGGAATGCTGCTGTAGGTTCTCCCTTCTGTTGCTGTCAGAGTGACGGCTCTAGCCAAGCTGAGAGTGAGACCTGAGCCAATCCCAGGAATCAAATTTAACGGATGACCCGATGACACATGGCCACTGTGAGAGAGTTTCCTGCCAGTTCATGGAAGTGTCATTACTAGTGCTGTGTTGTCACTACATCTTGTTCATTGATTACAGGCCCGGTTCCAGAATCAGGGTTCTTCTGAAATTTATCAGCGTGCTCTAGTACAGATGTAGGCTAAGCAAAGGCTCCACCATGTTCAGTGAGACATTTAAGAGGATTTACACGTCATCACTTTTACTAAACTTTCAAATAGAATTTCAAAAATATTTTGCTGCAAATATTTTTCTGTGAGCCTTTACATTGCTTTAATGTGTTACTATTTTAACATGTCATATTTATGACCCATGTAGAGTGAATCCAACATTTTTATGTAGATGTCACTTCTCAAACTTTGCAGGATGCATTTGGCCGTTGGTCCTCTTAGCTGCAAACAGTCGTTTTATTTAGTGATTTAAATAGGCTGTAGCCTCAAAAGTGAGTCAAGGCCGCTCCCTTTTCAATCACTAAAGCGCTGTAACTTTGTCAGTCCATCGCAGTTTCATAAAGTTATGTTATAATCAATGAAGCTGCCAACAATGCTCAATAAATCTTTTACTTGCATATCTACACTTTGTTATTGAAAGTAGGGATGTCACAAGTGCCTCGGTACTGAAATTAAAAAAATGTGACGATGTAGCGTAAGCGGTTTGAACAATGAGAGGCATTACACTTTCTTCGTAAGTTGAATACGGAAGACTGAAAGAAGAGTGTCTGCGTTCACCATGACAACAGTACATTGTGTTGTTTTTCTGACCCCAACACACAAAAGGGATTTATTTACTTACTTACTTATTATTATTATTTAATGTATTTACGTATTTTAATATTATTTATAATTGTTTGCCAACTATTAAACTTGGTCAGTGTTTTTATAAATGTAGTCAAATTATGATTAATAATTTGGTACAATAGACAAGTCCATTGACAATATCTGCCATATTTTCAGATGTTACAAAAAAACATGGTTGTCATACATTATCCCTCTTAATACATGGCTTCTTTCTATGTAATAATAACCAGTAATATTTTGGACTTGAAATATTTATTTGAAATAAAAATTATTCTGCATGCGAGAACTGTGGATTTTTTGGCTATAATCATATGTTATGTTTATATTTTATGTTTTGGTTATATCATTTTCTGGGTCTGTACCTGCCATCATACTATTTAATGCTAGTATACAGTATCCCTCCTGGGATCAGTAATCTTATGGTTTACTGTAAATTATACTCCAGAAATAAATCATTTGATATCAGTTTGATTTTGTACATGTATTGATGATGAAAATGGGTCATTGGTGATAAGTGTATTGTACTTTCACAGTGAAGTAATTTTAGTTTTGGATAAATCCAGATTTGGAGCCATTTGTTTAGCTAACACAAACATTGATATAATGCTATTAATAAGATTCCCATATGGCATTTAGCATGTGTAGATAGAACGATAGATTCAGTTTCACAGATTCTTGCTAATGTAGTTAAAAGTCTGTCATGGGAGATTATAATTTGATTTTCCTGAAATGGCCTGTAGTATCTGAGGGCACAAATCTGTTAAACTGGTATGACCTGTGAACTCTTTCCATAGCTGTGAGAATAGTGATGGGAACTATAAAGAAAAATCTCTGTATCAGAATGCTTGTTTGAATTCAGTCCTCAAGCATGTTCCTGCTGTGAACCCCCTGCTATTGATTTCAGCCCTTTGTTCTGCATAATCAGGATTGCTGGGAACCCAGTAGGTCATAAGATTGTTTTATTAACATTATCTAAAGGCAGAGATGGGACAAGTGTATTTAGTGACGGTTATATAGGATCAAGTTAGTGGCTTTGTATCCTTTTTAATATTTTAACAACCTGTTTCTTTTGATGCGATAAAGCACAAGATACGTTTGAATATTTGTTTGTTTCATATTTGTGTTCATAACTGCCTCAATCTGTCCCCCCAACAGAAAAGGATCTGAACACAAAATGTGTTGTGGAAATGGAGGGGAATCAAACACATCTGTACCCGGCAAACCTGGGAAAAGATTCCAGGTAAGTTGAATTTGAGTCTATAAAAACAAAAAAAAAAAACACGCTATTTAAATGACATTTCTCTTCATCAAAAATGTATCACGGTTTTTCACATCAAAACTGTTGTCAACATTGATGATGCTAATATGCCTGCAAAAGAGTGAAAATAAAGATATTTCTTGTTGACTAGTAATCGTTCATCGTTCAAGGGTTAGTTCACCCAAAAATGAAAATTCTGTCATCGTTTACTCATTCTTGTGTCGTTCCCAACCAAGCCTGCAGTCTCCCTCTCATTTACTGAAGCTTTCGCGCCTCGATCGCCCCCCGGTGACCGGTCCCAGTATAGCCGCCCCTCTGTGTTTTCTAATGGACGCGAGGCAAACTAAATAATAAAATTACACTTTAAAAATGTTTCCCCAAAGTTAGTTTATGTCACTGAAGGCAGTTATCATCACGATGATTTCATTTCAGGTGTTCGTTTTTAAAATAAGTTTAGTTTGAGTTAGTTATTTGATGCTATAAAAACGGGGGGTGTGACGTCATGATTGACAGCTGAGACTGACGTCTTCTCTGAGTGAAGTTGTCACTGAGGCACTAACGGACTTTTTTCGGAATTTTTGGGAGCAGATTAGAGCTTTAGCTTTAATTTCTACATTTCCATAACTGTTTATTTCACACCAACATTATTAATTGTTCTGCATCTGCGAGAGTGTGGGCGGGCTTTTGATATCGCGACTGTACTTCCTGCTCTACTTCCTGCGCTCTACTGCGCAACTCCGGTCCCGAAATCGCTACTGCGCAGACTCGGTCCCAAGATGTCCGCGCCGTGCAAGGCTGCCTGAAAGCTTCAACTCTGCCAAGCGGAAACGGATGATGTCGAGTCGTCCATATTTTTTTACGGTCTATGTTCCCAACCTGTAAGACCTTCATTCATCTTCGGAAAACAAATTAGGGTATTTTTGATGAAATCCGAGAGCCCTCTGACCCCTCCATAGACAGCAATTTAATTAAAACTTTCAAGGTCCAGAAAGATTGTAAAGACATCGTTAAGATAGTCCATATGACTCCCGTGCTTCAAACTTAATTTTATTCAACACTTTATTCAACATTACTTGATTCAACAATTTCTTTTTGTCTGTGTCTGTCTTCTATGCACTTTACGTTGGCCATCTCCTGCATCAGCATCACACCTGATGGTGCTCCATTGGCCAATGGTAAGCCGGCGTTCTGGCTCTGACGTAACTCTGAAACGCTGCGGTGTATTTACTATGTCAACAGCGTAGGAGACTGACACGGAAATTGTTGAATAAAGTTGTTCTTTTTGTTAGTTTTTTTCCACACAAAAGGTATTCTCATTGCTTCATAAAATTAAAGGGGTACCTCAGCGCTGGGAAGATGAATCTGTATTTAAACTGGGTCATCAGTGTAGTAGAAATGTGAAATTATTTTTGAATTTGGTGGCTTCTAGACTGAGAAAAGACAGAAAATGTATTTTTGTCTCATGGGGATGAAAGACTACAATTCCCAGAATGCTTCGCTGCCCTGTGAGGCCATTCCCAAAGGCACCTACTGGATTACTGTGACTGAGCTGGAGAAGACACTACAATTAAAAACTGAACGTGTCTGTTCAATATAATGAGTGAGTCACCGCGCGAGTATCACAGCACTGAGCACTAACTGCAGGAGTCAGATAAATGAGCTGAACTCTCATGATGAGAGCTGAGGTAATCACGACTACACTCGCGGCATACATTCACAACGCGAGTTCAGTCTGGCGCGTTTCAGTTCATGCCTTTGCAAGCTTAACTTTCATAGAAATTAATTTGAGAAGTTAAAACACTTACATTGCTCACCATAGCTCCGTTTAAATGAGTGCCTGTAGCTGAGCTGAGCTCTGAGTGTGATCTCCATCCCCCATGCGCGGGTTCAAAACATGCGGAAATGGCTCCCTCTGCTGGCTGTAGTCTTTAGCCTTTGGCCAAACATTCCTCCTATGATGCAAATATCGTCAATTTGCGTCATAGGAGGAATTTTTCCAGAAATAAAATGCATAAATCTCTTGTCTCAGGGGAATATGAGGGGGGAAAGCACATTTATTTGAATGTACTCCAGGGTTTCTACTGATACAAAGCCATATGCTAATCGCTGAAGTAACCCTTTAAGGTTGAAACACTGGACTCACATGGACTATTTTACAGATGTTTTTACTAACTTTCTTGGCCTTGAAAGTGTTGATTAAATTGCTGTCTATGGAGGGGTCAGAGAGATATCGGATTTCATCAGAAATATCTTAATTAGTGTTCCGAAGATAAATGAAGGTTTTATGGGTTTGGAATGACATGAGGGTAAGTCATTAATGACAGAATTTTCCATTTTTGGTGAACTAACCCTTTAAAGGCCCTTTAAAAGCAATGTCATTTCCTCTCTCAAGACCCATAAAGGCACTAAAGACGTCGTTACAAAGTCCATTTCACTACAGTGGCACTACATTAATTTTATGAAGGGACGAGAATAGTTTTTCTGTGCAAAAAAATTAAAATAACGACTTATATAGTGTTGGGCCGATTTCAAAACAAAGATTAGAATGGTTATGAATCAGTGTATCGATTCATGATTTAGATCGACAAAGTCACGTGATTTCAGCAGTTTGCCGGTTTGACACGCGATCCGAATCATGAATCAATGCGCTGATTCATAACCGTTCGAATTTTTGTTTTGAAATCGGCCCATCACTATGTAAGTCTTTTTTTTTTTTTTGCACACAATCTATTCTCGTCGCTTCATATAATTATTGTAGATCTATTATTGTAAACTATGAATTACTGTATTAAGATGGGCTTTGTAACAACGTCTTTAGTGCCTTTTGAATTTTTGGGTGAACTAACCCTAAAGCATAATAGCGGCACTTTAAATATTAAGATTACAGTAATTCATTATGCTTTTATGTTTTTTTATTTTTTTTATTTTTTAATCAAAATAATACAGTCTTGTTGAGCATAAAAGATTTCATTCAAACACATTTCTAAATATTGCGGACTGCAAACCCACATATTTCCTGACATTAAGTGAGTTTACATTCCTAACTCGATTATGCTTAATAAATCACCATCATAAATGGCTCAAGCATAAACCGATCGTCACAGGTAGATGTTTTGCCCCTTACACCAATTTCACCCAGTATGTAAACGCATGAATCTGATTTCTGTCTGCTTATTGAAGTGACAGACAGAGTGAGCATTTTGAAGTAAGAGAAGGAAATATATTGCGAACTTACTCTTTCTTGCCCCAATAAAAGGATAAAAGTGCGCATACTCTCAATACTCTTCTTTGGTTTTTAATGCTTTATTTAACACCACAACCGACTTATTCTAATGAAATACTCTCTGTGAGTCAGATACGCATATTATTATTACGTTTTGATGTCATTTTATTTATCAATAAATTCTTGTAAACGCGCTTTACTTGTTGTCAGGTTATTGGTTTGCTTATTGACCCGGACAACAGGTTATTTCAATTTGCTGATTTTTGTGAGTTATCAGCATACTGGTGTGCAAGTAAACTTGCCCATTGTAGCTTTCTTTGGAATAGCATACTAACTTAGTATCCATAAAATCTGCATACTATAAACTTAATAAACAGTATGCCCAATGACCTACTATATTTGCATATGGCTATTTTAACTGTATCCCACAATGCTTTTCGCTTGACTTGGCCTTCCATTTCCAGGCTAATGAGTGAACCAAAACTAAATATCTGCCACTGTTTATAACATGATCTTTTTCTTGAAGCATTTGGTCGGATTGAGTTTAACACGTTTTAAAAATCCATGTTTTATTTCTCATATGATAAAGATATAGCATATACTGTTTAAAAGGTTAAATACATAATGGTTATTGCTTCACATGCTTAAAAAAAGCAGTATAGAGTATACTGTACAATACTATTCCATTTCAAACCAGGGCAGCATTTAATTTTCTTGACTTTCATTCGTTTAGCTTCCCGTTTCAATCAGATATTACATATTTTGCACCCTTCATTAGATCGATGAGAGCAGGGTCTTCGAGAACGCATGCATTCTTGTTGGTATCGGTCGGCTTGTACGATGGGGGCTGAGGGAGAACAGGAATGTGGACTTGCGATTCTCTTTAACGCAGCCTGCTGTTCGTCCGTCCTGCCGTGTGTCGGGGCATAACTCTCCTCCGTCTGACTTCCTCTCTTTTTCTCTGCCCTCCGTTGTCACAGAAACGCAGAAGGAGGGTTAACCCTAGGTCATCCATAGCTGAGGAGCTCTTGTGTCTGGAAAAAGGGGAAAATACAAGCTAGCTTTAGCATCTGTCGGCCATAAACATTTCCTCTGACTTTTATGGCGGGTACACAAGAGACCACAATTATTTTTTTTGCTGCTTTTCTCTTGTCCTGAAGTGCAAACAAAGACAGAGGTTGAACAGGTTTTAAACTTGGAAGTGAATGGTCGAGCCGCCTGCTGCCTTCGAACAACAGACAGTTTAATTGCAGAGCTGAGTTCATGTGTCGTGCCGCGCTGAATCGCCGGCCCCGTTAATGGCCCCTGCGATGCAGATGCCTCAAATGGCAAGGTTCACATGACCAAAATAGCTTTACTTATTCAGATTGCTGGCATTTCATATTAATTATGATCTGTCAGGCTTTACAACACATTCCAGACAATCTTTTTATGTTGGCTACACATGGAGTTTATATGTCAGTGTATACTCATCTTTTAATCCTTTGTGTGGTTGTACCGCTCTCAGCATGTCCCATGGCATCACATACTCAGGATGAATGAATCTTAGTGCCTGTCCATTTGCTTTAATGAAATGACATTTGAAAGGTTTTATGTTTGTGAGCAGCTCCTAGGGGTGTTTTGGATGGAATGAACATGAGTAGTAAGCTTTAGAAAATCATGTTTACCAGAAGCTTGTGTATATATACCTGACAAATCAGTGTATTTATGGCTATCTCTATAAATTATGATAGAAAAAATCCCTTTTAGGTACTGTAATATTTATAGAGGTCTATAATTGCTTGTCACTCCCGTCCCTAATATTTCAGGATTATTAAGAGTATTTGACAGCTGTGCCGTTTTATGAAAGGAGTATGGTAGAGATTATTTTATTTAATCTCCATGATCACGATTATGTTCTTTTGTTAAGTTAAGGAACTGCTGGCACATCAAGACTACGACCATCCCACCTGAACTGGAGACGGCGTGTTTTGGGTTTGCTGGAAAGCAGTGAGGCATACACTAGTCAGAATGAGTTCAGGTGTGGTGAGGATAGGTTTGGACTGTAATATGGCAAGAAATATGATCACAATATTGTTTTTTACATGATATCAATATTTATCAAGATGTGCAATTTGAATATACTGACAGTATCCTAACAATAACTGAAGCCTAGACAAACTAACCATGCACTGGTTTTACATCTGTTAAATGATTTTGAGGTAAAGATTTGAGTAAAAAAGTGTGAAATATAAACATTGTAAACCAGTCATTGTGCTACACAGATTGACACATGAGACCTCATAGTGTTGTCACTGGGATCGTACATTTTCAGTTGATGGAAAAGGTTTGTAACATCTCCAATTCAGGTTGGAAGTGATGTTGACACGTTTTGCAAACCGTCAGTGCTGTAATTTTCCATAGTTTTTCTTAAACGCACACAAGCAGTGCTCAAGTTAAAGGAAGTTTGCATCAAGAGCTTGCCTTTTTTGTTCCAATGACCTTCATCTTGTTTGTATTTTAATTTTTTTTTTACCCCAAAACACATTCATAGCAAGTTGGATAACCACTCAGGTTGAATCAAATGAAGACATAAAACATTACAGTTAATATATCTTTTAATTTAATTCAACATTTTTGGCAAACAAAGTGCTGCATAACTTAGCTTTATACCTTTAAAATTAAAACATGGAAGAACAATTTTAATTTATTAATAATTGTTTTGATAATGTATTATTATTATTATTTCATTAGTGTTAGTATTATCACTAGCCTGGATGCCAGCCGAACTTAGCCCCGGCCACAAAATTTTTAGGTTGGGCAGTTCGGTCTGGCCTCGCTCCATATAGGAGTAATTATCTCTGAACAGAAACTGTTCGGACCAATGAAATCATCAGCGCGGGCTTTAGACGATGATGAACAGATGATCAACAGTAACGTAATCTTGCACGTCATCAAAGGGGCTTGGATTATATTTGTTCTAATCCTAAACGGAGAGCTTGTTTGTATCTGCATTCACCTTCACAATTTCTCTCAAAAATGATGATCATGTTGGGTAAGTACTCTGTGTATTAGGGATGCATGATATTAGATTTTTGCCGATATGCCGATATTTTTCAGCTCCGTTTGGCCAATGCCGATACCGATACCGATATATGTTTATTTGTTACCTTTGTTTGGAAACAACACCATTTTGAGCAAAAACTTTTTTCTTTCTTTCTGGTTTCAGATTTCTGAGGTCTCCTTACTAAAAGGATTCTTGTTGAAAATAAATAAATGTTAATAAAGTTCTTTGTATGATAAGACTATATTATAAAACTTAAGACTATATTAAAAGCCCTGAAAATAACTAAATAATAAATATAAAAGATAAGACTATATTAAAAGCCCTGAAAATAACAATAATAAATTTAACCAATAATAAATAAAATAAAAAAATTTTTTTTTACCCCAGATGCAGCTGTAACCTAAATATTGTATTTTGGGATTTAGCATTTGTGCACACCTATTGTAGAGCTCTTTGGATTATTTTTCATCATCCATTTCCTAAAATTGTATTACAGATTAATACACGGTATATAAAAGTATTTAATTTACAAGTGTCTTGCTTGTGATTTATGACATCATTACTGATTTGTTTATTCAGAACAAGAAGTAACTTTAATTTATTTGTGTATTCTACTTTTCATTGTATAACTCAAGCCTGCAGTCTCCCTCTCATTTACTGAAGCTTTCGCGCCTCGATCGCCCCCCGGTGACCGGTCCCAGTATAGCCGCCCCTCTGTGATTTCTAATGGACGCGAGGCAAACTAAATAATAAAATTACAAAGCTTCAAATATGGCAAGCGGAAACGGATGATGTCGAGTCGTCCATATTTTTTTACGGTCTATGGTATAACTGTAACAACAGCGCCCCCACTACATGTATAAATATATAGCGGTCTGGGGGCGGGCACTAGGACCTGGAGGAGCTTCTGCTGCTATGGAGGCTGCCGCACGAGAATGGGGAGACGCGATTGGGCTTGTTTTGGGTTCGTTTTGGTCTAGTTGTTGTGAATACCAGGCAAATCTGCTGCTGACGGTCACGTGCATTCACAAATTTAAGGCAGCATTTAAAAACAGTCAATATAAATCACTACATGCAATGTATTAGGTTGTTTTCACTTCAAGAATGACCGCAGTGCTGACATGGTCTCATCGCTGTAGCACTCCTTGCACACGTGAGTTATTGCAGGCGCATATTAACACGTTATCATATCGGCAAGGCATATCGGCATAATTTTTTCATTTTGGCCGATGCCGATTTTTTTATTTTAAGCGTTTATCGGCCGATTCCGATGTTGTGCCGATAATATTGTGCATCCCTACTGTGTATCATTAAATTCTTTTATTTTTTTACAACACCGACTAAGATCGTTTATTTTAGCGTGGGTGCAGACAGGGTTGCCAAGTTTTTACAACAAAACCCGCCAACTACTAGCCCAAAACAATAGCTTCTCGGGGGGGGTTCTCCGGGGAAAAAATGGTTATTGGGGGGTAAAATCTGTGTTATTTTGGCAAGGTTGCCTGCTAAAATTCGCACTCATGGGTCTATATTTCACATAATAGTCGCTTCAACCCGTGGACATAGAAAACAACCCGCAGGGAAAAAAACGCGGACTTGGCAACACAGTGCAGTTGAGCTCTGTAGGTCTGTCCAATTGAGGTCTTTCCTGGTTCGGTTGAAACACGCCCCATAATCACAGCCCAATGGAGCAGTTTAAGACTCATATTCTGAGTATGACCACGTCAGGCTAATTATCACACTGAGATGTATCAAAATTCTGTGAAGTAAAACCAAACTTTTATTTTGATGGGTTGCTGTGAAGACTTTTGAGTTTCTGTGTGTTTATGATATGACGGTAGTTTTTCTCAAATGAAACGGTAAAATGCTCATGAAATTAGTATGAAAATGTCTCTTAGAGCTGCTTGTTCTGCCATTCTGTCGTCTGTACCTGCTAATAATAGGCAACAGGAGATCCTTTGATGAGAAGAACCAGGTATGTTTTTTTGTGCTATTTTTTTCTAGCATTTTCGAAACATGCTCGTCGGACCAAATATTGATGAGGCACTTCCTCGTTGCCCCATGTTTGCCCTCTAACGTTAAAGTTATTAATTTTGGATACACCGATCTTTCCGCGGCGTCAAATCAGCTGACTATGCGTCGCATCTTGTGACATTACGTCTGGTTTTTTAATCCGTTTACATGTCTTTCGTCCATGTTGCATTCATATATCAATCGAACCACACCAGAGTTCGTTTGGAAGCGGACCAAGACCCATCTTTTTAGCGGTCTCGGTCCGCTTGTGTGGTGCGCACCAGGGTTCGGATGGCAGCGTTCACATATGTTCAAATGAACCACACTAAACAAGCAATCGTACCAGGGTTCGTTTTAATCGAACCAAACATGACAAGTGTGAACGCACCCTTATTTTCTCTGCGGTGTGAAAGACTGGTGTGGTAAATCCATATGTAAAAATGTCCAGAGATTATCACCGTTATCAACATACATTTTATCACAATATCGTTGATTGCCCAGCCCTAGCTGAGGGCTTTGCTGCTCTGTTTCTAAGAGGAAAGCACTTGTCACATTTTTGTGTCATATTTGAGTAGAAATATCTTAAAGGGGGGTGAAACACTCTTATATAAGAAAGATGCGCTGTTCCGAGTCTTTCCGAAAAAAGCCGAGCGGGTGGGGGCGTATCGTGTGAGCGGAGCTAAATAATGACGTGTGCGCGCCGCTGTTATTGTGTTGAGTGCGTCGTAAAGCTGTGTCATCCCTAACAGCGGGAAAAAACTTTATTCAAAATAAAAATATGGCTTTTAATCAGATACAGCCATACATCTATGATCCGGAATCAGACCCAGAGGCTGCAGTTGAACAGGAGCAGCAGCAATGTGGTACAAGTTATACACTAACTATATAATATGCTTAGCGGCTTGTGTTATTTATATATTTATACTTGAATAATATATCGTCGTATTTTTGTCTTTGAAGGTGTACATGTGGGAAGTGCAGTTGTGCACGTGTGTGTGTGTGTGTTTACGCATGGTTTGTGTAGACAATTGTAACGTTAGTAAGCGGACTGGTTTTGCACGGCAGGCTAAGTTAGTGTTTACATAGAAAGACACGGAATAGTAGCGCATTTGAATGAAGAAGCGCGCTTATTTAGTTCAACATATTTCCCCACTCTTTGTGTATTGTTGTTTGGAGTGCTTTTACAATACACAAACATAAAGTTACACATATAGTGGCCAGCTAAACAAATGTACACGCACTACACATCGCATGCTCCATTGATCAATTAACTATACGTGATCATGTTTGGGCTACTTGATGGGCATAGGCAAAAACACAGACATTTGAAGCAGTCTCACTCACCGCCTGCGGTTCTAACGTTGGGACCTTTATCGTTGGGACTGCTCCATCCTTCAGCATTAGGCGATCGGAAAATCCGGCGTCGAGCTGGGCCTTGTTTATGAAACAGTCGGCACCGAAATGCAGTGAACAGACATAAACCTTTGCGCAACTCAGTTGCTGATCCGGAAAAGCAAATTCCATCCACTGTTGCCTTAACGTGGGGTTTTTTGGCAATCTGTACAGGACTGTCTTGGTCCAGCAACCAAAAACGCACTTTTTTAGTGACTTGAAGTCACATCACCTGTGCAGCGCAGCCTACGAGCCAGCGCTTTGATGGGCATAGCCTGTTGCTTTCGCTCTCTCTCTCACGCTCTTCCGGTAGAATTGCCCGTACGGCCCATACAAGGAAATTCCGACCTTTTAACGTCAAGTGGACCCATGATCGAAAAAAAACTTTCCGAAACTTATGACTAACCGGAAGTAGTATTTTTGACAAAGAAATACTCCCATCAAACATCCACCTTAACTTTTGAAACTTTGTCTATGTTTAGTATGGGATTCTTTAACAGTGTAAAAAGATCAGTATGCATGAAACAGCATGTCACCCCCCCTTTAACCATATTAAGTCTGAATTAGATGCAGTCTAAATCATAAATGTCATGAATGCTGTAACATCTGAATGCTATTTTAACATTTGACGGAACGTTTTTGTTGAATAGGCATCAATATGCGACAAGAGCCTCCTAAAACAACATCTTTATTACCCAACACAATCACCCACCAACCGCATCATCAGCAAACCCCCAGCAACATTGGCAAAAAAGCAAGTTACCCTCAATTTCCGAAAACCATAGAAAAGCAGGGCAGGAACATGCTGGCCAAGCAAGGTTTTAGTTTTTTTAAAAAATATATTTAATAAAACAATGTATAAGAAGTTCTGTCATATCATTCAATTACTTTCACAGTTTTTTTGCCGTGGTATCGATTCGATATTGAGGTATTTTAGTCTGGTATCATATAGAAGTCATAATTTTGGTATCGCGACAACACTATTCAATATAAAAAGTATTTGCTGATATTCTCTTTTTTGTCATGTTGGTTTTACAAATTTGTACCTTTTAGTTTTACATTTTATCAAGGACTTGTTTACATTTATATTTTTTATAGCACACTACTGAATGCCAAAGTTGGCAGTTAAATTATGTTTTTAAGTAAAATTGTTGAAAATGATTGTGATAAATTAGTCGATAGATTAATCAATATAAAAATAGTCGTTAGTGGCAGTGTTAATTATAACACAACTTTCAACAATCTATCTAATATGATAAAACGGTGTTGTTACCCCACATATGCATGACTGTAAAAAAGTGGATGTCTGCAGCATAATAAAAGTTCTGCAAAATCAAGGCGTCATCAAGCTGTCCCATTGTTTTGAATAAGCGACCTATAGCTGCAAAAAATTACATATTGTGCCTTTAATTATCAGGATATTCATTCACAGTTGTGTGGAAAATCATCTCCGTGTCTTGTGCAAAATATGGCTTGGGGTGCATTGTGTTGCCTTTAGCCTGCTCGAGTGCATTAAGTTCATCCATGAGGCCTCCTCATCTGTCGGTGCCCATACATTTATTAACACCATATCTACTGGATCCTAATTTAGGTCAAAAGTACAGCACTTTCTCGGTCACGGGCTACGCATTTGCAAGCAACTGAAGCGGAATCTCATTTTTTAAATGACTTGATCTCAGACCTCGATCTGAAAGGGTTCTTCATGTGTGTCTGGGTGCACGTTCAGGTCTTCTTTCTGATTAGCCTGTCATGCAAACGTTAGCCATGAGGTGTAAGACTGTGTTTGGCACAACCCTCGGTCTCTGGCATACTCGCACTGACAGCTGTCACCGTAGTGTACGTCTCTAACCCATGTGAGAAGGCTGCAGTAGACCATAATCGAGGTTCATTCCTTCCTCCCCCTTGTTCTCAGACTTGAGCCCCTGCAAGAATGCAGACAAAGACATAGGGATTTACAGTCCTGGCCCTGTGTTGACGCTTTACTTCGGAGTGGTCGATACACTCTTAAAGGAGAGATTTAAACGGGTCTCTGTAGGAAATGCTTTCCTGAAGCATTCGGGCCTATTAGGAATATTAAGATCTGATGAGGCAACGAGTGAATCCATTAACTTGCACAAAATGGAATCGCAAGCATGTTTCTGGAACGCTCCCTGAGTTTGCATGAAAGCTTGATTGAATGCGGCAGAATTAAATGTGTGTTTGATGCCTTTCGAAGACAGATCGAGGCCAGTGGCTTGTTTGTTAGTCTGCAGACTCAAATCAACCACCACTTCTTAGCCTGTATATGGAGGGTTTTCCCTCCAGTGGTTTCAATGTGGTTTTTATTTTCTGCCTGTGGTGCTTTGGTCTTGGTTTCATTTGTATACTATTATAGCACCAAGGCAGAGTGGTGATTTCCTCATTGTTTGCAGCGCCAATGGAGTGATACAGGGAGTGGGGGAAGGGACGACACTGTGTTGACACAGTCTTTCATAGCAGCCTCCTCCCTTATAGACAGTTCCTTGGATAATAAAACTGCAACTATTAAAAGTAGCAACCATTTGTGGTGAATTTGCTGTTATTATGTGGTAAATGTGTTGCAAACAAAGTCTTCATTTTTCAGACGCTGTATATATTTTTGTAAGTGTGGTAAACATGTAATTATTAATTTTGTCATTTGACATATCACTCCATGCTTTCAAGGTGAAAAGATTTACTAAACCACCGAACTGACATCAGCTGAACAACTACCGAAATGCATCATTTTCCTTTTATCACTTAGAAGCTGCTTTGAAACGATCTGTATTGTATAAAGCACTTGACTTAACTAAACTGAAATGCAAAATGCTGGTTTTGGTTATAGATTTATAGTTAACCAAGATCATGATTATTGCAGAGATTTTAAAGTGCTTTTTATTTGGCAATTATATTCCCAGGAGACCACGCCGCTAGTTTAGTTCTGTGAACATGACAGCTTTGTAAGACATTTTATTAGTGTTATTCGCAAGACTGCTGATAAAATTAATTAATGTAAATCAGTTCTGTCAGATTCAGTGATTCGTTCACTTACAGTATTGTTCATGGGAAGTCTGTGTGTCATTTTACTTGCTTTAAAATGTCACATGATCCTTCAAAAATCCTTCTAATATGCTGATTTGCTGCTCATTTCATGACTACATTTACATGCTCACCAAAAATGCGATTATTTGTAATAATCAGAGTAAGGTCTTAAGATGTCTAAAACAAGTGAGATGTTTACATGACACGAGCAGAACTCTTCACTCCAGTTTACATTATTTAAATATGGCTATACAAGCATACAGTATGCAAGTTAACGGCCATTATTTTTATGCATGTACTGGATATTATTCAGCATTTTCAGCGTGTCAGCAACAAACAAGATCCGTGTTGAACTTAGCACATGCACTTTGGTCAGAATAGATATTAATGTGATTAAGGTGCTTGTTTATTGCGATTAAAATCGGCATACACCACATAGTTCAATGCAAATATGATTACTACGATTATGAGCTAAATCATAGCCTGGATGCCAGCCGAACTTAGCCCCGTCCACAAATGTTTTAGGCTGGGCAGTTCAGTCTGGCCTTGCTCCATAGAGGAGTAATTATCCCCGAACAGAAACTGTTCGGACCAATGAAATCATCAGGATGGGCTTTAGACGATGACGGAGAGATGATCAACAGTAACGTAATCACCACGTCATCAAACGGGCTTGGATTATATTTTTTCGAATCCTAAACGGAGAGCTTGTTTGTATCTGCATTCACCTTCACAATTTCTCTCAGAAATGAGGATCATGCTGGGTAAGTACTCTGTGTATCATTAAATTATTTTTTACAACACTGGCAAAGATCGTGTATTCCAGCCAAGCCTGCAGTCTCCCTCTCATTTACTGAAGCTTTCACGCCTCGATCGCCCCCCGGTGACCGGTCCCAGTATAGCCGCCGCTCTGTGTTTTCTAATGGACGCAAGGCAAACTAAATAATAAAATTTCACTTCAAAAAATGTTCCCCAAAGTTAGTTTATGTCACTGAAGGCTGTTATCATCACGATGATTTCATTTCAAGTGTTCATTTTTAAAATAAGTTTACTTTGAGTTAGTTATTTGATGCTATAAAAACGGGGGGTGTGACGTCATGATTGACAGCTGAGACTGACGGCTTCTCTGAGTGAAGTTGTCACTGAGGCACTAACAGACTTTTTTCGAAATTTTTGGGAGCAGATTGGAGCTTTAGCTTTAATTTCTACATTTCCATAACTGTTTATTTCACACCAACATAATTAATTGTTCTGCATCTGCGAGAGTGTGGGCGGGCTTTTGATATCGCGACTGTACTTCCTGCTCTACTTCCTGCGCTCTACTGCGCAACTCCGGTCCCGAAATCGCTACTGCGCAGACTCGGCCCCAAGATGTCAGCGCCGTGCACCCCCGCCTGAAAGCTTCAAATCTGCTAAGCGGAAACGGATGATGTCGAGTCGTCCATATTTTTTTACGGTCTATGATTCCAGCGCGTGTGGAGACAGGGTTGCCATACGTTTTTACTATAAAACCCGCCAACTCCTAGCCCTAAACAATAGCTTCTCGGGGGGTTCTATGGGAAAAATGGTGTTTGGGGGGTAAAATGTGTGTTATTTTGGCAAGGTTGCTGCTAAAATTCGCACTCATGGGTCTATATATCACATAATAGTTGCTTCAACCAGCGGACATAGAAAACAACCCGTGGAAAAAGACGCGGACTTGGCCACACAGTGCAGTTGAACTCTGTTGACATTTGACAATGCGTCGCTTCGTTGCTCTGATTGGTTGTAGGTCTGTCCAATTGAGGTCTTTCATTGAGTATGACCACGTCAGGCTAGCTAAATCGCATTAGTTTGATCAAAGTATTGCCTTTTCTTGAGGTAAAGTTTAATCACGATATTGCCAAAATTATAATCGCATTATAAGTGCATGAAAACACACTCAAAGTTAAAACCCCCCCCCCCCGGAATTCCTTGAATAGAAAGTTCAAAATATCAGCATTTGTTTTAAATATGTTTTGTAATTATCATGGAAGTTTTTAACTTTAAGGCACCCGTGGTGAAGAAAATGTATCTATTTCTGTTTAAAAAAATCTTACTGACTTTGAACGGCAGTGTATTAAATATATTATTAATAATTATTGTTAAGTAGGCTATTGTTCTTTTTAGTGTTCTGTTTTGTGAAAACATTTTCTGTACTTTACTTGTTGCTTTAAACTTGGTACTTTAAGCATTCTGTATTTATATTCGGATATAATTTTATTAATGCTTGTCCAAGCGCTAACTGCAAGACTTGTTGTGGTTTGGGGGAAGGGTCTTATGCGAGTCTGTGCTGCACGCTGCCAAACCGTCACTTTCTAAATGAATGTTTTTGTGTGTGGGATTTGCTAAAGAAAGTAGGAGTGTGTCTTCCCCAGCAGCTGAGGTCTCAGTGCTGCCTCATATCAGGAAGCCTCTGACTCACTCAGACAAAAACAATGTCATAAAGCAACGTACAGGATTACTCGCGAGGCTGCTCGATGACATCATGAGAGAACTCGTGTGATTAACAGCTCCATAGCTCTGATCCCGGTTCTAGCTAGGGTATCTCTCAGCGATTGGTCTCACCTGTCACTGAGGCATCTTTTTGGTAATAACAACCACATGCCTCTGTCCCCTGTAGGGAAACAGGCCCAGGCGTACAGACAGAGCATACACATTTTTCATTTGTACAGTTGGCTCAGGGACGATTCAGTCGGTGCAAATGTTCAGGACAGCCGTGTTAGGAATCCACAGAGTGATGCATTGTGGGTTTAGTTGATCACTGTTTGGAAACCAGACTGGGAACTTGGGAGCAGCTGCCAGCTTTCCTGAGGTTGTCATTGGGTTGTCATGGACGCCGTCATTGGAAGATCAAAAACATGAATCTAACTTTGCTCTTTTACCAAAGTACCCATTTTATTTTTTCCAGCTCATACCTAACATCTAGTGTGTGTGTGTGTGTGCCCTTGTTTATATTACATTGTGGGGACCAAATGTCCTCATAAGGATGGTAAAACTTGAGATTACCTACATTGTGGGAACCAGCCAGCGGTCCCCACTTTTCAAAAAGCTTCTCAATCATACAGGATGAGTTTTTTTGAGAAAGTAAAAATGCAGAATGTGTTCTGTGATGGGTAGGTTTTGGGGCAGGGGCAGTGTAGGGGGATAGAAAATACGGTTTGTACGGTATAAAAACCATTATATCTATGGAGAGTCCCCACAAAGATAGTGAACCAGGTGTGTGTGTGTGTGTGTGTGTGTGTGTGTGTGTGTGTGTGTGTGTGTGTTTTAGTTCATTTTTTAAATGTTATTTTATTTTATTAAATAATTGTATTTTATTTTTTCATTTCTGCAGTCAAAGCAGAATATAGCAAAGTTTAATACCTATAATACATATAGAAATTAAAATTGTACATAAAAAATAGTGTTTATATATATATATATATATATATATATATATATATATATATATATATATATATATATATATATATATATAAAATATGTGATATATAAAATTGTTTTATTTATTTTATTTAGTTTTAAATGTTTACATTTTATTTTAATTAATTTGTGTTTTTTTATCAGTATATATTCTGCAATCAGAACAGTATTTTTTCTATCAAATGTCTTTTATGTTGACCGCATAACTCGTACATTTGAACTCATACAGAACATTGAACTCATACATTTAAACTACGGTAAATGAAACTAGAAAACGCCCTAATTGATATAAATTAGTTGAAAACGAAATGAAGGACAGCTGCATTTAGCTAAATATTTAGCTCCAAATAAGACAATGCAGATACTCAATTAAATCACTGTATTCATATTCAAATCCACTGTATCATTTCGTCAGCACCTGTATGTCATTGTGTATGTAATGTTGCCGAATCAGATACGATAAGATGTGACCAGAGGTATAGCGGCATATAGGATATGCCAGATAGTACAAGGTCAAAGTCACTAGGGCTTGTAATGACTGTTTGGGAAAGGAGGTGCCACCAGCGAGAGCTGCGAGCATGAGCAGTCTGGGTGGAACACACAACCCAGTGAACTCATTCACGATTACACACATACCTACTACAAGCATTTGCACCCTTGGCTCTAGAGGTTTGGTGGAGACCACCTTCTTAATTAGTAGTCTGTCCTTTAGGTGTCTTGGAAAACATGCATTATGTTCCTGTGATGCTTGAAATTTGATTAGCTATATCCTAAATAAATCTGTTAGCCATAAAGCACAGCTTAAGCCCTGCAGTGATAGATGAAAGGATAGGCAGGGAAGATTTTGGGAAACTGATAGCATAGAGACAGGATCATTTTCTAAGAATATCCACATTTATTTCAAGGTCAGAATTGAGGGACTGTCACTTAGAATTTGTATTTTTAGTTTTACAGATGTACAGCTGCCATGTGTGTTTGTCCCCCCCGTTTGCTTAAACCTCCTCCAGGAACTCGAGATGAAGCTCAGCCTGACACATCCTTCAAGGGCCAACATCTCCCCCAGTTCTCAGCGTGGTGTGACGGGGGACGTCATCATGCAACTTATTATACCACAAGTGTGGCATGGCCTGATTTTAAACGACAAGCTGAGCCTGGGGTCGTTGGAACTGAATCTAGGCATATTTTGCCCCAGCTTTCCATCCCTCGCTTTTTTCGTTTGCTCACTGTGTGCTGCATGGCTGTACACGCTTCAGTGATTTCCATAAAATCTTGTGGATGTAGATTTTCTAGATTGGGATTATAAAAAGGGTTGCCATTGCTGAAAATTGGGTTATATGTGCAGAGGGCATGAATAAATAGGGAATAATTGCAGATTATATATAGAATATATCTTTAGTTGTGAGATTCTAAAAAGTCAGCTTGAAATTTAAATTGACCCCATTTACTTACAATTTTTTTTAGCTTATTGATTCAACAGTCCACGGTATTCCAAAGTAGCCCTCTTATTTTTTTTAGCCTTTAGCAACTTCCCATATACAGACTACTTTTCACTCTTTTTGATGATAGTTTATTTATAATAATACATTTTTAGTAATAATGTATGTATTAAATAATTTATTAATAGCTAATTAAAGCTCATGGTACAAAGAAATATTTAGGTAAAATGATAGCTATTTTCAGTTGCCTTTTTACTAAAATATATTTTTATTTTGTTTCAAACTAAAGTTTCCCTCAATTTTGTTCATTGTTTAGGCAGCCCATTATGGTTTGGAACAGAGTTTTGCATTTTGCATGAGTGGTTTTTAATTACCCAGAGAACAACATCAGAATTGAATTGAATTGAATTAATTGGGCCTGGAAAGGCACAGTCTTCTGTGAGTGATTAAGATCCTTCAATATGCTCCCATAGTCTGTCAGTAATGCTTATATAGGTCATTGTGTTCACAGAGTGCCGTGCAAAGCCATTGAGGTGCCCTCTACAGATAACACAACATTTGAGTCAGGCCTCCAAATGCGTATTTACCCTGTAAACGGCAAGGCTTTCTCAGTGAGCGACGGACTGTTTGTGTTCAGGTCCACTGAGCAAAGTACAACTGATGACATGGATTCTCTCAGGATGTGTGATTGTGTGCAGAGCCGGCAGTTCTAGTTCCAGTCTGAGTGCGCTTAGGGTGATGACATCCTATTTTGGTCAGCTGTGACTGTGATTTTGTCTGAACGTTCTGTTATAATTAAGATAGATAGATAGATAGATAGATAGATAGATAGATAGATAGATAGATAGATAGATAGATAGATAGATAGATAGATAGATAGATAGATAGATAGATAGATTAATTAAAGAAAAATTAAAAAATCCTCACATAAACCAAACCAATAATAATATACAGAAATATAATGTAATAGTTATCAAACAGTTTGCACTGCATAAATTATGAATTAAATATAGGTAAATCCTTATTAAAGCTGCAACATTTCTTAAGTCATTTAGTCTTTTGTCAATAATGTCAGTTGTGTGTTCTCGCTCTCCTCTCTCCAACGAGCCACACATCCGCCTCTTCTCTATCACTTGTTTCATTTGCTCCGGTTAGATAATGCTTGTATACGGCATTTCAGAATGTTTGTAAACAATCGGCACCAAGATACTTCTGGGTGGCAGAACGCGAGTGGCTTCTACTGACAAACTGAAGAGATCAGCCGGCTAGTGTAAACGGTTACATAGTTAAGAACATTGTTGTTGATTAAAGTTGAAACTATGATGAAAACGTGTTGTGTTTGGGGTTGCACCATCAGATATACAGCAAAAGGTGTAGGATTTTATCGATTTCCTTCAGAAGTTAAATATATCCAGCAAAACCTGTGGGTGAGGAGGCTAAAGCGAGTGGACATCATCAAAAGTGGCGCTACAGAGAAGTATTCTCAAAACGGTCCATCTACAAAATCATTGCAGAGCATGATTATCTTCAGCTGGGGAAATTCGAGACTAATATTAGTAAACTTTAGATCTCTTTTAAAGAACAAACTCATTGCCGGTCACTGCCGGGAGTAAAAGTAGGAAGAGACCGAACTTCTAGTGTCATGTAGGCTACTGATCGAATTTCAATGGAAGAAATAGGAAAAGCAAAACATGGATGGCTGAGGATGATTGATGCTTGTACCACACTGGCTTTATCATCACTGCGAGTTTAGTTTGAGTGAATGCCTAACGTTAGCGGAGTAGCGCTAGTCTACCGCACGCTATCCTTTTGACCGTCAGGAATTTACTTCTGTGCGTATCTAGATCTATCTATCTAAAAAAAATGTCATTTTTTTATATACTTTTATATATTTCTTCTAAAATTATATGTTTTTTAAAAAGCTCTGTTTTTCCATCTTTTCCCCATATGCACCCTCTCATTGGATCATCTTTGCAGCAGGGGTCAGCCAAAGGTACAGCACTCAATTTTCTTTGAACCGAACATATTATAAATATGGTTTGCCTTTTGTTTTACAGTATGTGCACATTCAATGTACTAACAGTGTACTTACCCACAAAAGTAAGGTAACAACATGGGTTATGGTTAGGTTTAGGGGTAGCTTCAGGGACAGCAAAACAGGACTGTAAAGTAAAGTGCTACCAAAATTTAGCATAACAAATGGAAACTCAAAGTAACCATATTTCTCTGTTTCTTTAAAGACCTTTGCCTATGACCACTGTTTTTGGTCGATGGATGAGTCGGATACAGAGAAGTTTGCTGGTAAGTTTCTGCAAGCATTTCTTGAAAAATCCACTTTGTTTATTTCTTGGTTCAGTACCAAGTTTCTGTATCTTCTTGTTATGGTGGTTCTTGTTCTGGTGGTGCTGGTGGTAGTGAAGGCAAGTTATTGTTTACACATCAAGCTCATCCTTACTTAATTTTTCCAGAAAATATGTAATGTGTCACCTTGAAGTCTACAATACACTTACACTTTTACACTTTTTCTTTTAAGACAAATTAATTCCCCAAAAATTATTTCCGCTTTGAGACAAAGGCCAGGCCCATTTTTTTAAAATGCATCTGCATTTATAAGCAAAGGTTTTTTTGACAGTTAGCTGGATTTTGTTGCTATACTTTCTTTAAGCTAAATTATTTTGAACCATGAATCCTATTTTTTAGTGACAAGCACTTTTCAACTCAAAATCCTCATCACATTAATCTGTAGAACAATCTCTTTTTAACAGTATTTGTTGAGATGTTATGTTCTCCTGGTTTCCCTGTTTCCACATACACATCCTCTCCTTCACTTCATGAATCATCTCAGAATTCAGTGAAGCCTACTTTAGGATAATGACCTTAATTGAGCTTAATTTTCATTTTAGGGTGAAATATCATTGATATGTTTTTACTGGGTTTTGTGAGGTTAACCTCTAAAGATTTAATCTATATTGGGATTCTATATTTTTTTTTTACAGGTCAAGATGTAGTGTTTCAGTGCCTTGGGGAGAGTCTTTTGCACAATGCTTTTCAGGGTTACAATGCCTGTATTTTTGCCTATGGGCAGACTGGTGAGTAATATTTTGTACACAGTGACCTTTGCTCATGTTTTTAATGCACTGAACTAAGGCTGTGAGATTAATCATATTTGATTTTCCAACGATTATGAAACCAAGATAATTGAGAAAAAAAAAAAATTGTGCCACTGTCACATTCAGCTGTTCACTTTTGTTCCTCCCTAAGTCCAACTTAACATCAATTCAGCTGAATTAAGTGTGTTGTAAAATGTAGTTTATTGTTGTTAAACTGCGGGACGTGCCTGATATTAAACAGTGTCATCAAAAGCAAATTGAGTCGCGAAAGAGACACCGTTCTCCTGGTGGCTTTCTGTGTGCGTGCTCCAAGACGGGGTGAAGCACACTTAAGCAAAATATACTGTGTGCTTCAGATACGCACCTAAGCACCTAAATGCCATTTTTGGAAAGTCTCCTTGTAAACACATTCGGTTATTTTTTAAGTGAATGTAAACAATTGAGAGAACGCATGTAACCGTAGTCTATATTGGATCTGTGCATTTGGTTTTAAAGTGACAGGAGCACAATATTACTGCTTTAATCTGTGCCATTAATGTTAAGACAAAGATAAAATCACTCACTAAATTATTTTTTTAAACTGTAGCTTTAATAAGGATTATTCTATATTAAATATATACTGTGAAGACCATGCAGTATTATTTTACATTTGATTACTTTATTCAGTTAGTGTTGTAGGCTAATACTTATCTGAATACCACTGTTAGTACATATTCCTGAAAAAACTAAAAGCACTGTTTCTTTCATTAGTATTTTTTGTTCTTTTTTATCTATTTTTGTCAATTTTTTGTAGTTAGTTTCTTTGTTCTTGTATTGCTGACTGTTTACTTGTCTTCTGTAACTACTTGGCAACATTAGTCAACCTAGTGTTAATTTTAATTATTGGTAACTGATATGTAAAATTACTCATATCATGAAATAAGACTTTGTAATCTTTCCAATAATCGTGTTAAGTAATCATGATCATTATTTTTGGCATAACCGAGCAGCCTTACTCTAAACTAAATATAACCATTGCTTTTTGTAATCTTTTTATGTTAAGTAGCTTGAGATCATTTCTTGTCTCCTGTGGTGTCATTTCCCTCAGGCTCTGGAAAGTCGTACACCATGATGGGTTCGGTGGACCAGCCCGGTTTGATCCCCAGACTCTGCAGCTCTCTGTTTGACCGGACCATACAACACCAGCGAGAGCAAGAGAGCTTCACCGTGGAAGTCTCTTATATGGAAATCTACAATGAGAAAGTCCGGGACCTGTTGGACCCCAAAGGGTGAAGCCTATTGTGTCTTATGTTCAGTCTCATAGCTGTACTCTGCTATAGATGTTGATCTTACACAATATCTGTTTGCTGTGTTCACACAGGAGTCGACAGGCCTTGAGAGTGAGAGAACATAAAGTTTTGGGGCCTTATGTCGACGGTCTGTCCAGACTTGCGGTCGAAAGCTACAAGGTAACAAAACCTTTTATGGCTTTAATGGGAGAATGACATGCACTTCGCACAATCATTAATCTTTCACATCTTTTTTTCTCTTTTTTTTTTTTTTTTTTTTTTTTTTTTACAATACATTCTGTCATTCAGTTGGTCATGTGGTTCATTTATCCCCTCTTTGGGTCTGTAGTTTATGCTGAGCAAATCCTGCTTTAGGAATGCTTGCAGTCAGCTCACAAGTTGGCATGTGTCACTGCTAAAGTTTTTGGTGTTGTGGAAATCTTAGCCATTCAAAAGCATGCACAGAATTTTCAGAAAGCAGATTTCCACAGATTTTTGCAGTATTTGATTATTTTGTTTAAAAATAGTTCTTTACATATCCCTTTCTTGTTCATTTATTAATTATACTGAAGTATGTTGGATTTAATTGGATTAAATGCGTTGACTTAAATGTTCTTCCAAATCTAAATCCATTCTGTAGAATTCTACAGATTCCAGCGTGGAAGTCATTTCAAAACCTAAAAACAGGTTACTTTGCAAAACCCATATTTCATCAGAATTGTGTATGTCTTATTTTTAGAAGCCATATTCAGGACATATTTACTGCTTTTCTTTTGTCTTTTCTTTGAATAAAAATAACTGTGTACTTAAGTGTTCAGTTGTTCTGACCTTTAAAGTACATCCGGGATTCTAATCATGTCCCTTTTCCAATCCAAAGGACATAGAGTCCTTGATGTCTGAGGGGAATAAATCCCGCACTGTGGCGGCCACCAATATGAATGAAGAGAGCAGTCGCTCCCATGCGGTTTTCAATATCATCCTCACGCACACGCTGAAGGACCTGCAGTCAGGGGTAAGAACACACTTTAAATACACTGTTCTGATCCTGAGAAATTATTTACATAGATTAGGATATAGATACAAGATAAGACAAGTAGAAAATCACTTAAATGGGTCAAATGGGTTTAATGCATTTTATTAATTTTTTAAAGTCCACTTAGAGTGTTAGTCAAAGTTTCTTGCAGTATAATCTTGATAATTTCCCCCCATCAGTTTTTGCCAGTGTACCTTTTTTGACTATTTTATCCATTATGATTGGCTTTGCATACCAGCATAGTTTGTTTTTTAAGGCTGGGTCAAGGTTCTGAATAATGAATAAACATTGAGATGCAAATATGGGTTGTTATATGTTAATATATTCATAACTTTACAATCATAATGTCTGATTTAATTTTTTTTGCAGCTCCTTATCGTACATTTTGGGTTGGGAGCATTGAGCTGTAAGCATCAGAGTCTGTCCTCAAAATCTCTTATTTTAAGAGCAAGGAAAACCTGATACATTCCTCTTTAAATGTCTTGTTTAATTTGGGAATAGTCTTGCTTCTGCTGTCTGATGATAAAACCCAGATCTTGAATGTTCAAGGCCCTCCTTATGAAATAAAGCCATGTACTGCAGGAAGGGGAAGGTTGAGAGAATGAGTCATCGTGTCCAGCCCAGATGATCTCATAGATGGATGCGTCTGAATACCTTTTATCAGCTGATGTGGACCTGTCCTGGCACAGTCCAGTGTTCAGTCTAAAATATTCCTCTTAGATTAATGACACTGCCCTTGCTTTTGTTCCATTCACTTTAGATCATACATGTAGTTTCCTATTTATAATATTCCACATGTCATTTCTTTCATTCAGTTCCAAAGATCTCTGTTACTACAAATGTCAATCAAAGTATATAGGATTGGAACTACTAAATAAGAAGAACATTGTGTGAACTTTACCATTTAAGGGCACTTAAAGCCCATGGTAACCTTCTCTTATCGGCTTTACCGCCAGCATGGGGAGAGCTCATGCAAATGGGAGGAAAATGGATGAATAAATTATAGTTTGTCCGAGTTTAGACGTCAACTGATCTCATTTGGCGCTGTCCTGGTGTCACTGCGCTTTTCTTTTGTGGCGTAGGTTGTGATCACCTGACTCGACTCGTGTCCTGCCCCTAATCTATAATTCATTCGAGCCTGGACTGTGCTGGTCACTCAACAGGTGTAACACTACAGCAGAGATCTAAACTTAGCATGCTGTCACTAAAACAAAGCAATGATAGATTTTTAGCCTGCATATACACACACACACTAGTCCCAGCCCTTATGTATGTGGTGTTTGTCAGCTCAGCCATCGATAATGATGTGTGTATTTTTCCTGCACAGTCATCAGTGCTGCCTTTTGCATGCTGTGGTTTCCCATGCAAACAGCTCTGTGGGGTTATGGGACTGCTGGAGAAGAAGAAAGGGCAATTGATTACCTCAGATTTCCATATTCTTTTGTTTTAAATATGTTTTTAAAAGGCCTGTACACGCCAAGCCGATGGTCTGTCATCGTGCAAAGGCGGGCGGTTTTTGTGTTTCGGCTGGTTTTCGTTTATTCGGGGTGTTCCCGCGCCATTGGCTCTGGTCAGATATAGTCTGGGTTTTTTTGGGGGACGATTCAGCATGTTGAATCTGTGTCTGGCCATCAGTGAGAGAGATCACTGATTGGCTGTTCAGATAAGCGAATGAATCAGTGCACTAGAATGAAAGCACAATGATTAAAGCGAGCAGATAAGCCAAAAAACAGGATGCTGTTATAATTATATATAATAATAATAAGGTAATCTTGCCTATGCATTCGCATGCATAAATATTTTCATAATAACATAAGCTGACTGGAATGAAGAAATGGTCAGTGTGATTGATAATAAAAGTGTTAAGCAAGGGCTGAGTTGTTTACACTTTGTATATCTTGAGTCCTAGTTTCGGTTTTCATTTTTGAATGACAAATAAACCATTGATACTGGTTGATATGGACAGATATTTGCTTACACGCATGCTCAGAACACACGTGTTCATTGACAGTCTTATTTAGTCCTTTTGGTGTGTTCAAGCGTAGCTTTGTGGCCGAGACGCAGCTGTCGAGAGGGTGACAACACAGTCAGCTTTATCAGCTCTAGTTTGACGTTGGCTTGTTGTGTCCCAGGCTCAATATATCATGGAAAACAGCTTTGCTTGTCCATGCAAACTTGCCCCTATCTAACGCTAGCAGTTCTACCAGTGTGTTGCTATGCAGTTGCTAAGGTGTCCTGAGGGGTTAGTGCATAGTTGAGCATTTGCTGGATTTTTCTGATTGGATTTCAGGGCATTGCAATGCAGTTTCTAATAAGTTCTCGGGGGTTCATGTGTAGCAATGTAGATGCTAGGTTGTTCTGGGTGGTTGTCTGGGTGTTGCTGTCCATTTGCTAAGGTTTTCTTAGTCGCTACTTTGTACTCTACTATCTACTAGTTATCGCCTACAAAACAACCACTGGCTCTGCACCAATATACCTAAACTCACTTGTTCAGACTTACACACCCGCCAGAAGCTTGCGTTCTGCGAGCGAGCGGCGCCTCGTGGTTCCATTCCAAAGAGACATGAAATCGCTCTCACGGACATTTTCCTGGACCGTTCCCAGCTGGTGGAATGACCTGCCGATCTCAATTCGTGCTGCCGAGTCTAGCCATTTTTAAAAAACATCTTAAGACACATCTTTCCAATTGCACTTGACCAATACAGAATAGCACTTACTGATCACCACAGCAACGACCAAAAGCACACTCCTGGATCATATCTACGTCTCTCATCCGGATTTGTGCCTTAAGGCGGGTGTGTTTCATAGTTATCATAACTATCAAAATCCAGTGTTCTGTATTTTGCGTACGTGAGTTTTTTTTAGATGGCTATTGCTGCGCGTTTAGCTAGAATGCCATATAAAACCAACCCATTGGGCCACTGAATCTGCATTAACGACAACAGTTGGGGCAACAGCCTTAGTCCTAATGGGTAGCTATCAAAATCCAGTGTTCGGCATTTTGCGTACGTGAGTTTTTGTTGTAGATGTCTATAAAAAAAAAAAAGTGTGTACTGGGCTAATTAATTGAGATTTCTTACAGGTTGTTGGCCTTGTCTGTTTCGTTGCTTCTATTACTCTTCCCTTTTTTGTAAGTCGCTTTGGATAAAAACGTCTGCTAAATGATTAAATGTAAATGTAAATGTAGCTATGCTATTGCCAGAGTGTTCTGAATGGTTGCCGTGGCCTGCTATGTGGATTCTAATGTGTCCGGAGGAGTTAAAGCATAACTATGCATGACGACACCCTAACAACAGGACACTCTAACAACTGTAGTTTCGAAGGTGTTCTGAAGGGCTATGCATGGCTATGTGGTTATTAGCGTGCTTTTCAGGGCATTGCTTTACAGTTGCTATGATGTTTTGGGAGCTTAATTCATAGCTACACTGTTGCTAAGGTGTTCTGGTGGTTGTCAGGGTGTTTCTATGCGGTCTCTACGTTGTTTTGAGGAGTAAATGCATGGCTTTATGGTTTCTAGGGGGTTCTGGTGGGTGTCAGGGTGTTGCTATGCAACTGCTAAGGTGTTCTGAAGGGTTAATCCATAGCTACACAGTTGCTAAGGTGTTTTGGGTGGTTGTCAATATGTTGCTATGCAGTTTCTGAGGAGTTAACTTGCAGAGGTCATTCACATATAAAAAAAATCTTAGTTACATTAACAAGAACAACCTGTTAATTCTAAAGGTCAGCAAGAAGGTGGAAATGGGTAATTAAAAAGTAACTTGAGGCAATGCAAGTGGACTTGAGGGGAGGGGCTAAAAATGCTACAAAAGTAACGAATGTGCCTGCTAGCTGATTTAAAGATTAACGAATGAACTTAGTCTCTATATGATTCTGTATTCTCAGCCAATGTGCATGTGGAGCCTGAAGCTTTTGCAGCACAAGGACTGTCTTTGTTGTTGTAATGCACTGTAATGTTGGTCCAGCTCCCAGCCCCCCTCACGACTTCCCATATCCTCTCTCCTCCCGCTCGCATCTATCTGCCTCTCCTCTCAATTAAACCTCATCTCTGATGCTCAAACAGGGGGATTGTGTACAGTAAGGTCTGATGCTGGGGCATATAAAGGAACTCCACCCCACATACTGGTCCAATGCTGTGAAATAGAGAGGAGAACAATGGATGCTTGTCCCTTGCCCGCCATAGCCTCTCTTGCCATTGTTCTGTCGTAATATAGGACAGTTCACCAGAATTTGTCCAGCATGGTCATTCATACACAAATTTAACGTTTGAAGCCGTTTCCCTGGATTTCTAGGAGGACAAGCACAGACCACAGGCTTGACAACCATGGAAATGTTCAGTAGTGAGGCATTATGTTGCTTTTTCCTTTAATTATTAGTTCCCGCCACCTTTAGTTTGCTCTTTATTTCCAGAATAACTAAGCGCCATTCATGGAAAGATACATAAGGTCATGTGGCATACTGTTTAAAAAACAAAAAAAGGAGGTGGTGTATACTGTGCAGTGAGAACTAGTATTACATTTTGAACGTAACATTTCTCATTTCTTTTTTTGTACTCCCTCTTTTTCTACAGACAAGTGGGGAAAAGGTGAGTAAGCTGAGTCTGGTGGACCTGGCAGGAAGTGAGAGAGCTGCAAAGACAGGTGCTGCAGGCGAGCGGCTCAAGGAAGGCAGCAACATCAACAAGTGTGTGCACCCTTGTCTCATTCTGCATGAATCATTTTTGTAGTCTCTTTTTTTTAATTGAGTCTGTTTTGTCTTGGTACTTTTTTCACTTAATACACACACAGAAGGTTTGCATGAATCTTACAGAACCTGCCAGTTACAAGGTTATGTATGTATGTATGTATGTATGTATGTATATATATAGAGAGAGAGAGATTAGGGATGACATATATATATATATATATATACTTATATATATTTTTTTTACGGTTAATGCCGTAAAAAATTTATATATATATATATATATATATATATATATATATATATATATATATATATATATATATAAAATTTTTACGGCATTAACGGCACTCATTTTATTAACGCAGCACACATTTTCTGTTCGATCCATGGCCCATAGTTGGAGAAATTGATGTCAGCTATAGACGTAAATGATGCAGCAGCAAAATTTATAGAGAAAGAAAAGGGTTAAAAATAACATTACTCTGAAAGTGCAGTTATAGCCTACATAAGCAACCATATTTTCTGCTTAACTTTTATTAGACTCCAGGTCGAAAGAAAAGTGAAAAGTGTGTTTTTTCACTGAGCACATTCTCTGCAGTCTGAGCATGATGCACTGCAAGCTCACTCGCACTCTCATCCGAGGTAAATCATTAACACCATCACCGCTTACAGTACATGTGTTTTATTGAACTAAATACATTACAATCTGCTAAAATGAATACGCAGGTCCGTGTTCTTTACACTGTTCACGTGAATTGCGGCACATACACACACACACACACACACACACACACACACAAAATACCGGCAGTTCAATAGGGAATGCGCATCTTTTAAAGGGGCCACACTATATTCCAGCTCTTAAAGAGGCCACACTATTTTCCTTCTTGTGGAATATGGACCTCCTCCAGGTATGGTGTGGTACTGGTGCGCTTCCAGGTCCGCATGACAGCTTTCACATTACCAATTTTTCATATGAACTGTGCCCTCTTCTGAATTAAACTTCCAGTGTAGAAACTCCCTTTATTAATATTCTTAAAATGAGAGAAATCACAGCTTTTTCTGAATTTTTAAGCTAAGGCTTAAGAGACATGATCTAGTTATTTGAAAAACATCTGTGAAATTTGATACAGGTCTAGTCTTCATGCTCTGTTGAGTATGGTTTCACTAATAATAAATGTACATTTGCATAAAGCATTCATACATGCCCATACCCATGTTGATTAGAGTATTAAAAACTTAATAATTTAGGGTGCATTTAGAACTGATAAAAATGTGTGATTAAATTGCGATTAATCGCGAGTTAACACAATTTTTTTTTATTATTCGACTAATCGCGATTAAATATTTGAATTGATTGACAGCCCTAAAATATATATATATATAAGCCCTATATATATATATATATATATATATATATATATATATATATATATATATATATATATATATATATATATATATATAATTCTTTTTTTTTTACATATGTCCTAACACGGAAAAAAATTGAATGTCATTTTAAGGCTTCCTGTTTAGGTTTCAGTTTCTTCAAGTTAAATAAAAGTTAATCTTTTTTAGGATGCAATATGACCTTATTACTAGTAGGTTCTGTAAGATTCATGCAAACCTTCTTTTTATATATATATATATATATATATATATATATATATATATATATATATATATATATATATATATATATATATATATATATATATATATATATATATATATATATATATATATATATATATATATATATAATCATCATCATCATTTTCGTCATACAGAATCTTTTGGTAAAATATGGCCCAGATACTTTTTTTTTTTTTTATGTCTCTGAAAATCTGAGTCATCTCTGAATGTTTTCCTATGGCACTGAATTGAGGCGTTTCCTTTTCTGTTGAATGGGTGCTTTGCATTTTAAAGGCCACATATCATGGAAAAAAAATGTTTTGAAATGGTGTGGTCTTTTATGTAGACATACTCTTCATTTACAGTGTGAAGCTTCTCTCTAATAAGGTGTCTGGACATTTTAGTCACCTAAGAATGTATTTTGTAACATTGATTTGTTGTGTTGTTTTTCTGCTGCTGAAAGAGGAGTTATACTGTGGAGAATCAGTCTTGTTAAAATGCCCACATCTAAGGGCAACATTTGTTCTAAGGAAGGTGTATAAATCTGGTGAAGGATTTTTGGCCTGCCGGTGCATATTCCTGTGTGATGTGGGTCTCGGTCTGTTCCTTTCTCACCAATTTTTTTTCCATTTCTATCTTTCCTTTCCACACTGGACAGGTCATTAACCACTCTGGGTTTGGTGATCTCCGCTCTGGCAGACCAGGGCGCTGGAAAGAACAAGAACAAGTTTGTGCCCTACAGAGATTCTGTGCTGACATGGCTGCTCAAGGTATGAACACTCATTCTGTCCGGTAAACACTGAGAGGGAGAATTTCCATTTTTATACCATTTTTTTTCTTCCCAATCCATTGCTACACAAACTTTAAAAATGTATAATGTCCGTCCTTCTGGTGTAACCACAGGACAGTCTGGGTGGAAACAGTCGGACTGCCATGGTTGCCACCGTGAGCCCTGCGGCAGATAATTATGATGAGACGCTGTCAACGTTGCGCTATGCAGACCGAGCAAAGAGCATCGTCAACCACGCCGTGGTAAATGAAGATCCCAATGCCAGGATCATCCGGGAACTCCGGGAGGAGGTGGAGAAACTGCGAGATCAGCTGACACAGGCTGAGGTAGACAAAAAAAATCATTTTCTTAGTGTATTTTGTTTTGTCTGTGTGTTGAACCTGTCATGTTCCTCCTCAGTCTATGAAGGCACCAGAGTTGAAGGAGAGACTGGAGGAGTCTGAAAAATTGATACAGGAGATGACGGTCACCTGGGAGCAGAAGCTGAGGAAGACTGAGGAAATTGCACAAGTAACAGCCAGAATAATTTGCTTGTTTTGTATAGATTGTAATTTTGTTTGTCTGGTTACTCTGTAGTTCATGTACCATAACACCATCAATCAGACACAGAAGTGGACGCTCATGTTCTTCTTGCATTGGGGTTTTGTTCTGCATAGGAAAGACAAAAACAGCTGGAGAGCCTTGGCATCTCTCTGCAATCTTCTGGAATCAAGGTTGGAGAAGATAAGTGCTTCCTGGTCAATCTCAATGCCGACCCTGCCCTTAATGAACTACTGGTTTATTATCTAAAGGTAATGCACAACCAGGACCCTGCACCCTGTCTTGGTACATTTGGTGCTTGAAATATGGCATCTATTATTTTTTGTAATTGTGTCTTTATGGATGTGGTTTGTGTGGTGGTAGTAACAGCAATTAACGCTGGGATGTATTGCAGGAACACACTAAGGTTGGATCAGCAGATTCCCAGGACATCCAGCTGTGTGGAATGGGCATCCAAGCAGAGCATTGTGTCATTAACATCACACCTGAGGGAGCTGTCTTTCTCAACCCTTACAGAAACTCAAGGTAATGCTTGAGATGGGTAACCCAAAAGCTCATAGGTTTAAAGCCCAGAGGGGCCAGTGCATGTACTGGAGAGTGCTTAACCACAGGCTTTATTTGCACTACGCATGCATACTGTGTTTACCACATTGGACAGGTGCTTTTATTCAAAAGTTAATTATATAAGTAAAAGGATTCAAAAAAGTGCTGAAATGCAAGCAAATCATCTCTTTTTAGGTAAATGTTAAATCTTAAGTTATATAAAATATCGATGTTACCTCTGTTGCAGAACATGTGTGAACGGATCTCCAGTCACTAGCCGGCAACAGCTTCACCATGGTGACCGTATTCTCTGGGGAAACAATCACTTTTTTAGGTCAGTGATATTACCCCAGACTGAAGAATGTCACACTGCGGCTTACTGTATGTGTACATGAATGTGCATTGTGGTTATCTTCTTTTATGTAGACACTTTAAATGTATATCTTGTTCAGAATAAATCTACCGAAGCGGCGCTTACGGGGTGAAGAAGAGGAGGGTGAAGGAGGGAGCATGAAGAACAGTAACAGTAGTGAGCAGCTGGACGGAGAGGGAGACACTGCCAGCGAGGTGTCCAGTGAGGTCAGCTTCAGCTACGAGTTTGCTCAGACTGAAGTCATGATGAAGGCTTTGGGCAGCAACGGTGAGTTTTAGCCATTAAGCTATATTAAAAACATAATTTGATATCTTTTATCGACAAGTAGTTTGATAAAGTAGTAGAAGTTTGGGGTCAGTAAGATTTGTAAATGATTTTTAAGTCTCTTATGGTAAACAAGGCATTTATTTGATCAAAAATAGTGTAAACGCAGCAATAATGTGGAATTATTGCAATAAACTATATTTGTTTAAACTATATTCCTTGCTAAATAAAACATTTTTTTTTTCAAATTTACTTGAATTTTTAAATGACTGACTCTACTAACTTTTGAATGGTAGATTAACTATAATAAAAGGTCAAACATATTGCTGTTATTGAAAATATGGACACTTATTTTGCATTTGAAAGGCATGCTACTCATTTTACATGTGAACAGGTTAGCCAATCAACACTGAGGTCATTTACATAGTCATAAAGGACAACTCCGGTGAAAAATTAACATGGTTAACAAGTAGATCATTCTCTGGGATGCGTTTTCATGTAAATTGAATGTAAAGAGTTTTATCTCTAAAAACAGATTAGCTTTTAATGCTTGTCTATGGGGCACAGAGAAATTAAATCGCTAGTTAATACCACTAATAAGGCTCAAAATAGCCTCACACTAACAAGGTAGCATAATGAGGGTCCCTACACGCAAACCGAAGCATTGAGAACTTTGTAAGTGTACAAACAGTTTAATAAGAAGATACTTTATAAAGATAGTACATTACGCGTATACGGACAGCAGCCATCTTGGAAAACAGTCTCGAGGAGTCGAGCCACGAACGCTGTGTTAAGTGATGAACTGTGACTTGGAATCTCATATGGTCCATTGTTTCCGGAAGAAAGCACTGAACAGAGCAGAGAAAATAAATACATACAAATAAAAATATTCATGTAATTAGATTTCACAAACTTAATTCCTATTGACCAGCTTACTTAGCACAGCATTCGTGGCTCGACTCGTTAAGACTTTTTTTCAAGTTTGTTGCTGTTTGTATACACGTAATGTACTGTCTTTATAAAGTGTCTTTTTATTAAACTGTTTGTACATTTGCAATGTTCTCAATGCTTCGGTTTGCATGTAGACTAGGGACCCTCATTATGCTACCGTGTTAAGCTAGGAACACACCAAGCCGACGCCGATCAACTAGTGGCGACGAAAGCAAACTGCTGAGTCGGCTCACGTTGGCTCACGTCGGCAGCGCCTTGGATCCAAAGCGGTCCAAAGTTGCCCTGACACACCAAGCCGACGCTCGACATCAGACGGCAATAGCGCGTCCGTTCTGCGCCTGCGTTAGAGGAAGTACCTTTCCGTCCCAGCTGGTGGCAGTATTCTGTTTTCGTTATTCGAAGCGGGAAACCGGAAGAGCTATAAAGATATCAGCTGTCATTTTCGTTTCCCCACACAGACGGATTCGTGCATTTCAGAAATGTTTGATACTTTGCAAATGGCATTGCCGTTGTCAGCCCTTGGTCTTTTACTTGTGGAAGAGGAAAGGTAGAAGCGGACGCGAAAAATACGAGGAACGCTCACTAAATGGGTGAAACCATGGATACCCGAAGTCGAAATGTGAAACCATAGATTATTACACTTTTTCACCTATCAATGAACCATAACAATAACAGGGCATAGCTCAAACAATACCCTGCAAATTGGCTCATTCAGATGCATTGTGGAAGTTAATGTGACACAATCTGAACAATGGCCCAAAGGATTGTTAAAATAAATATATATGTACGACGCATTCTGTCTGATTTACAGTAAATTATGTTTGTGACAATGCTTGGTGCTAGTTCAATGAATTATGACAGAATTTGTATATATTTTTTTCATTGGAAACATGCCTATGGTGACATTTCTTCAAAATGATATCATGCTGCTTCTTGCACATCACATAACAGCAGTTTGGAAATGAAATCTCCAGTGGCACAGAAATGTTAATGAAAATAATGTAACACTAAACCATACACTGAACTTAACTGACAGTAACCATGCTAACTATTAGTTTACAGATATTGCACTTTGATAACATTGTATTGTGGAAGTAACACATAATGAAAATGTCTCTATTAATTGAAAATCTATTTATTCTTAAATTAAAACATCAATAAAGATGTGTTTATTGTGTTTATTTACCCGGCTAGTTAGATGTCAAATAGCAAAATAAGGGTTAGAATTCTGCATCATCTTGTGTTTTGTGATCCTTTTTTACATAAAGAACTGTGAATGCAAGTATCCAAAGTCAAAGTTTTTTATTTTCCAATGTTCAGCACAATGGGCACAAATAGCTATATAGCAAAATGTTCATTTGTTCAAATGGAAGACAAAAAAGAAAAGAAATTACACACACACACACACACACACACACACACACACACACACACACACACACACACACACACACACACACACGTGTGTGTGTGTACCCTGATAGTTAGATTTGAGGTGCACTCCTTCCTTTTTGTGTGAGGTTCTACAAACTGCAGGTGGGTCTTCTGAGCTCCAGAACTTCCTGAGGGTCCATGTTTCTTGTAACACATGTACTGGGTTCGCAATGAATCCCACCGCTTCTTGAGCTCTTTCTCTGAGGGACAAAAGTAAAAAAACATTATGCTGAGTTATGTCAATTTCATGGCTATTGTAATGTTCATTTTTGTTCTAATGTTAACTGGATGTATTCTGGATGACAGCACTTATTTAATTTTTTTTTTTTACAGTCGCTAGAACACATTTCTCAATATATTTAGGTCACTTTTGCAAAACTCTCCACACAGTTAGTACAACCGAAATATATGAGGGCTAAACTGTGGATTTATCATTGCTTTTGGACATGAAGACATGCATTAAGTGTTTGGATATCTTTAGTGCATTTTGAATGTGAAATTAACTGCTGTGCAAAGATGAAAGTTGCACACAACAATCTAACATGCAGTTTTTTTTTAATATGGTCTACTGAAGAAGAAAAAACTATTGCAAAAAAGGAAATCTTACTGACATGACAAGTTTATTTGCGATCTCACGCCACAGTTCTGCTTTCGGCACACAGTTGACATAACGTTAACATTTTCCCGTAGTGTGATACTAAGCTGGCCTTTGCTGGATCATGCTGATCAATTTGTCTTCACTTGCCTCGGTCCACACAGCCATATATATATATAATTTTTTTTTTTTTTTTTTTTATATTCACGTGTATCGGAATGAGGAATATAATCAAATGAGACGAGACCTTTCTTTTACTGTCTATGGAGGCGTTCTGTGTTCCCTCTTGACTCTGTCGTTTACTTGCTTCGTCACTTCCGTTTTATTTTCTCGTGCACTGGTTCGCTAGCTGAACAGCAAATCAGAACGATCAAATGTCCCGACTGACCGACATGCGGCGACGCCGATTTAACATGTCGAATCGTCTGAAAAACAGCCGACGAGGACCAACGCCAGCCGACGGCGTGGAACTGTGTGGAACACACCGAGGAAACTTAGTTGGCCGACGCACAAAAACTGCCCGACGGCCGACCGTCGGCTTGGTGTGTTCCGGCCTTTAGTGTGAGGCTATTTTGAGCCTTGTTAGTGGTATTAACTAGCGATTTAATTTAACTTACTCTGTGCCCCATAGAGAAACGTTAAAAGCTAATCTGTTTTTAGAGATACAACTCTACAGTTGATTTTCATGAGAACGCATCCCAGAAAACGATCTACTCGTTAACCATATGTTAATTACCCCAGTTTAATTTTTCACAGGAGTTGTCCTTTAAAGGTACAGTAGCAAAAACATTTTGGAAAATGGTGTAAAAAATACTGTTTTTGTTATCTAACAGACCCCATGCAGGCTGTTTTACAGTCTCTGGAGCGCCAACATGAGGAGGAGAAGCGGACTGCTCTGGAGCGTCAGCGGCTGATGTACGAGCAGGAGCTGCAGCAGCTGCGCAGGCAGCTGACCCCAGACAGGCAGAGTATGCAGATACCGCAGTCGCAGCCCTTGCAGCCTCACTACCGCAGCTTGGAGAGACTGAGCCAGGGAGGAATGTCATCATCACCCAACGCCCAGCACCGCCTGCGCCAGTGGAGTGAGGAGAGGTGAGCTTTATCTTTTCAGTGGAAACAAATGTGTTTTGACTCTCCCATGGGGGAATTTGGTACATGGTGAGTTTGCTGTAACGCTCTGGTTGTGATGATGCTAGGGAGGTGGTGCTGACACGGAGCTTGCGGAAACTGAGGGAGCAGATCGTACGGGCTAATCTGTTAGTGCAGGAGGCGAGCTTCATCGCTGAAGAGCTGGACAAAAGAACCGAGTACAGAGTTACTCTACAGATCCCTGCTGCGAACCTCAATGCCAACAGGAAGGTTAGGCACCTTTTGAAACAGGTCACAGGAGAAACATAGTATGAAAGGTGCAGTCAGTTAAATTTTTGTTTTGTTTGTGTATGCAGCGAGATGCTGTCCTGAGTGAGCCTGCCATTCAAGTGAGGAGGAAAGGCAAAGGGAAGCAAATCTGGGCCCTTGAGAAGATGGAAAACCGGCTGGTGGACATGAGAGAGCTTTACCAGGAGTGGAAGGACTTTGATGAGGACAACCCCGTACGCCCTTTTCATCACAGAAGTTTTACTATCCCATAAAAATGAAAAGGTGATATGACTATGTGGTCTTACTCTCTCCATCTCATAGGTGATGCGCTCATACTTCAAGAGAGCCGACCCTTTCTTCGATGAGCAGGTGAACCACAGTTTAATCGGGGTGGCCAACGTTTTCCTCTCCTGCCTGTTCTATGATGTAAAGCTACAATATGCAGTTCCCATCATCAATCAGAAAGGAGAGGTGAGGATTATGCATTTAGATTTGCCAGCAAATATGATCAGTGGTTTGACTCGATATGAATCAGTCTTGATAACTGACTCATTTCATTTCTGAAGGAAATGTCTTCTAGAAGACGAAGTGGGATGTAAATTAAATCAAGTGCAAATTGATCTGTGAAATTGAATCTAATCGAGTCATCAAATCAAGCATGAGATACACAGTTCACTGAAGTGTTGTGTTCACTTGTTGCTGGTTTCAGGTTGCTGGGCGACTGCATGTGGAGGTAATGAGGATGGGGGGAGGGTTTGATGACAGTGTAGCTGGAGGAGATGACAGTGACGGAAGCCCGGATGGAGATGTACAGGAACGCAAGCTGGTCTGTATGGTGAGTACTGAAGTTCACTAGAGCAGAAACACAAAGTTTTGTGTGTTTAATGTTTGAGAAATGTAAGTCACTAAAGTTTTTAGTTTGAAATTATATTTTAAAAGTAAATAATAATGATACTCAATATAATATTCTAGTGTATATATTATATTATAATTGTATATATTGTATATATTTGCATATATTATATTAAACAAAAATGTCTTGCCCTGATAACATTTTCACTGGCCCCACCACAATAAATAAATAAACAAACAAACAAACAAATAAATAAATAGATAGTATCCATGTAACCCTAATAAAAAGATTATGACTCCGAAAACTACTAGCCTAACTTATACATTTAAAATATTGTTGAAGACAGTCAGTAATAAAATAAGAACAAATAATCAAATTGCGAGCAAAAGCAACAAATAAATACAACAGAAAAAACATACAAATTAAATAAACAGTTCTTTACAGGTTTTTTATGTGGGTCTAAATTAGATTGTCAGGTACAGAAATGTAAAATATCACTGCATAGTCTTCATTGTATAAATGTAGATTAACCTTTATAAACATTTTCAGTCAAGAGCAGTGAACTTCCCATACTTTTGAAAATCCAGCGTTTAGTTGATCCTGGTAAGCGCTCATTGTCACAGTTGTAAACACGCCAGCGTAAACACGTCTCGCAGACGTCCTGTAAAATTCAACCAATCAGATGATGACTTCGAAACTCATGAAGTGTGTCCAGAAAATTATGCCATATGCAACGGTCTGTGGGCATGATGTCTGAGGCTAGGACAACTAGGTGACAGTTCTGGTTCACGCTGGATTAAGCCATCGGGCAGTCCTTATTGCCAAGCCCTGTGTAATATTATATTATAGTAATTATTAGGGATGCACCGAATCCAGATTTTTGAGGTTCGGCCAAATACCGAATCCACTGGATAAGATTCTGCCGAATCCGAAACCGAATACCGAATCCAACTCCCATCCTCAGTCCATTATCACATATATAAACACATTAATGACATAAACAATGTTTACAGCAGTGTATTTTTAATTTAATAAAAAAAAAATTAAAAGGCAACATTATGACAGGATGACTGTGCCTTATTGCTGTCTGTAGATTCCTTCATGCACAAAAAAAACAGATCACCGCTTCTTTTACGTCCTTACGTAATGACGTAATTTCTATCATCCCGGCGTATGAAAATGCATTCAAACACATTCATCTGAAGTATTTGTAATCAAAACTTAGTATAGTAATAATTATTATTGTAATCATCATCATCTTGGATACGTTTTTTAATTCATGTTTTGCAAAATCACTCAATACAGCCACTGTCGTGCAAACACTGATGTTTTACACAAATTAAATAAACTTACATTGACATAACATAAACTTACACAAATCCTTGGTTCACCCGTGCTCATATATTATCAGCATCCGTATGCAGAGAAACAGCAGCCGTCCCACTCCGAGAGAAACAGTTCGGTTCAAGACGACTCTATCACGCATGCAGTATCCCAGCTCACCAGTTCTCAAAGCAAAACATGTCTCAGTTCAGTGAACTGTTGGAGTTACAACATTTACTTCAAGATATTAGTTTATTTCTAGTCTGAGGGACTGTCACTCATGTCAGAAAGTGAGTAACTATAGTAACTTGTGGGATCAGCGCTGATTTGAGACGCGAACCGTTTAGAACGATTCAGTCCGATTTGGTGAACTGGTTCGACCGGATCACTAAAAAGATCCGGTTAAAAAGAACGATTCGTTCGCGAACCGGACATCCAGCGGCTATTAGGGTTTTAGAGTATCGCGTAGTGCAAGCGGGTTCGGTTTGGTGGAAAAAAATTCTAAGATTCGGCAGAAACCGAACCCAGTCAAAAAGCCCAATATTCGGCCAAATCCGAACCCGAATCCTGGATTCGGTGCATCCCTAGTAATTATATTATAATGTTATATTAATTATGGTATAAATGTATACACTACTGTGCAAGTTTGCACAAGTCTCTTGTGCTCACCAAGGCTACAGCCTTACATAAATATATTTGGTTGATCAAAATACGGTAAAAACAGTAATAGTGTTAAATATTATTGGAGTTAAAAATAACAGTTTTTTATTTAAATATATATTCAAATGTAATTTATTGCTGTAATGGCAAAGGTGAATTTTCAGCATCATTACTCCAGTCTTCAGTGTCACATGATCCTTCAGAAATCATTCTAATATGCAGATTTTTCTGTTCAAGAAACATTTCTTATGATTATCAGTTGAACAGTTGGGCTGCTGAATATTTGTGTAGAAAAAATGATACATTTTTTTAGGATTTTTTGATCAATAGAAAGTTTTAAAAGAACAACATTTGTTTGAAATAAAAATATTTTGCTACATTATAAATTCTTTTTTTTTCATCTTTGATCACTTTGTGTTCTTGCTGAAAAAAAGTATATTAAAAAATGATATGGACCATGTTCTTGTTTTACTCTCTCAAACAGATTAAGATCCTGCAGGCCACAGGTCTCCCACAGTACCTGTCCAATTTTGTCTTCTGTCAGTACTCTTTCTGGGACCAAGCAGAGCCTGTTATTGTTGCCCCAGAAGTAGATCCATCTGCCTCCTTCTCAAGCAGCAAAGATCCCCACTGCATGGTGGTGTTTGACAGCTGTAAGGTAGGAGTCAAGAAGTGTCCCTTTACAAGTATAAAGTGAATTAAGAACAATGTGTTTGATCCTCCTAGAAATCCTGTCAACCAATCATAGCTCTAATGGTGATCCTGGAACATGGATGCTTGGTTAAATCATGTAAAGTTTAATTATTACCGTATTTTCCCGGACTATAAGTCACACTTTTTTTCATAGTTTGGCTGGTCCTGCGACTTATAATCAGGTGCGACTTCTATATCAAATTTAATTCATACTGACTGACAAGAATAAACATTTAGTTACATCTGTAGCTGCGAAATGGCACTCTATGCTGCTCCTGTAGCCATTTTTACTGAAAACAGAAAAAAACTATTAACTGAAATATTAACTTAGACTATCAACTTAGAAAGACTGAACATAAACAAAATGCCCCCCATAAAGAAAATCCTATTCTGCAAATTACAAACTGCATGTAGTAAAATATGCAGACGAGAACGATTTACACTGCGTTCGACTCGTGCGGCTGAGCCTCTCCTGGCAGACGCCTGTACAAGCACCCTTCTGTGGACTCGTTCCTCCAGCTCTGGCCATCTTGCTTTCAGTCCACGATTAGCTTTCTTCGTTTTCTTCATTACAGCCTCTGCTTTTCGCCAGTCCATCACAAGTTTCTCACTCACTTTAAACTTTCTTTCTGCTGCTCGATTATGCACAGCATGCTGACGCGAGTGTGTGAGTGTGCGGCTCCCGCTCTCCGCTCTGCCCTAATGCGACTTATAGTCCAGTGCGACTTATATAGGTTTTTTTTCTCCTCATGATGCATTTTTTTGACTGATGCGACATACTCCGGAGCAACTTATAGTCTGGAAAATACGGTACTAATATTGAATTTCAGCATTAAATGCTCAATATGTAAGATTTTTGGATTAAAATATCCAAAAATTATTAGAACAGTGTTATATATTTTGTGTACTTGCATTTTCAAGCGCCGCTAAATCAATGCGTCATCAAGCTACGCCTTTGTTTTGAATAAGCGCCCTCTAGCGATGGTGAATAACATATTGTGGCTTTAATAAACTACTAACATGCATTTACTTGTTATACTCTCTGCAATGCAGGAGCATGCTGTGAATGTAACAGAGGAATTTATAGAGTATCTAACAGAGGGTGCCGTAGCCATCGAGGTTTTTGGACACAGACAGGCGGATCCAGGCAGGAACCCTGCGCTGTGGGATCTCAGCATCATCCAGGCTAAAACACGCACATTACGAGACAGGTGAACACAAAATTGAGCTTCACCCCCATGCAATTGTCTGATTAGGCTAATACAAACTTCAGAAATGTAGAGAGCATTGTGTTCATTAGGCGTCTAGTATCTGATGATCTGCTTCCCGTTTTTTGGTCTGGTTTGACTCTTGTCCTCAGGTGGAGTGAGGTAACGCGCAAGTTAGAGATGTGGGTGCAGATTCTGGAGCTAAATGAGAATGGAGAGTACATGCCCGTGGAGGTGGTGTCAGCACGAGATGTTCGCACGGGAGGCATCTTCCAGCTCAAACAGGTCAGGACATCTCATGTTCCTGCGGGGTTATAAATTATACTACTGTAAGCATGTAGCACACTGCTGCCATCTATAGTTATATTATGATCAGATCATGATCAGAATATAGCATAGCATGACCTATCTTATGACTCAGATTTGAGATTTGAGGCTTTTTTTTATAGTCACATGCTACAGATGGTACAAGGTGTTTTTGAAAGCTTGCCTTGAGAAAATTCTGTATTGCTTTTGTATAGATTTATTTATGAGGCATGTACTTTGTATTTTGCTTGCGGTCTGTTATTGTATCAACACTGTGTTTAACATTTTGCTTTAGGGTTTTTGTCATGGGGTATTAACAGTTTTTGTGCATCTTTCCCAGGGCCAGTCTCGGCGGGTTCAAGTGGAAGTACGTTCGGTACAGGACTCCGGCACAATGCCTTTGATATCAGAGATCATTCTGGGAGTGTCCATTGGCTGTGTGGAGATCAGGCAGGTGCGGATGACCAAAAACAATGAGCCACAAGAGGTAAATGTGCTTTTTCACTTGAGCTTTTAGCATTTAGCAGGATCATGTTTGGATATTGTCAGAGAAACTGTAATGTTTATATTGTTTTTCTTTGTAGGCTGAGGGTGATGAAATGGACAGTTATCAGGTATGTGTGGTTGTGATGCTGTACATGTGACATTGATTTTCAGTTGCTAATAGAAGTGATTTATTCTATTGTGATTTATATTTATTATATTATATGCTGTTCTTTTAACTATTCATTAAATGTGCACTATGTAGTATTTTTGCAGTAAAATATCAAAAAACCACTAGGCCAGTGACCCAGTGTTATATATTTTGTTCAGTTGAGTACTTACAATATACCAAATGTTTCCAACTATTTGTAAATTGAGAAAATTGCTATTTTGACCAAGGACCAGGACGTTTCAGCATAGTGTTTGAGCGAGTCGCCTGTCAATGGCGTCATATCTGTGTTACCCTCAGTTTTATTCTGCTGGAGCGCTTTTCTCTTAGCAGTGTGAACATGTCACAGCAGCGCCGAGCGAACGCACAGAGTAACGTCATAACATCATTTTAAACAAACTTAAATGTATCTAATATGATAAACAAAGCTGCTTTATCTTATACTCATGACTGGAAAAAGCGGAAGTGCGCGCGCCCGGCGACTGTGTCCTGTCCTGTCATAATAAAAGTCCCGGTACTCACGAGCCGTGTGTTTGTATAACAATCGCTCCAGCGGCCGTGCTCAGCTCCACAACACCCTGCCATGCTCTGCTTTACACTACAGTAATGTTAATAATCACATTCATCAGCATGATTTCTGCCCAAGTCCTATTTTCCACCGGCTGTGAGGTGAAGACCACATGTCCCAAGATACTGCGCTCACACTTGGCGTCATCAAACTACGCCTTTGTTTAGAATAGGCACCCTCTAGTGTACGGAAAGTTACATTGTGCACCTTTAAAGAATCCTTTAAAAAAGTATAATTTTCCACAAAAATATTAAGCAGTACAACTGTTTTCAACATTGAAAATAATTAGAAATGTTTTTACTATATCAGTGTATTAGAATTATTTCTAAAAAAAATAACACTGAACACTGCAACACTGGCTGCTTCAAATTTAGCTTTGTCATCACACAGATAGATGACACTTTAAAGGTGTTATGAACTGGCTTTAAAAAAAAAAAAAAAACTGTTGTCTGAGGCCTGCCGACGGGCGTACGTTTCGGTAGGCTGTCTGAAAAACACATAGCCCCGGGACTACTATTATATATAAAAAAGATGTTTTACTCACATAAGTGATTCACACAAGTGAGCACATTCCTGTCGGATCCAATTTAGAAGTCACAGCATTATGATCCAAAGGAAGCTTATGCAGCGAGTGTGTTCTTCCACAACATCTTGCTATCTTCTTCGTCATGTTCTGTAGAGGCGGTATTTTGCATGATCTGTTGGACCTGGTGTCTATAAATGTTTTTTTTTTGTTTTACTAAAAATTAGGTTTTCAGCTCTGAAACTTATATAATATTCTTATATTACCATGACCTTTTATAAATCAAAAGCTCAAGGGAAAGTTGATTTCTCAATTCATCACCCCTTTAAAATACATTCTGAAAGAAAGAGAGTTTTCGTGGTGCTCCTGCTGAGGTGCAGCTTTGAATCCGGTCTGCATCATTTCCTGATTACATTCTTGTCTCTCCCTCCCACTTGTTTCCTGTCTTTCTCTACAGTCCTGCCTATTAAAGGCATAAAAGGTCTATTAATTAACAAAAAACTGGCAAGCAAAAGCAACTTTTGTGGTTATGCATTTGTCCATCACCCTGTAGGAACGTGATTTAGAGCGTCTGCGGCGTCAGTGGCTCACCGCTCTCACTAAGAGACAAGAATATCTGGACCAACATCTTCAGACCTTGGTCAGCAAAACAGGTAAAAACCAGGCAGAGACATTTACTGTTTTGTAGTCTCAGCTTAGTAGTGGACTACAAAATGGAGATTCCTCTCTTTAATTTGTTGCTAATTACTTTTGTTCTACCCTCATTTGGGGGTATTTTATGTTTGTTGTTACTATTTGTGTCACATCATGCATTGGTCCAAAAAAACACTCCACATTTGTTTAGAATCAAAATCTTTTATAATTCAGACTCAAAAGCAGGTGGGGAAAAATGTTGAGATTTGACTGAATTAGAGCTACATTTATTGGGCAACATTTTATCTCTGCCTGTACATGTACATGACATTTTCTTTATAGCATTAAACTAAAATTGTGAGAAATCTTGTGAGCAGAAGGTTTCAGGGGCAGAGCCAATGATCTATTATTTTTCTTTCTTGGTTTCTTGACAGCTCTGCTTATATAATCCAATAAATATGACTCAACAAAACAAGTCATTTTCAACTTTTCTAAACTTAATGATTCTAAAGTTTTCTAAAATAAATGATGTTATTATAATATTAAATAATGATTTTAGTTAGAGATGGATATAGGCATTTAATAGGGTTGGGCATTGACAGAAATGTTATGATTTTTTTTTTTTTTTTTTTTGATTCACAAGCTTGTGATTCAATTTGATTCAGTTCGATTTAATAATTAGGGCTGACAGCAGGTACGACAGTACATGGCAAATCTCATAAAAAAAATCTCTCAACTAATGTTGTAATCTATATAAGGAACTACAGTTGGTACATATATAATAAAGTTTGAATGACAATTATGATTTTATATATATATATATATATATATATATATATATATATATATATATATATATATATATATATATATATATATTAGCTGGCTGTCATTAAAAATATGATTCAAATATTTAAACTTTGAATATTGAACAATATCTAATTTAAAATATAAAGTTAAAATACAATTAATATGCAATATAATGCTTAAATTGAGCAAAATGCTCAAATCAATGTGATAACCGAATTAGGTAAAAACAAAGTAACACAAAAGTAACCAAAAAATAGTAATATAGATTATATTACCTTAAATGTGTAAAGTAATGGATTACGTTACTAACTACAATTTTTGTCATGTAATTTAGAATCAGTAACCAACTACAATTTGTAAGTAATCTACTCAGCACTGTATATACATACACACAAATATATTTATTGTATATATTGATGAAGGGACTTCTCTGCAGAAATGGCTTTTGTAAGCATAACATGGAAATTAAAGGAAACATTAAGTTTGCTCTCTCTTTGTCAGATAAGTCCGAGGATGACGTGGAGAGGGAGGCGCAGCTGCTTGAGTGGCGTCTGACGCTCACAGAGGAGAGAAATGCAGTGATGGTGCCCTCTGCTGGCAGTGGAATACCAGGAGCTCCTGCTGAGTGGTAGGACACCGCTGCAGTCATTCTGAGCAATTTGTATTTAAACTGAAGAGTTAAAATAAGTGTTATAGATAGCTGCTATACATATTATCTGTCAGAGGAGCTTTGAATGACATTTAATGTAAAATTAGCTTAGTTTTATGCAGTTTGCTTTTTAGGGAGGCTGTTGAAATCCTTAAATGATGGGTTTTGACAGATTGATATTTGGATTTGAGGCTTTGTTTGTGAAATGAATGTCAGTATCAGTTAAACAGTTTTTACAAGTGTTTAATCGTGAGTATTTGGACCATGTGTTGATTTTATGTCTGTCTTGGCAGGGTACCAGTACCTGGGATGGAAACTCACATTCCAGTGCTCTTCCTCGACTTGAGCAGTATGTTTTTCCTGCCTGCTGAAGAACAGCAATGTCTTCTGTGACCTTTCTTCCATTGCTCCCATTTGCAAGCACTATTTATCTGAACACTCATTTTCACACTTTGTTTCTGTTCGTCCTCCCTCCAGCTGATGACTTCAGCTCTCAGGAGAACCTAGACGTCCCTGAGGCCGGTGGTTGGGACGCTATGCTCAGCTCAGAAGATGAGGATGAATTTTTTGACCTTCAGATCGTCAAACACTACGATGGAGAGGTGAGTGTGACCCATTGACACTCGTGGCTCTCGCAGGCTCCTTAGTTGTTTTTGAAGGAATTTATTAAAAAACCTCTTTCACTTTCAGGTGAAAGCCGAAGCCTCTTGGGACTCCACGGTTCATGAATGTCCGCAGCTGAGTCGAGGGGCCACTCCAGATCAGAGAGTGTACTTGATCGTCCGCACCGTGGTACAGCTCAGCCATCCTGCAGAGATGCAGCTAGTCCTGCGCAAACGCATCTGTGTGAACCTCACTGGACGACAGGTGCGACAGTCTATTTTAAATGACCTACACTATTAGCAGAGCCGGAGAAAAGTCTCCTCACACTTTCTGCATTAATTACGCTTAACATACAGCTGTTCCATGTGTGTTAGTTGCTTAGAAACCCTATATTTTTCATATCTATCTCTGTGAAATGTTCTTTTTGTTTGTTTAAACAGGGTTTTGCCCAAAATTTCTTGAGAAGAATGTCCACCAGGAGCACTATTCCTGGCTGTGGTGTGACTTTTGAGGTTGTTTCCAACATCCCAGGGGTAGGCAAACGAAATCTTTTTTTGTGTATGTGTATAATGAATTAGTAGCTGAATTATATGGGTTTCCAGTTATCAATGGCACTATAATTCTTTCACTTCAAATTCAGAACGGTGTTGTTAATGCTAACAAAATAAATCTGAATTACAATATAAATGATGCCAAATAACTGAAATAACATATAAATAAATAAATAAAAATAATAAAAGCTAAATACAAATATTAAAAAGAAAAAAGAAAAACTAATAAAAATTAAACAAATTAAAAAGCTGAAAATATAAAAATAAAAGCTAATTCAAAATGTTAATAAATACTCTAAAAGTATGAATACTGCTCTACAAAGGCAAAAGACATTAACTCACTGAAGTGTGGAACTGAGAAAAATTACTTTAAAGATTTTTTCTTATCCAGCCAAATTAATTAATGGTAGGGCACTGAAAATCTGGCATTAAGATGCTTTAGTAATGAAAATTATCTACATAATTTGACTTTTGACCCCTATTTTGAAGTTACTGCACTCTGCCTTTTGTGTTGTCTGCAAAAATTGAGGAGTCATGCCAAGGCAAAAGGCATTAACTTCCATATTATCAATATTTGGTTGCTGATCACCATTTACAAAATCATTATAGTAACACCTGTATAAACTCTAATGATCATGGCATTTATTTTGGATGATTTACCATTACTTATATCCATCTTCTTATTACTATCATGTGCTTTGGTTGTATTCTGATGCCATTATTAAGACATTAGACATGACACAATACCTCTTGTAAAGAGTATCTTCAATTGGTGTGCAGCAAAACTTAGGTTGATAGGTGACACTGAATTATATGAACGAGATAAGCTTATTTCTAATGAGTAAACATTTGCATATATAATGCTAATATATAACAAATAGAACAAAGAACAAATCATGTAAAAAATTCAAATGCATGGGATTGGATTAAGATAAATGGCAAATAGATTGGCCAATCATAGGCTAAACAGAGTAATTATTTATTGCAATGTTTTTTATCTAGTAAAAAAGGCTACATAGCTTAATTACTTTTACATCAATTTAAATGCCTAGCCTAAAAGGATAACTTTTAGATTGATGTGAATTACAAGTAGGAATAATTCTCAGACTGCTTGTGGATTAAACATCTCAGATGACGTTCATTGCCTTGGATTTTATCTGGTTTACAAGAAAAGGTAGGATATGGATATAATTGCGAACTGTAGGCTACTGATTGTATGCGTGATCGCACGCTGTCACGGCGTTCGAGTACACACACTCGTGCAGTGGGCAGCCCCATACTGTCTGACAGGCCAGCTGAGTGAATATTCTGCATTATGAAAAGATGTATGACAGTACACAGGCCAGCCGTGATTTAAACGCGGCAAACTTTTATAGACAGTAAAACAAAGGCGGGACACCATAACTACATGTCGGCACCGTAACTTAATTAAGACGCTTGGCTAAACCAAGGCAGAGTGCCGTAACTCAGTTAGAGCGTTCCAAAACAGAGGCAAAGAGCGGTAACTGCTGTTACGGTGTTCTGCCTTGGTTTCTCCTGGGCTTTTGGAAGTTACTGTTAAGACAATTCATAATTTTCTCGAAAAAACAACGGAATTGACTAACAATATTTATCCACATGATAAAGGAGGTCTTGAATGTCCCAAAAATGTCAATAACTCATTTTCGACCAAAAACATATTTATGGCCTTTTGCCTTTGCAAGGCAGAATAGTTGTCAGTATATTTCAGAATTGAAGCAAGAAGAAATGTCCATGTTGTTAAAGGGTTACTTCAACGATTTAGCATTAAGCTTTGTATCAGTAGAAACCCAGTAGTATATTTGAATTATCGTACTTTCCACCCTCATATCCCCCTGAGACCAGAGAATTATCCATTTTATTTCTGGAAAAAATCTTCAGATAGCACAAATATCATCATTTTGCGTCATTAGAGGAATTTTTGGCCAGAGGCTAAAGACTACAGCCAATAGAAGGAGCTAGTTCCGCATGTTATCAAGGGGTGGGATCTCACTCACACAGTGTGTATGCACACGGCCGCATACACACTGTGTTTTAATGTTTCAAATGAATTCCTATTAAAGTTACGCTTTCATAGGAATGATCTGAAAAACACGCCAGACTGAAAACGTGCCGTGATTGTATTCCGCAGCCACATTTGCCTCAGTTCTGCTCAGCTCTTCGCTCGTAATTGATGTAATCTGACTCCTGCTGCGTTTGTGCCGTGACTTGTTCGGCTCACTCCCACTTTATTGAACAGACACGTTTAGTTTTTTGTAGTGTCTATTCTCTAACTGAATGAAATGATTATTAATGTGAAAATCAAAACGATGTTGGTGGTGGTGCCGCGGTGGAAAGTGATCAAATAGCCAACCATGGCTTTGAGAGAGGCTGGTAGGGCAGCGAAGCAAGTGCTTTCTGGGAGTTGTAGTCTTTCATCCACACGAGACAAAAATACATTTTCTGTTTTCTCAGTCTAGAAGGCACCAAATTCAAAACTAATATCACATTTCTTCTAAATAAATGACCCAGTTTAAATACACATTCATTTGAACAGCGCTGAGGTACCCCTTTAATTTATACATTTTCTTCAAACTGTCGTTTATTAGCTCATATACATCATGCTAAACTCAGCAACAAATAAAGGCCATGTTGGTCACCCATTACCCAGAAGAAATAAACTTGTATCAAAAGTTGGTCTGGTAAAGATGAAGCTAACACCTAGTTTCTTGAGCTGGTTTGTTTTAAGAGCACCTGTCTTTCTCGGCTGTGTACGTCAGCAGGACAGTCAGAGCTCAGAGGACAGGGAGATGCTGGCCCGTGTGGCCACCAGTGCTGAGGACCCCAAATCCCTACACAACGAAGCTGCAACAGAGAAGTACCTTCGGAGTGTCCTGGCCGTGGAGAACATCCTCACACTGGACCGTCTAAGACAGGTCACCCAGCTACCTCCACTAATTTTTTCTAATGTTATAATCATTTGAACATTTATTTATTTTTATCTGAATTTAACAGGATGACTTGGTTCAGTAAATGCAGAAAAGCACTTAGGCCATGTGTCCACCAAAGCGTCCACCAGCAGAAAACATCAGGCACTGTGCTAAAAAAACACTTAGTTATGGGCGCTTGAGGGTTTTTCCTGTTTTGCTTGATGATAGACGCTTTGCTTGCTATAATATGGAATATCCGCAGAGTTACTTATATCTAATTTCACAGATAGTTTGTTTCTGTATTGTTTCTTTGTAAAGATGTTGATATAATGAAAAGTATTTGCTCTGGCTCTTTTCATTTAAAATTTTTTTTGTCATCTGTTGCCGTTGTACAAGCAGGGAGCGGTAGTTGGTCGGTGTGGTGTTTGTCCCACCCCTCCTCCACTGTGATTAGACGACTGGGTAAAAAATTACCAAGTGACCAAGTTTTTTACCCAAACTTGAAGATTCTTCAATTCTCAGCAACCGGTAAAAAATGGCAAGCCAAGTAAATAATAATAGCTCAGTCATGCTGCTGGCTTTTTTTTTTTTTTAAACGGCCCTCCCATTGAAAGCAATTGGAAAAATATGTTAGCCTCTGGAAGGAAAAAAAACGCTTTGGTGGACAGACTGCCTTAGTAATCATTTTTTGATCTGATGTCACTGTACTTTGGGAGTAAAACAGAGGAGAGTAATATGTTAAAAACACAACTTTTAACTCATTCTATAACCTTATCATAGTGATTAATTCAGTTATTTATTTATTTTCATCTTTTTGAAATAGTTGAACCATTAAAAACGAACAGACCTATGAAGTACTTCCAGCTTGCTAAAATGAATGATGATTTCCCAGTGCTGTCTAGTTTTCTCTAGTTCAACTCAGCATGTTGTTTTCATCATGTAAATCCGATTTTCCATCATGTACTACAGGAGGTGGCGGTGAAAGAGCATTTGGCAGGTAAAGGCAAGGGCAGCAGACGCAGTCTCAGCTCTCCCAGTGTGCACCGGGTAAGTGCATCTACAGCCTTAAATTCATCTTGTAAAGGAAGTCTGGCACATTCTGTATTCACACATCACCGCTTCTTCCTTTAGTTATCTGGAAGCAGACAGGATCTGTCACTAAACTCAGTGCTGGATGACAACAAGGTAAGAAACAAGGGTGAAAAAGGACATATGGTCTACCACAGGAAACAGGTAGTTTTATGTAACCTGATATCTAATTTGCTTGTGTAAGAATCGATGGGAGAGTCAGCAGGATATCTTCGGTACATCCTCCCAGTTTAGCAAAACACTGCCACGACCATCTAGACCTCCTACACCTCCTACACAGAACCAGGACCCTGAGCAAGGTACAACATAACGGCCACTCTTGAAGCGAGCAGTTATTTTAAGGTGACAGACAGTTACATGTTACTACATGTACTTACTATAGTAATAACAGTAAATGATGCATAATTACAAGTAACTAATCATAAACTAAAGCCTAACTCTAAAGTACATATAGTTCATTAATATTACACTTGTGTTGTAACTACGTAACTATGTTGCCTTAAAATAAAGTGTAACCTAGTTTTTTTCTGCAATAAAATAATCCTTTTCCATTTCGAGCATGACTCATTCTTTCTTTGTCTTTCCTTTCAACTCTGTGTTCTCTACTGTAAGCGTTTCAGGCTCCTTTATGTCTGTCTTGTGCTGTCATTTCTAACCTGGTTTATGAACTAGTAATTAGATTTTTATCTAAATTAACTTCAAGTATGCTTATTGGAGGGAAAATGTCTGAATCTTGATTAAGGGAACAGTAGTGGCAGTTCGAGGTTTAAACCAGCAACCTTTTGGTTACCATTGAACATCTGTCTTACAGCTTCTTTTCACCTCTCTTTGTGATCTGTCACAAAATGTCAATACGACATTTTTGTGTCAATGCTACATTATTTTCCAACTTCATGCACTCCTTTTATATATTTTCTACATCTGTCTTTGTTTCACCATCGTTGTCGTCTCTCTCCACACCTCTACCTTGCCGTTTGCCTCCTTCCCAAACTGCCCACAGGTTTTTCAGGGCTTGCTGCTGCTTATATCTCCCCAGTCAAGGCCCTGGTCCCTCAGATGCCCAAGCTGCTCAAGTCCCTTTTCCCTGCGCGTGACGACAAGAAAGATTTGAGACCCTCTCCACAGTCACAACAGGTCTGGACGGATTATGTACTTTTGACATTTCAGCATTTCTATTTGAAAGATAACCATGCCCTAACTACGCTTTGTCTACCTGAGTCTCATGTTACCTGTCAAGAAATTGTTCATTTTCCAGTTCATATATATATATATATATATATATATATATATATATATATATATATATATACACACATACATATATACAAATATATATATATATATATATATATATATATATATATATATATATATATATATATATATATGCGTGTGTGTGTGTGTGTATGTATATATATTGTTTATTATATATTGTGTGAATATATATATATATATGTCTTGTTTCTAGTCCAAACATCTAAAAATTCTTAAAACAAGAAGTATTTACTAGACAAGCAAAAGTAATTGTCTTGTTTTGTTAAAAAAAACCCTCAAAATTAAGAGATTTTTTGCTAAAAAATATATAATAATATAAGCAAAATAATCTGCCAGTTTCTTTATAACATTAAGTTGAACCACTGGAATCACATGGACTAGTTTAATGTCTTTTACTACTCTTCTGGTCCTTGAAAGCAAGCTGTTGTTGTTTTGCTGTTTATGTGGGTCAGAAAGCTCTCAGATTTCATCAAAAATGTCTTAATTAAAATTGATGAACAAAGATCTTGACCTGAATGGAATGACATGAGAGTAAGTAATTAATGACAGAAATGTAATTCTTGGGTGATCTAATCCTTTTAATTGTCATAAATATGACAATGCAAAAAAAATTATATGGTCCTAAAACTAGGTTTTATTTCTTCAAGTATGTTCCTGTTACAAAGCTTGAATTACTGAATTTATTCAAAAGATGAGCTGTTTATGCTTCTAAACATTTCCGCATGCAAATTGCAGTCAACAGTACCTCCATGGGGTGATTTCATGCATAAATGAAAAAAACTGATGCAAAGCATCAGTCATAAAAATAGCCGAATTAGCGCTTGCAAAGTCCTCCAGAAATATGCTGCATTTAGATGAGTAAATCATATGTGGTAATCAAAGAGGGATGCGAATGCTCTTGACCGATTTAATTTGAGTCAATTTTAGATTCTAGTATGTCGTTCTGTCTTCATGCCTCCTCATTTCCATATAGACAGAAATCCCATACGCTACTACATTTCCAATATATCCATGACATAGTATCTGTCTTGTATGAGGCAAATTAAGTCTTTAAATTAAGCCTTATTGCTTGGTGGTGGATTTTTTTTGTGAGGAAACCAAGCTTTTTTGGTTTTCCTTGATTAAAACTGTGTCCTCATTTTGTCAAAGTAAATCATGTCAGAGAAACCTGATTATATGTTAGGCAGGAGTCCATAGATAAACTCCAGTATTTAATTTCCCCAAGATTAATTGTCAAGCCATACCCTTTCATCATATCTCCTAGCATGAGGCGTAGAGGGAAAAAATACGACAGTAATATTTCACCGTGTACATCACTCCTCCCCTGCACGCAGACTTTTGATCTGTCAGTACTTTAGATCAAACTTGATCCAAGGGCTCCAAACATAAAAAATGAACACATGACACTTAAATCAAGCTTTGTGCCGCCTCTTTGAAAACCATTAGTGAAATCGTAAAAACAAATTTAATATGTTCCATTCATCTCTCCAGCATATGCCACGGATAATGATGCAAACAGCCAACAACCCTGATGAAGGAAGAGTAAGAATAGAACCAGTAAGTAGATCTCCACTCTGATCTCATGCTCTGTCTTTGGCAAAATTAAATAAATATGAATGATGAATTGGGTTACAGACTTGTATTTTGCGAAAATATAGCCTTGGAAGATATTTTAAGAGCCCAGTTTTTCTCTCCTGCATGTGATGTAAATTGCATGCTATTAAATCTGTGGTTTTCCTAGCATGTGCACTCTGTGTGAGAGTCAGATGATAGGTTGAGGTGTAGTTAAATATCCTTGTGGTTTTGGACGTGCTTCCCAATAGGTTGCAGTAATGGGGAAGAGTCCTGCTTCAGACAGACTCTCAGATACTCCTGATGCCCCGTCCTTTCTGCATGATCCGCATGATCTGCCCCTGAGCCCCATCAGCGAGGCCTCCAGTGGCTATTTCTCTACTAGTGTCTCCACTGCCACCCTTTCCGATGTCTCCATAGCTTGCGGGGACCTTACCCCTACTCCCAATACCCAAGCTGGCCCCGTAGCATCCAGGCAAAGGGGGGACGACACTGAAGACTGTCTACCCACTCCTGTTAATGCCTCTGCTCCTGTAGAAGCTGGGCTAAGATCTGATAAGCATAGAAAAGAGGAAGATACCCAGACGGCCCACAGGAATGGCGTCAACACCTCCAAGCAGGAAGTACAGCTAAACGCAAACCACCCTCTGGTGTTGAGTACCTCCACAGACAACCCTTTCTCCCTCCAGAAGGTCAAAGCTAATGAACTCCGCTCTTTCAGTAACATTTTTGGAGATGGTGGCGGAAAAGCAGCCACAGTGCAAACGCAGCAAACCAACAGCCTGGAGAAGCTGGAGATAACTTTTGAGGATGTAGAGCCCAAGGAACTTGCTTGGCTCAAGGTGGGAGGCAGAGTCACTGTCGGAAACAGTAAGTCTGGCACGGTCCGCTACATTGGCCCAACGCACTTCTCTGAGGGCGCCTGGGTCGGCGTTGAGCTGGACACTCCCTCAGGTTAGTCAAGTTTTTCATTATCTGACAAGTTTTCTGAGATGTTCGCTCTTTGGTGAGACTGATTTACAGGCCTTGTTCCTCTTGTATTCCTGGGCCCGTATTTATCAAGCTTCTCAAAGTGCTATTTTAGTCTTAAGTGCTGAGAATTCATGACATTTACTCCTACTTTCAAACTTAAGTATAAAAGCAAGTTATCAAATTTCTTAAAGCTAAGAATCACTCTTACTCTCCCAGTTATTTAAGACAGCTCAAGAGGTCTCTCAAGTGGTTAGGAGTTGCCAGTAGGGGCTTGTAATGGCGCTATGGAGACAGAGACGTGCGCAAATCTTTCAATAGAGGGAGAATGTGTTTGAAATGTTTGACGACAAATAGTTCATCAAACAGTATCGTTTAGACAGAGCAGACATCTTCTTTTTCAGCACTGGTTAATTTTGGGTTTTATAAAAAAATAAAATAAAATAAAAAACACTGTTCGAGTAATTCAGCAAGCAGTAGCTTCGTTTCTCTCTCCTGCCATGTCGGATTTCTTTTGGAATCCATGGTGGCTGATTATATATATAAAAAAATCTAGGCTATATATAGGCAATTTAACAAAACACCAGTTAAAAAAAATGTATTACATGGATGAAAACATGTTTATCTTTCATTTAAAATGTGTATATTATAATGTATTCTCTTGAAAACTCTTTATCTTCAAATGTGTATTGAATGTAAACTTCTCTTAGGAATTTCACCATTCAGTGTGAATTTATCTTTATATTCTTAAATAAGGACATCTATTCAGTGATTGGTTCATGCCAATGACATCATCCAAAATTCCATTTGTGGCACAGCAAAGTGTCGTAAATCCACTCTAAGACTAGCACTTAAGATTTAGTCCTACACTTTACTTAAAGTATGATTGGGACGCTTGATAACTAACTTTTAAGCGCAGCTTTGAGCCAAGAATTTTTTTATTCTTAAGTCAATTCTTAGCAGTGTTCTTGTGAGTAATTCTAAGATGTTTGATAAATACGGGCCCTGGTCCACCTTTTTTGTCCATTTGTTTACCATATCTGATGCTCAAAAGTTTAAAGAAAATGTATTTAAGAAAAGATTAATCTCCAGTTTTAAGTTGCCTTTTAAGGCCAGCTGGGTGACCTTAGCAACTAGTCATTGTTTAAGTATTAAAGAGAAAGTTCACCCAAAATGAAAATTGATGTTTATCTGCTTACCCCCAGGGCATCCAAGATGTAGGCGTGTTCGTTTCTTTAGTAGAACACAAAAGAAGATTTTTAACTCCACTGTTGCCGTATAATGCATGTCAATAGTTTTTTTTCTATGAGAGCCACTATGAGAGTAAAAAACACACAGACATATGAATCCATATTAAACCCTGTGGCTTGTGATGACACATTGATGTCTTAAAACATGAAACGATCGGTTTGTGTGAGAAACCGAAAAGTATTTATGATTTTTTTTTTTACCTCATTGCAGACGAATCTTATCTAGTACTCCCAGCCACAATCCTTTTGCCGGAGAAGGTCAAAATCCGGCGGGATCATGCATGTGTACATAGATTCCTCATTAGTGCCTGCGTGGATCGGTCAAAAGAGGCATCTATGTACACATATCTGATCTAGGGGTTAAACGACTTCTGATTGTTTAAAGTCGACATGTGTGATGAAAGTTGAGTCGACGTCTACTATAGTCGCTGATGGCGTCATTTATGACCGGTCGCCCCCCGGTGACCGGTCCCAGTATAGCCGCCCCTCTGTGTTTTCTAATGGACTCGAGGCAAACTAAACAATAAAATTCAAATATTTTTTCCCCAAAGTTAATGTCATTGAAGGCAGTTATCATCACGATGATTTCATTTCAAGTGTTCGTTTTTAAAATAAGTTTACTTTGAGTTAGTTATTTGATGCTATAAAAAACGGGGGGTGTGACGTCATGATTGACAGCTGAGACTGACGTCTTCTCTGAGTGAAGTTCTCACTGAGGCACTAACAGACTTTTTTCGGAATTTTGGGGAGCAGATTGGAGCTTTAGCTTTAATTTCTACATTTCCATAACTGTTTATTTCACACCAACATAATTAATTGTTCTGCATCTGCGAGAGTGTGGGCGGGCTTTTGATATCACGACTGTACTTCCTGCTCTCTACTGCGCAACTCCGGTCCCGAAATCGCTACTGCGCAGACTCGGTCCCAAGATGTCAGCGCCGTGCAGGCCGCCTGAAAGCTTCAACTCGGGCAAGCGGAAACAGATGATGTCGAGTCGTCCATATTACTTTTACGGTCTATGGTCATGACAGAGCATTAAGGTCGACTAGTCGATTAGTCAACCGAGATCCGCCTACAATGAGGTAAAAAAATAACATAAATACTGTTCGGTTTCTCACAGAAACCGATCGCTTCGTGTTTTAAGACATCAATGTATCATCACAAGCCACAGGGTTTAATATGGATTCGTTTACACATCATGATGGCGCCGCGGATGGCCGCCTCGGTGTGGAGCTCCTCTGTTATTGTGTTGTTTTTCTTTGTTTGTTCTGCGCTTAGTCATTCTTTTCCGATCCGTTTTACCAAAGACGAACTACTGGACATTAGGACACACACACCAGACAACATATCTACATTTTTTGAATATTCGGACGTTTTGCAGGACATTCTCGTTGGAGGGGCAGCTGTGTTTTTAAAACGCGCGGCCGGACGCAAACGAGGGAAGCGAGCCGGCGCGCTGGTTAAACTCCGCTCGCGCGGCCTCCGCACTGCACTCCCCAGTATTCATCTTGCGAATCTTCGATCCCTTCCTAACAAAACGGACGAACTTCTTCTCCTCTCCCGCATTAACAGGGACTTTAATAACTCTGCTGCACTGTGCTTCACTGAAACCTGGCTGAGTGAAGCCATTCCGGACAACGGACTACATCTGCCGGGCTTCCAGCTGTTCAGAGCGGATCGCATCACGGAACTTACAGGGAAAACGAGAGGTGGTGGATTGTGTTTCTACATTAACGAAAGTTGGTGTTCAGATGTAACAACGCTGAAGAAGATGTGCTCTCCTAACTTAGAGGCGCTTTTCATAAACTGTAAACCTTTTTACTCGCCACGAGAGTTTTCCTCGTTCGTTCTCGTGAATGTTTACATTCCTCCAGACGCGTGTGTGAACGTGGCACTGCAGCAGCTGGCTGAACAAATCGCTGAAACAGAACAAAGCTACCCAGACTCTCTTTTAATCATTCTTGGAGATTTTAACAAAGCAAATCTCTCCCGTGAACTGCCAAAATACAGACAGCACGTTACATGTCCCACCAGAGACAGTAATATACTGGACCACTGTTATACAACAATAAAAGATGCATATCACTCCGTCCAACGGGCAGCTTTGGGGTTGTCTGATCACTGTGTGGTTCATCTTATACCGACCTACAGGCAGAAACTGAAATCAGCTAAACCTGTAATAAGGACTGTAAAAAGATGGACTAATGAAGCAGAGCAGGACTTACAAGCCTGCTTCGATTGCACTGATTGGACTGTTTTTGAAGCTGCTACCACCGATCTGGATGAGCTCACAGATACTGTAACATCATACATCAGTTTCTGTGAGGATACATGCATTCCTACCCAGTCATTCTTATCATTCACAAATGATAAACCATGGTTTACTGGGAAACTCAAACAGCTTCGTCATGCCAAAGAGGATGCTTACAGAAGTGGGGATAAGATCTTGTATAACCAAGCCAGGAACAGACTGACAAAGGAGATCAGAGTTGCTAAAACAAGCTACTCTGAAAAGCTGAAAAACCAGTTTTCAGCCAACGACCCTGCATCAGTCTGGAAAGGCCTGAGGAACATCACCAACTACAAGTCACCATCCCCCCGAGCTGTAGAGAATCCACAACTGGCTGACGATCTGAATGCATTCTACTGCAGGTTTGAAAAGCCCAGTCTCACACCTCACACCCACCCTGATCTGCACTTCACACCCTCACCATCACCTCCTGCACCCCCTCTCCTCCCCCCTCCTGCCATCCAACCTGAGCTTAAGGTCTGTGTGGAGGACGTGAGCCGAGTCTTCAAAAAACAGAAGACCAAGAAAGCTTCAGGCCCAGACGGCATCTCATCTGCTTGTTTGAAAGCCTGCGCTGACCAACTGGCCCCAGTCTTCACGCAGATCTTCAACAGATCATTGGAGCAGTGTGAAGTTCCCAGCTGCTTCAAACGCTCCACTATCATTCCCGTCCCCAAAAAAACCAAAATCACTGGACTAAATGACTACAGACCTGTTGCTCTCACGTCTGTTGTCATGAAGTCATTTGAAAGACTGGTATTGGCCCACCTAAAGGACATCACTGGACCCTTGCTGGATCCTCTTCAATTTGCCTACAGAGCAAACAGGTCTGTGGATGATGCAGTCAACATTGGACTGCATTATATCCAACATCTCGACAGACCTGGGACCTATGCAATGATCCTATTTGTGGACTTCAGTTCGGCCTTTAATACCATCATGCCTGATCTCCTCACAGCCAAACTGACCCAGCTCTCCATACCATCCTCAATCTGTCAATGGATCTCTAGCTTCCTGACAGACCGGCAGCAGCGAGTGAGACTGGGTAAACTCACATCCAGCACTCTTACAATCAGCACTGGTGCCCCCCAGGGGTGCGTTCTCTCCCCACTGCTCTTCTCCCTGTACACCAATGACTGCACTTCTAAAGACTCCTCTGTCAAGCTTCTGAAATTTGCAGATGACACCACTGTCATCGGCCTTATCCAGAACGGTGACGAGTCTGCTTACAGACTGGAGGTTGAACAGCTGGCTGTCTGGTGCAGTTATAACAACCTTGAGCTGAATGCGCTCAAAACGGTGGAGATGATAGTGGACTTCAGGAGGAACATCCCAGCACTCCCCCCACTCACCATCATGAACAGCACTGTGGACGCAGTGGAGTCATTCAGGTTCCTGGGAACTACCATCTCTCAGGACCTGAAGTGGGACAATCACATTGACTCCAATGTGAAAAAGGCTCAGCAGAGACTGTACTTCCTTCGTCAGCTGAGGAAGTTCAACCTGCCACAGGACCTGCTGATTCAGTTCTACTCAGCTGTCATTGAGTCGGTTATATGCACCTCCATCACTGTCTGGTTTGGTTCAGCTACCAAATCAGACATCAGGAGACTGCAACGTACCATCCGAACTGCAGAGAGGATTATTGGTGCCAAACTGCCAACCCTCCAGGACCTGTACTCTTCCAGAGTGAGGAAGAGAGCGGGTAAAATCATCACAGACTCCACTCACCCCGGACACCTCTTGTTTGAACTGTTACCGTCAGGACGGCGACTCCGATCACTGGCCACTAGAACATCTAGGCATAGGAACAGTTTCTTCCCACAGGCCATTTCCCTCTTGAACAGTTAACACCCCCCCCCCCCCCCCCCAAGGCAAATGCCTGTAAGTGCAATTATTCCCACTTTTTAGTGCAATATCTCCTAAACTGATGTGATTACTTATATTACTTATACTTATATTACTTATATTATTTATTATTTATATTTATTCTCTCCACCCAAATACTGTAAATGCTCATAATCTACGTCTTCTGACTAAACGTAACCGTGACCTTATACTGTTCATATTTTTATTCATATTTTTATTCTTAGAATTTTTTTATTACCGTGTTGTATTGTATTGTTTATGTGCACTGGAAGCTTCAGCACCAAAAAAAATTCCTTGTGTGTGAAAGCACACTTGGCAATAAAGCTCTTTCTGATTCTGATTCTGATTCTGATTGTATGTGTGTGTATGTATGTGAGAGCATGTTACTGTCATAGCGGCTCTCATTAGAAAAACACCCCATTGGCATGCATTACACGGCAATGGTTAAGTTAAAAATCTTCATTTGTGTTCTACTAAAGAAACAAACACGCCTACTTTTGGATGCCCTAAGCAGATACATATTAAATGGTCATTTTTGGGTGAACTATACCTTTTATACTATAACCAATTGATTGCCTTTTATTGTTCATTTGGTTTGAACCTAATATGTCACTAGAAAGGGGAAATCAAGTCAAGTTTTCTGAGGTGCTGACACCACCTTGATGAAGCCGAATCACAGACCTTGTTCCTCTTCTATCCTTTTGTCCACCAGGTAAGAATGATGGCTCCATTGAGGGCCATCAGTACTTCCGATGCAACCCTGGTTATGGGGTGCTAGTCCGTCCAGATCGGCTGACTCGAAGGGAAACTTCCAAAAGGCACACTGAAAATCGCCGCAGCGGGGAGTTCAGTCAGCAACTGAGGGGAGGAGCCGGCACTGCCATTCAGAAAGGAGAGAATCGCAAATCCTGGACCAGCTAATTGACAATGACCTGAGCAGGACCGAACCTCCACAGCTGAGCTACACCTCCAACATCGCAATTTAACGGGGGTGGTTACCTCCATCTATCACTGTTCTTGAGCTTTGCATGGAGGTGGTACAACATTCCTTTACAAACTCCTCTATCGGTTTCGGTGCTATGCTAACGTGTAGCATGTGGGAGTGCTATGAATTTTAACATGCTGCTTCAGCGAAGTTCCTTGAGATTTGTTGGTTTGGTAACTCAAGCAGGCCTCCTTGAGTCGACCGTAAATTAAATTGGGATCAACCCTTCATTCTGGTTTGTGCCCTGGTTTTATCAAAGAGTAAACTTTTGGACTTGATAGTACAAATTATGCTTGATTTATCTTCTCCGAGCAGCCAGTAATCGATTTGTAGTTTCCTGAATGTGCCTTTTAAGTCAACCCATGTTTTGTTTGTGATTCCTCATTGCAACTTTGTAACACTAGTTAAAACGTGGTAAATGGTATGGTAGACATGTAAGAGATTATCTCAGGGATTCGATCGGAGTTATTGGATGCTTGTTCATCCCTAAGCCTCTATCAAGGAGGGGTGTTGCATGTATTTCAAGATAGGTGTTGTCCTGAGCAAGTGTGTTTCCTACAAGCATTGTAAGCCTAAGTTGATCATAAAGCAATTGCTACCAATGGTCTCTACGATCAGCGTAAGCTGTCAAGGCCTTTGGGAAACGCAGCACAGGTCAATGGAGTTATTTGATGCCAGTTTTGTCATTTTGTGAAGTACTGCTATTACTTGGCTGACTAAAAACACAATATTCACAAGACTGGCTATTTTAAATTTGGTTTGGTGCCATTTGAAGGCTTTTATCAGTATTTAAAGAGGAAATGCCTGCTTGGTGTGCATCCTTGATTGCACATGGAGAGTTTTTAGACTTGACTGAATTGGCACATTCAGGCTTAATTGACTGGCTAAATTAGTCTCTCTCTTAATGGTTCTGATGATTGAACTGAACAAAAAAGTATTTTAGAGGGCTTATTTACAATCTGATGGGTTGGGGCGCATTCTAGTAAGCAGCCTTTAAGTTGGAACTGGGCTATTGAAACTACTTCAACGTAAAATTACTTTGTGCTGCAATTTAGTGACACTTTAACAAAGCGCAGTTTGATTGGTTTCTAAAGGACTGTCTTCCACAAGAAGGTCACGGTAAAAGCACATTCCAGTTTTGTGTATTGGACCAAATACTGGCAATACCTACATATTATTTATTCAGATGAAAAGATCTAAAAGTGATTACATTTCAATATTTTTAGCATACTGTATAAGCAAAGTGGCACATTTATATAGTTTTTAATAAGGAGCATGATTCCATGCAGATATGATGCTCATTCACATCTTGACGGAGAGAAAAGACGTGTTATTTCGTTCCTTTTATATTCTATTTTCGTGGAAATCCTCTGGCGATTTCTGAAGTCTAATGCAATATCAAATTATTAAAATATATTTTAATGGTTGTAGGTATGTATATTGAATTTATAAAATGTAAAAATCCCATGAATGGAAAATTAATTTGCACATTTGATTTATGGTAGGTAGCTTATGTGCCCAAAGGGTACTTAGTTTTGTTGTAATTTAACTTAAACTAACCAATGATCCACTGTAAATCTGCTTTTCCCTGGATTTGGTGCTCAAAAGTCAAACGCATTTCAAAATGATTTCTCCACAGTTTCAAGTTGCCTTTAATTTGTTTTCCTGTCGAGTGATGTCTTTGTTTGTGTTCGGTCATAAAAAGTAGGGTTGCGATCTTCCCGTTTTTTTATGCATCTTGATCTGTGCCTCATTCAATCATGAGAACAAAACAAACGCACACATGGAGCGTGACTTTGTTGCTGTGATTTTAAGGTCTGTTGGGTCACATTAGCAACGAGTCATTCTTGAGTATTAAAGGTAATGCAAGAACAGATCAATTGCCTTTGGAATGACAAGTCTCAACTAAGTTTAATACATTTTCTATTTTAGCAATAACACTTCTATGGTTTGAACCCAATATGTGTTACTTGTCACTAGAGGGGAAATTAACTTGTTGAAGAATCTCAATGAGCTGATCTCCTTCCACGGCTCCATATTTAAATCATAGAAACTTTAAACTTGCTGTATACTTGTGTACTAGGTGTTTATTTTATATTCAAGTGCAATTTACCTTTTTTTATTTTTATCATTAAAAAGGTTAAATGCATTCTACATCCATTCTGGTCAAAGTCGGCAAGTCTTCGGTAGCAAAGACACATTGATCTCGATAAGTGGCATAGATCCAGAGCCATCACACAGCGGCCTTTTGAAGTCAGATACTAAATACAGGTGAGGATACTCATGCTCTCCTCCTGTTTGAAATCCTTCAGGAGAAAAAGGTTTTGGAGGAAGCTTTGGGCCCTGCTGTTTACACAGATGTCAGACGAAGCTCTTGGCAGAAAGTTGCTGCTCTACTTTTGTCTCTTTTTTCACCCTTTTTTTCCTCCCTTAGCAATGAGTGGATGGCTCCATCTTTCACCACTAGTCTGTGCCTCAATCTGAGGTTTGATGATTTTATGTCATGAGTTATCCTGCATATGGAGCGTTTGTCCCAGAGTATACACGACGTGTATGTGTGTTTTGTATATAGTTGCATCTTGAGAGTTCAATCTGAGCACAAGGCTGGGTTTGATTAATTTAATTGTCTGCAATTCTATGCTGATATCCAAAGAATAATCATGTATAATAATTCATTTTTAATTTCTTTTATATTGACTGTACAATAATCTGGCTGTAAAGGTAAAAATAAAAAGTGAATTGATTTACACGTCTTATCACTTTGGTTAATACTTTATTTTAAATGTATTTTATTTTTAAGGTGGCCCAAGTTGCAGTCTTTGCAACAAGGAAAGACATTTATACAATGAGCTTAAACAACTACATTCACTTAACTTGGTGTTCCTTTTAAGTGTACTTAAATATTTAAGTTGACTCAACATGGAAATTAAACTGAAATTAGAAAGTATTCATAAATTACAATTATAAAGTTATTTTTGACTGTTTGTACAAACATGAACTGAAAAAACAGAATATTGAATGTCTTTATTGACCAAAATGTCATGATATTAATGAAATTACAGTACACATGCTGTATTTGAAATGGAATTGGGACGTGACCACACTGGTCAGCGTTGCGGTGGTAAAAGTAGAAACAATACCCCACATCAACTACTATGCTACAAAACAATTTTGCACTTAAGTTAAACATTACCCTTTTAATAGTCTGACAATTATGTTAATATAACAATAACTTTACATTTGACTGTTTAAACGTTGAGCAGTTACACTGAGCTGAAATAAAACATACTGAACAAAATATTCTGTCTTTGACAAAAATATTACAATACTAATAAATACAGTACATACTATACTGTAATGTAAATGTAACTGGGTTACAGCCACAACGATAAACCACAGCAGTTGTAGAACTCTGTGCACCGCAAAGACAGCAGAGTCATCGTCTCCAAGCAGGACAGATAGCCCTCGAAGGACAAGGGTATGGACCTCAGTCGTATGGGCAGACTTTAGTGGGAAAACAAGAAATTTCATTAATTCAGAATCTTTGCAGTAATTTTATAGCCTGGGAAAACTCAAGACAACTTCCGGAAAATTTAGAATGGTCTGGTTTTAACCAGGCTAGTAATTTTATGAAAATATACTTACATTGCCACATTTTCTTGTTTCATATCACCTGTAACAGAAAAACAATTTAACATATTAAAATTCAATTTAATGCAAAAATATAATATTGCAACGCTATTCAAAAGACATTTGAAACAACAAATAAAAGGTCTCTGGCTCTAAAAAGTGACATACAAGCCTGGAAGTTAGCTCAACTAGATTTAGCTATTAAAACTTGCAATCTTTGAATGCAATTAATACTTCATGAAATTAAGTCAAAACATGAAAATGTTGATTTCTTAACCATACCATCAACAAATAAATATCGTTATTAGTTTGATGGGCACATCACTAGCAGTTTCATCGGGAAACACCGGTATGGCTGCGTTTTGTTTTATTACAGCAACGTACCATTAAGATTTGAACAAAATTTTCACTATTAAAAATCAAACAAAAATAAATATATCTACATATGTTTACTTACCAAATTTAAAGATTGGACACGATGGAAAAGTCCCATCTTGATTTGAATCAGCAGAAAAAAACAATGAGGTGAAAAGGACTGCCTTTTGGATATGCACCAATCAGTGCATTAGTTCTCTTGTTGCCAGGCAGAAGTCCTTGCGTGGCCAATCACATCAAAGGAACACAAAGAATCACACCAATTCTTATTTTAAGTTCATAACACTTGAAATCTTAAGGTTATGTATTTTGTGGGTTAATAAATTAAATTAACTTTTTTTAAATGAAATTATTTTTAAGTTTCCTGATTAAACTAGTAATATTAAGTCAGTGATCATATTGCACATTACATTATCTTCTTCAAATTACAAACCAGTTACAACTTCAGACTTATGAATATAATTTTGCACAATTCAAAATAATATAAAAAGTACAATTAGCCAGTGTCTTTCAGCTCGTTGTCTTTATTCTCTAGAAGGTACAGTTCTAAAATAAAAACAACTTAAAAACAAAGTTTGAAAACAAACCAAAAAAAGTGTCAAAACAAAACTTAAAAAAGTAACAAAGCATATGCGTTTTATACTACATATTAATTACAGAACAGTCTACTGTCCAAAAAAGGCACTAAATTCTGTAATAAGAGATACATGATTAGACTATTTCAAGTTAATACAACAGTGATATATTTTTCATTTTTTTATACTCATAGAATATATTTATATATTTTTAATATATTCACATATTGAACATGGACAGATTAAAAACACATTCAAAGTGTTCCCTCGTTCTTTCACAACAGACTTCTGTTCCAAACACATTCCAACACTAGCTTAATAAAGACTTCTGGGTAACTCACTGGGCACAAGTCCATCACATTGTGCCTCAATACTGTTTCTAAGAAAGTGTTTAATGAGGGACTCTGTTAGTAAGATTGGACTGACTGTATCCCACAATAAAATATACAATACTAATGATTGCTGTGTAAGCTCATGATACTTCACAATCAAATTTGGGTTGGCAATGACTTAAAACACAGCTCAGGGACAATTATTATTTTTTAGCTGAATGTATGATTGGCAGTTTGCAATACTGTTCATCGTCTCACTCTAGTAGCATCTAATATTTTGATGGAGGTTCAGTGAACTGAAGAAATTAAAAGACTTTTGAAATATGAAACGGTGACCAGGGCTAGTTATCACAGGGAAGTTATCACAACAACTGTTTTTCAGTAACTATAACATTTGGAGTCAAAATTGCACAATTGCTACGGTGATGTTGGATTCAAACCATCCAAACATTCCATCACATTTTCTCTAACATTCTCCTGACACAATAAAACATTTGCACACGTTCAGACAAGAGTCGGTAATAATGAAAGTTCATTTATAGGTACACATGTAACTTTTTTCGGTGTATGACATCAAAGTACTGAGCGAAAGCGATTCGATATGGAGCATCATTTTAGACAGTTCCTATCACGCTGATGTTAGCTCAAGTGTCCGTTCTTTAAATACGTTTGGTTTTAGTTAGTTATTTACATGAGGATGTGACGTTATGATTGACAGCTTTTCTGAGCGAAGTGGTCAGGAACATTGGGAGCTTTCATTAATAGATTTCTATAACTGTAAATGTCACAAAAAGTCCAGGTGCGTGATTTATTATGCGGGAGCCGTCTATGAGCAGGACCTTGATATTGCTGCACCACTTCGTGCTCACTCCTGCGCAGACTCGGGACTCAATATGTCAGTGGCATATTTGGACATTGGCAGCTTAACGTACTGCAATGGAAGAGAGTGAGGGTGCGTCGTTCATCTTTTGTACAGTCTATGGTCTTATAATCGCTCTGATGTCATACACTGATCGGTCTGCGAGGCGCCGCTTCAAGTCGAACACACCCTACGCCGCTTGATGCGTGTATGGTGTGGGAGTGGCATAGGTGACAACGAGTGAGAAAGGTTGGCATGGAGCACGCTGAATCTCGAATCACCAGTTTAAAAAAAATGTTGAACAGAGGAGAGTCTGCTGACAGAGCTCGTAATAAAACCAGAATCAACATCTGCTTGGCTTTTCGGAGATGGAGTATTTGAAATGACGTAAAAGCGTTATGATGGTGTTTTTATTACTCAGCAGTGGATTAAGGTATTTTATTGAACAGATAAATTGCTATGTTATGTAGCTCCCTAACAGAGTTCATTGTAAAGCATACTGGTCATTTCATAATGGGTTTGTTGTAGCGCTGTGAGGGAATTTATTTTCAAGCGTCTATTGAATGGGATTAGTTACAGTAGGCCAAATGTCGTCAACATTTTAACTGCTAAAAGGCCAAAAATTACATAATGTGCCTTCAAAATTTAGATTGGGGCAAGTTGTCACAAGCTTTATAGTTGGTAATTTTATCAAATTCATAACGATTTATGTTAGCCAAAACGTTTGGCATTTTTTTCTTGATATTTTACTGATTTTTTCCCCCTGAAAAGCCATTAAACAGATTATAATAATATATACATATGATAATTACATATTGTGCCTTTGAGAAATCCACAGCATATTCGTGTTATGTTCGCTGCTAGAGGTCCCTTATTCAAAACAAAGGCGTAGTTTGATGACCCCGTGAAAGACCGGGGAATCATGGGAGTTGTCTTGACTCGTCACCTCCACAGCTGAAAAAAAGGAATACAATGGACTGGGGCTAAATCATGTTCATAAATGAGCGAAAGCATCTAAGTTTTATTAACGTTACGGTGGCACGAAGCAGGACACGCCGAGTGCGCTTGGGAGGTTTCTAATGCTAATGAGAGAGATCTGCGCAAAACACTGCAGTCAGCCGCTTTCACTCTTTTCGTTGCATATGTGGGGTAACGCAGTGCTGTTTTTCATGGTTAAATACTAAATACATTTGAGTGTGTTGAATGTTCTGTTATAATATTACTAGAATATCACATTTGGAAATCGAGGGTAGCGTGGATATGATGTCATTGACAGGCGACACAAGGAGACGGTCCGTAGTATTGGTTAGATTAGCTGATTTCTCTGGATTTAAACATGGTTGGAAACGTTACGAAATACACAGGTCAACTAAATATATAACAAAGTTCTAGTGGGTTTTGGAAATTTTAATTTTAAAAAATCTTACGTATTCTGCCTTTAATACACAGCAGTTTGCCAATGTGACAACTAACCTCACACAGTGTTACAATAAGCACTAGTCTGCAAGGTTTGTGCCTATGCAGAAATGAACTTTCAACAATAATCTCACACTGACAAATAGGCACTGGAGTAAAAAAGTGTGTTAACTAGCCCCGGTCACCTCTTTAAAGGAAAACATATTTTACCTTTCAACCAAATTAAAAGGCATAACTAGAAAAACAACATCTCATTTGATGAATTTTTTTCTGCTTGGCAGAATTATCGAAAGTGAGAAATGTAATTTCCAATTAATATTCTCTATCCTAACATACAACATTCTTTTGATACATACTTTAGCAAATAGAGTTGGTACATTTATGTTAAGCTTATGCAAATTTATGGAATAAATGTATCTCGGAACATTAGCGTTAAATTAAACCGCGTCACCCACAGTTCATTTTCACAGAAATTACGTGTTGGCAGATTTGACATATTTAAGTGCTTAGAAATACTTGCATTAAGGCTGAAGCCCAATATCAATGTTCAATATTCACGTTCGGCTGCGTGTGGTCTGTAGTCTAACTCTGTAATCCTTACGCTCAATAGAAACAAAAGAGTGTTTATGACTTGAAATGGTATTTCAGACATTCTGAGAGAACTTTTGAAGCAGCTGATACTTTTCACAGGTTTGTCATCTGATAGCTATTTTGATAAGTCTAAAAAAAGCTTATTTGTGACTGCAATGATGTGCATTACACACAGAAAGCAGCTTCCTAAAAGGCAAAGAGGAAAGACAGTAAAAGGTGGGAGAGGGCACATGGTTAGCATCTCCTTTCCTTTTTCAAAACAAGCACCATAATTCTGAAGCACAAATGAAATTAACCTGAAGTAGTCCATCCCTCTTATCTTTCTTTGAAACAGTACCAGATAAAATACGAATAAAAAAAAAAGTACATGTTGGGGTAAAGAACCCAAAGCACCATAACCCTCCCCCTTAAAGTGACGTTTTATGATTATTAAAACAAAAAAACAAACAAGCAACTACATGGGATATTTATTAGAGTGGTTAAATCCACTTTCATTTTGGAAATAACAGTTATTAATCCCCATGGAGAGGAGTTATCATCACTTTCCAGAGAAACCCCTTATTTGAACACGAGGGCAAACACCAACAGGTTTTTTTTATATATATTGGAACGTCGTTATCCTGATTGTCAAGTGTTTTCCCGTTCGCTGAGACAAAGAAATTCCCAATGCTACAACATTTTCCAGCCGTGTGCTGCTGAAACTTTTTGCACAGTTATTGGCTGAGTAGAACACTTTGAGGTTATATACGTTCAAATAAACGGCTGTTGTCTGATTGCTTTTGGAGAGGCCTGCAGAAGAGCCCAACTGATTCTCTAGTCTGCTAATGCTGAAATATAAATGGCACAATCTTCACGAGTAGGCTTCAGTTTCCAGGCGGCCCTTGATGCCTCCCTGCAGAGATGCACAGTTGTGTAGCGACAGGAACATAAATAAGCTGCCGCCAGTAATTAAAAGTGCAATACGTAATTGCTGAAGCCAGCAGGCCGGTTATGGTATGCAACTACACAGTTCTATGCGATTTCTACGGTGACAGCCAGGGTCCAGAATTAACGTTTTGCCAATTTCATGGAAACGAATATTGAATTCTGGTCATAAAGTATGTAGTGTTTTGTTGTACTTAAAATATTCTTATCTCAATTATTTATATCTTACATTAGCGAGAGCAGAATGTCACTCTTAAGACATGTAATGCGTTGATTGTTTTTTTAAATTAGTAAGGTGAAGTAAGTTTTTATAAAAAAAGATATTTTAGTGGTGATGCTTCAAGTAGCTAGCAACAGGCTGTAAGACATGAAAGACGATGCAAACTTTTTTGGAGAAGTTACGTCTTTAAATTCACCTCGTTTAACCCTTTGATGCGTACGATCACACCGGTGTGATTAGAGCGTTCATTACATCATACAGACTATATAAATTGACAACTTGTTTAATTCATATCAGATACAGTGTGTAGGTATTAGGTACCTATAGTATTACAACTTACACTTTTCTTCTCCCACTTCAACGGCCACTTACTTTTATGTATTTCAGGGGAAGTGGATAAATTAATGTGTTGTGATCCAACATATATGATTCTCTGAATTGCTGTGCAAACTAAAATGTCGGTGCCTATTGTACGTTATAGATCAGCTAACATGATCATTATAAATGTTTATCATAATAATAATAATAAAGTGACACGTTCTAAAATAATGGTCGCCTTAAAGGTCCCATGGCATGGGTTGTTTTATTGTTTTATAATGTTTCCTGGGGTGTACTTATTTTGATAGTATGGTTTTTACATCAAAAATGTCATAATTTAGACATAAAAGGCATTTTTTCTATACTGATATTAGCCCTCTGTTTAGAATGCTCTGTTTCAAGAGGCATGTCTGCTGTGAGTCTTCAGTGAAAACACCCACTGTTGTGATTGGCTGACATCTTTGCATTTAAAATTAGATAACGTGAGGATGGGGGCGTGGTTTAGTCAGGCGCAGCTGCAGCGCTGCCTCGAGAGAGAGACAGAGTGGAAACGGAGCTGGGGGAAGATTGCTGAGGAAGTGTTATTGTACCGAGTTTTTGAGAGCGCAAGTTTATTTTGTTTGTATCAGAGCTCTGAATAAACACGAGTGAACTTTGCAACGTTATTTCTTTCACAAAATGCTTTCACCACAGCTAACAGCAAACACGACATCGCCATGAATACAGTAAGAGCTTCTGTTGAGCATAATGAGCAGCTTCATTCAAACGGTTTTGGCAAGTGTGCACTGCAGATAAACGCGTGACAGACCAATCCGAACATTATAAAGAGTGTTCTTTGAATGCTCTCTGTAGTTTAATCATTTAAATAACAGATTTGTTTCATGCTGCTAACAGAAATGACGTGAAGTTGATGGTTTTAGTCACTGGCTTGATTCACTGATGCATCAAGACGGCCAGCGGCGGGACTAACAGTTTTAAACGATTTAGAAAGAAAGTCTGTGTGAACTTGAATAATTAGCTACACATCAGAACTCACTGATCCCAGATCAGGCATTAATGAACACTGTTACTCACTGTTTGTGGTGGTGCTGTTGAATCCGTATGGTAAAGCCTGAGCTGACATCGCGACTGATAAACTGAATCCTTACTCTACTAATTCTCTGGGTGGGCAAAGCAGGGGAAGGGGCGGAAACCTTTTCTGGTATGACGTCATAACAGGAGAATTCAAGATCAGCTCGTCTGGGCTCATTTTCTCAAAGACAGAGAAAGACAGCCTGAACTCGTTTTATACTGATCAAAATTTCTAGCGACTTGGGGACAACATTCAGGCTAGGGGAACTCATATTAATGTTGAAAAAACTCATAAAATAAAAAATCCATGCCATGGGACCTTTAAAAAAAAAAAACTCACGCTGGGGGGCCAGCTAGTATATTTTAAACTTCCGTGTGAAAGAGTTCACCATCACTAAAGCAATATTCATATTTAGAAAGACGTCTTTTGCTGTTGCACTGTATCGTACAGTTTTTTTCTTGTTGTAGAGCATTTCAGTAATTTTTAAGATGACAGATACATTTAAAATATCTTTTAAAATGTGTTTTAAATGTAGAAACGTTTAAAAAATTCGTAAAACCATGACTTAAGACATTTTATATTCTATACAATATAATTGCGCTTCATCTAGAGCTTTTTTTTTATTTTTAATAAAATGGCAAAGCAAAAAAAAAAACCTTGTTCAAATTCAGCTTATTTATAGAGGAATGATTAATAAACTAGTCGATTTTGAAAATGTAGTTTCACACATCACCTAACTATGTTGTGGTTCTTAACAACTACCCGCTAACTTTGTTTTCTTTACTTGGCAAAGCCGCTGGTACGCATTTGGTGGTAGGCGAGCGTTAATTCTGGACCCTGGTGACAAATGTACAAAATTCAAATGCAGTTTCAGCATTGCTGGACTGCACGTACATAAAGAAATAAGTTAAGAAGTGAGAGAGAATATGCTTCCCAACACACTTTCCCTGGAGAGGCTGAGGCAGTAAACATTAAGTATGATACTGACCTCTTATATCCTGCAAAGAAGACTTCCTGAAAGAAGGAAAACTGAGAGACGAAATTCACTATCCGAGTATGGGATATGGCAGGGTGATATGTCGCATGAAGTTTTTTTTCATGAAGTGAACGTGTTTCATCAACAGTTTAAACGCAGCGCCTCCCCAACCTGCTGCGCGTAGGAGAATGGTTTTAATGAAAAGACTATTGAGGCGTCACATGTAGGAGGGAGGTGGAAGGAGGAAAAGTTGGGTTAACAGTCTTTATAACCTCCGCATTCACTTTGGTCATCCACGACTTGGCCATATTCCTCAATCACAGTTAACGCACAAACTGTTTGGCTTTATTTTCGTAACCCCACATTTCTCCTTCGGCTTCCCTCCGCGTTCCACGTCGAAGGGAAGATTCTCACTCGTCATCCAGCACCTCTGTCTTGATGTCACTGGTGGCTCCGCCCTGCCTCGCCAGTGCCAGGATGCTGTGATTGACAGCGGCCATCTCCACCGCCAAAGCTATGGGGTCCTGGTGTTCGTTTGGGCCAGTGTTGTCGTCCTATAAGGGAGTAGAGAACCAAAGATTGCTCTGAAGCCCTTTTGCCCTGCAAACCTGTTTGAGTTTTGATACTCAAAACTTTGATTTGTATGAAAATTTTTCATACAAACCACATCGGTAACATATCGGTTCGATATAGAGATTTAACACTAATAATTTAATAATTAATTAAATGTAATCTTTAGCAAATCTCAGAATTAATATATTTTTATACTGTACATTATAAAGTTGTGATGCCTAATTAAATGTGAAGCATTTCAAATGCATCAGTAATTATTAACCAGTACTGGCCATTTTAGTTCAATTAAAAAGTTAAAAAAGGCCTAATTTTTATTAAATTATAGGGCATTCTGGCAAAATCAAGTTGGGATGGTTGATTTATAGGGGTGTAAAGAACACACTCGTGTCACGATTCGATACAAATCATGATACTGAACTTACGGTACGATACTTATCGCGATATTTTAAACCAAAATAAAGAAGAGAGGGCATTATTATTACTTTTTTATTATTATTATTGTATTATTATCATCAAGACCCACAAATATTCCCCCAATGCATTAATATACATTATATTTAACATTATATATACTAGTTGAATGTAGTAATGACACTTCCAATGCTGACCTACGTTGGGTTCGCGCCTCTCCCACTATAAATGCACTATACATATAAGACTAAACCATGTAAAATGCTTTAAATAATCATACTACTAAAACAATGTGATCTGGTAATATAAATGATTTTTACGCTTTCACTTTGAGGAGTGCCATCCCGGAAGTGCGTATGCATGTCAAAATGACTATTCCAAACTGTAAATGGTTAGTTCATCAAAGCATTTTAATTCTGCATTTACTCGCTCTCATGTTGCTCTCGTGCGTCACGCAATCATTTGAACGTCCGTGTTTACTAAAGCATGTTCGTCTTTGTAAATCTGTTCATCATATAAAGCCATTGTGTCTCTTCAGAAGACTTGGATTTAGATAACCACATAATTTATTATTTTTATGATGCCTTTATGACATTTTAAGTTTTAGAGAAATAGACTTTACATGGAGGGACAGTAACCGCTTAGGTTTCATCTTCATTTGTGTTCGGAAGTTTGAACGAAATCTTGTTTGAAAGGACATGAGGGCGAGTACATGACAGAGTTTTAATTTTTGGGTGAATTATACCTTATAAATACTGCAAGCTGAGTCTTAGATAAAACTAACACTATATCGCGAATCATATCGTTTACATCAATAATACATATCGTTGCATTTTATATCGCGATATCTCGACATAATGTATCGTTACACCCCTATTGATTTATATATTAAAAAAAATCCCTTACCATTCCCAAAACTTGGTCAGCAGCTACTTGCTCACCATAGTCATTTCCATCGATCTCATCGCTGTTGGAATGACCTCCCGGGCTTTGGACATCAATCCCATGACTCTCCAGGATTGCTGCTTCTTAGAAAAAAACAGACCTTGCCATAACATATCTGAGCCCATTAGGATGTACCCAACATGATGGAATGGAGTTTTCTGAAAGGCATTTTTCTGTAAATTCAATATTTCTGATGAATGCACATTTTGAATGAGACAGCTGCAGCACGGTGATAACAATGCAATGGAAATAATAACATTGTCCATATTCAAAATGCATTGTTGCGTGTAATTCGAGCTTTGTCTGTCCCCAGAGGGCTTCAACATTACCTATGTTGGCTCTTCTCTTAATTTCCTTCCGTCTGTTGGCAAACCAGTTGTAAACTTTCAGAGACGTGACCCTCTCAAGATCTGAAAGCTTCTTCCCTTAATCAAATCACAGCAGAGCTCATCAATAATGTCTGGGGCCACGATAACAGGCATTTACACATGCATTCATCTTCTTTATGGGGGTTGTGTTTAAACATCCTACCTGGTTTTTGAATAACTGCATTGCAGGCGTTGGCGATTTCCTCTCGTTTGGCTTCATCGGGGTACTGGTTGTCATTGAAATAACTGCAGAGACAGATAACATTAAGTTATCATGCAATTCACACATTTTATAACTAATAATAAAAGACTGAATTATGTCTTTATTCAACCTAGATTAGATAACCTTTAGATTGTCACAATACCAACATTTTAGTAGTCAATACCAATGACAGTGATATTTTACATTTTTTGATACTAGTAATGATATTATAGCAAAACATATACTATACATACGGTATACTATGCTTTATTTAAAGTTAATTATTGATAAAAGTTTAACTAATTGAAATAAAACTGGCATGTAGCCAATCTGTCAACTGAGATAACATTTCTTCATGTAATTATTTAAAGTTTTTTAGCTTTTAGTATGACTGTATTAGCCTTAAAGTTATGAATAAGCTGGTATGTTCCAAAACTATGACAGAATTTGCATTTAGGAGATATAAGCATTCAAAATTTACAGTCTCTCACTTCCGCTAAAACGAATCTCAGATTTTGGTGACATCATCGCAGACTTCACTTTCTCGTCAAATCTTCTGTCCAATCAAAATGCTCTCTAGAATCTAAAGCCCGCCCCCTTACACTGCTGAAGCTGCGGCTGAAATCGGTCAGTTGTTAACACACATTTACTAATTTCTACATGGTGAAAGGCACAAAGCACATTATATATGTGATAGGAAACCATTCAGTGTAAATATGCTTTCATTTGAGGCGAACAAAGTCTGTTTTCACGTTAGTTTCACGCACCGCAGCTGCGCATACACCCCTAAATTTAGACTACAGACACGAGAGCACAGCGCGGATCATATATGTGCGAGTCCGCGCAGACAACAAACATATCGGACCCATTTGAATTCTGCACAGAATGCTGCATTTCAAAGCGATATGGAGGAGATTATGATGGTAAACAGTGTTAGAGGAAACTGGCTTTACCAAACAGAGAAAGGTCCGCTCTTGCGCTCTAGTCAAACTGTATATTAACGAAACGCTATTGGCTGTTTCAAAAAAGGGGAGGAGCTGCTAACAGCTGGAGCCGTTTCAGGGGAAATTACGTCAACACGTTGAATAATGCAGCGCGTTTCAAGGCACTTCAGTGGGCCTTTAAATCAAGTTTATAATACAAATAAATTGACAAAAAGATAATGTCAATGTCAGCTTTATTTATAGCACCATTCAAGTAACACACGTTGACCGATGTGCTTTACAACATCTATATATAAAATAAAATAAAAAAAAGATTAATAATGACAATACACATTTTAATAATCATAATAAAAATATTCTCTATCAATGTATTTATATCTATTTCAACACTAGGGATACGTAATGGAAAACAAGTGTGTATTAAGTTGTATTTTAAAAACGTGTATGGAATCAGCATCCTTGACATTTATTGGTAAGCTATTCCAAAGTCTAGGAGCTACTGCCACAAATGCCCGATCCCCGTTCCGGCTTAATTCAGCCCTTGGAATTTTAAGCTAATTTTGAGTTGTTGATCTCAATGTTCTTCCTGATTGATGTTTAATTAACAGGTCTGATAAATAAGATGGTGCAAGGCCATGCAGAGATTTATATAAAAGTAGAAGTAACTTAAAATCAATTCTGTACTTTACTGGGAGCCAATGTTAAGAGACTAGCGACGGAGTGATGTGTTCATGTTTTTTAATATTCACCATTAATAATCTCGCAGCAGATAACTTTACAATGAGGTTCAAAGTTCGTTAACCTTAGTTATTGCATATATTTAAGAGTGTTTAACAAATTGTATAAATTAACATTAGTTTTCTATAAATAGACAAATAAACAATACATATTCAATAGTATATTTATAAATTAAAATTAAATTTGATTGTTGTACAAAATGTTCATTGTTTAATCCTGTTAGCACCTGTGTTTTCCATAGTAAACAACTGTTTATTAAACAATCAATTATGACAAGGGAAGGGAATATTTAAAAAAAAAAATAGCTTTCAATTAATTTGGTTATTAATTTGGTTATCAAGGATAAAGCTGTTTATTAATCTTTGTTAACATTATTTAATGGAAAAGACATTGTTGCAAGTTCATGTTAGCTCAGGTCCATCAATCAATAGATCTTTTCCTTTTTTTGTGTATTAGAACATGTTGAAATTAACGTTAACAGATTAATAAATGCTTTAGAATTATTTTTTTCATCATAAATTCATGTTAACTAATGTTCAAATGGAACTTTATTGTAAAGTGCCACCTAATAAAACCTACAGAAATGTACTTTAATAGGACGACCCGCGATGACCTGTCCTGACCATTCACACAATTTACTGCATCCTCTCACCTCTCCATCACCGCCAGACACTCTTTCCTCCAGGTGAAGCGGCTTCCACGCCGCAGACGGAAGCTGCCCTGGGTGCTGCTAATGGGAGGGGGCGTTTGACGCCACTCCACAATGTCCTCCAGGGCCATCGGGGTGGGCCGCATCGCTAGTGTTGCACCTGGGACACAAACATGACACGTTATATCAGATGAAGTGTCATAAGTGAAACAGTCTGTGTGCTTCTGAGGACAGACTTTCTGGTAGACTAAAGCCTTTTCACTGTGTCCGGAAGCAAATGATAATGAGAAACTGGTGTTCTGGGGTTTGGGACATTATCTATTCACTGAACGTCTGATAGCTTCCCTCAGATAAGCCTGCATGAAACTGACAGAGCACAAGATCACAATAATTATTCATGTTATGGCTGTTTAACAATATATGGCTGATATTACATATTTTGGCTAAATACATTCAAAATAAACCAAAAAAAAAAACAAAAAAAAATCTAAAAATCTAAAAATCAATCAATCATTTTGGATGTTTCAAGTGAATTTAGGCATTACAACATCATAATGTAAGGTATGGATATTAATTTAGATTGCTTTTAAATCAATTATTTTTAGGTGACCATTAGATGATGGCTGTAAGATTGTTACTACTATAGACTTTGCGAGTATACATGTCGTGATATAGTCACAATTGCGAGTTTATATCTCTTTTGTCTTTTTATATACATCTTTTTTTCCTCAGAATTGGACTTTATATCTTACAATTCTGACTTTTCTGACAATTGCAAGAAAAAAAAGTCTGAATTATGAGGGGAAAAAAACAAAATATGAGTTGTAAACTCACAACAACAAAAAAGAAAGAAAAAGTCAGAAGAAAAAAGTCAGAATTGTGAGATATAAACTTGCAATAGTGGAAAATAAGTTAGAATTGCGAGATGTAAACTTTTACATTTTCTTATATATATTTTTATTTTGTATCTTCCACCAGGCAGAGGTCATGTAAATAGGGGAGATTAACATAAATTAAATTAAATTAAACATTTCCCAAACAGGATATGTTCCTAGAACATTTTTTCAACCAATAATATCTTTTGATTTTAATAGAATGTTTAGAGTTAAAGTTAAAATGAATGATAGAAATGTTAGAAAGATATTAGCTGTCCTACAAGGGTAAATGACATTGGTGTTGGTATTACCAGGTGTAGTTTTCTCTAGCTGGTACCAACGGTAGAAGGCTCTTTTCTTCTGCTCACTGAGGTCTGATCCCTGCTGGAGCAGCCAATGAGAGATCCGGCTCTGACTGATACCTGCAGAGAAAGACACACACAGCACATAAGGGCAAAATCTGACTTGCATACGTCTCTCTAAGGCCGGACGTGATAAATCCCACGACCTTAATAAAAGGCAGCCATACGATACAGCTGACATTTCTTTCTTAACAAAATATCATGGAGCGATTTAAAGGGTTAGTTCACCCAAAAATGTAAATACCGTTATTAATGACTCACCCTAATGTCTTTCCACACCCGTAAGACCGTTCATTGTCGGACATAGTTTAAGATATTTTATATTTAGTCTGAGAGCTTTCTGTTCCTCCAATGTAAGTGAATGCACACTATACTATCCATGTCCAGAAAGGTAATAAAAACATCATCAGAGTAGTCCATATGTGACATCAGTGGGTTAATTAGAATCTCTTGAAGCATCGAAAATACATTTTGGTCCAAAAAAAACAAAAAAACGACTTTATTCAGCATTGTCTTCTTTTCCATGTTTGTTTTCAATCCGCAAACAAAGATTTGAACGGTCATGAATCAGCGTATCGATTCAGTATTCGGATCGCTAATGTCACGTGATTTCAGTAGTTTGACACGCGAACAAAATCATAAATCAATACGCTGATTCATAACCGTTCAAATCTTTGCGGATTGAAAACAAACACAGAAGAGAAGTTGTAGTTTTTGTTATTTTTGGACCAAAATGTATCTTTGATGCTTCAAGAGATTCTAATTAACCAACTGATGTCACATATGGATGATGTTTGATGATGTTTTTATTACCTTTCTGGACATGGACAGTATAGTGTGCATACACTTTCATTGAAGGAGCAGAAAAGCTCTCGGACTAAATCTAAAATATCTTAAATTGTGTTCCGAAGATGAACGGAGGTCTTACGGGTGTGGAACAACATTAGGGTAAATCATTAATGACATAAATTTCATTTTTGGGTGAACTAACCCTTTAACTGCACTCGTTTTTATTACACAAAATAACTAGAAAAATGTTTATCACAATATAAATCCTAATATATTACTTTTTCAATTTGAAAGAACAAAAAACCACAGCACACTAACCTGTAACTTGGGCAACTACTGCCTGTGATATTCGCCGATTCCCCAAGAATGCTTTAATCTCTTCTTTAATTATAGCACTGTCCATTCTACAACAACGGCGAGAGAGAGAGACACACACGCACTGAGACTAAAAAAATGACATCAAATGAAAAACTGCAATACTATTTTAGGTAACATTTTTTAAATAACCATTTATCACAACAAAAATGTCCCTACTGCATATCTTTAAAGTCACCATGAACTTCCTTATTTTTATGGAATATTTCATCGCAATATTTAATCATAAAAATTTCTCCCACTTGCAGTGGCATCTCTTCTCTGACAGCTTCCTGGCGCAGGGGCAACCTGTCCCTCACAAGAGATCACAGCAATAGCAATGATCTAATGATCTAATGATCCAATCAATTCCAGATAGACGTCACGTAAAGTCATGCCCTACATTTTTTTCTTGTTCAAGAAGCTGTTTGAACAAGATGCTGTTAAACTCATATATACGTCACACACAATACAGAAGAAAAGAATACTACGTTACTATATTAACCATGTTATCATGAACATCTAGTCAGTACTAATAAAGCTCATTTAAGTCACAAATAATGGTGTCAGTTATAAAATTATTACCATTTTGTTCTTCGTTTAAGGAGGGGTAGAATGAGGTTTGAAATATGTGACCAGCAATATGCTGTTAACGAACACCTGTCGCCACCCACACTGATGAGAGATGTATATGTATGTAAGTATGTGCTGCATGCTCTCTTAATAACAAAATAAACACATGCAATAATTTTGTTAATAAAGCATCGGATCATTGCAATGTGGATATGTTTGCAGCTCTGCTATTCGGCACTCTAGTAAAGTCATGTAACATTTATTTATAGGCAGCGTCTAAGTGCAAATAGCAACTACATTATATTTACACCAAGTCGAAACACTACTGACTTTGTGATTGGTTGATAGGTGGATGGCGAAGCTTCATGCCAAAACACAACATGTCAACATCAACATCAGTTGAGGGCTGCAACAACAACTTTTAAATGACAATATCCTGGCCGAACTACTGTTGTCAGTGATATAAGTATTTGAATTGAACATGATTTCTTAATGTCTAGTGACATATCAGGGCCATTTTATGATTAAAGGTAGCCTGGATGCCAGCCGAACTTAGCCCCGCCCACAAAAATTTTAGGTCGGGCAATTCGGTCTGGCCTCGCTCCATAGAGGAGTGATTATCCCTGAACAGAAACTGTTCGGAGTCGGACCAATGAAATCATCAGGGCGGGCTTTAGACGATGATGGACAGATGATCAACAGTAACGTAATCATGCACGTCATCAAAGGGGCTTGGATTATATTTGTTCGAATCCTAAACGGAGAGCTTGTTTGTATATGCATTCACCATCACAATTTCTCTCAGAAACGATGATCATGTTGGGTAACTGTGTATCATTAAATTATTTTACAACTCTGGCAAAGATCGTGTATTCCAGCCTGATTTCAGCGCGCGTGCAGACAGGGTTGCCAAGTTTTTACAACAAAACGCGGCATCTACTAGGGGGGTTCTCCGGTGAAAAAATGCCGTTTGGGGGGTAAAATGTGTGTTATTGTGGCAAGGTTGCCTGCTAAAATTCGCACTCCAGGGTCTATATATCACATAATAGTCGCTTCAACCCGCAGACATAGAAAAGAACCCGCGGAAAAAACGCGGGCTTGGCATCACAGTGCAGTCGAGCTCTTTTGACATTTGACAAGTAACGTTATGCGTCCCTTCGTTGCCCTGATTGGTTGTAGGTCTGTCCAATTGATGTCTTTCCTAGTTCGGTTGAAACACGCCCCATAATTAAAGCCCAATGGAGCAGTTTCAGACTCATATTCTGACTAGAATGGAGTATGACCACGTCAGGCTAGATTAAAGGGGTGGTTGCATGCGATTTCACTTTTTAAGTTTAGTTAGTGTGTGTAATGTTGCTGCTTGAGCATAAACAGTATCTGCAAAGTTACAGCGCTGAAAGTTCAATGCAAACTGAGATATTGTCTTTTAAAGTTACAGCAGTTTAGTGCCTACAAAACCGGCCGGTTTGGACTACAACGAGCTTCTTCCTGGGTTGGTGACATAATAAACCCTTGCTAGTCACCGCAGATGTGACTTCTGCCCGTAATGGTAAGGGCCGCGGCATTTCCAGACAACCTGTGCTTGGCACTTCAGCCAATAAAAATACATGAAACTACATTTGGCCATCTAACCGATCGAAGAACATTGCGTTTTTCGGAGGGATGGGCTTCATAGAAGCAGGAAGCAAACAATCCGTTAAAAGGACAGTGGAGACAGCGGTGTGGAATAAAGGTAAAATATAAGAAAAATACAGCGTTTAAAAAAAAAAAGTAGTATTAAGACATGTTTTACTGCGACCTATAAACACAACAAAGCCTAGAAAAAAACTCAGAACCACCCCTTTAATTTAAATACATTTCTTACATATAGTTCCTTTAAAAGTAGCAGTTCTTAGATGCTTATTAATTGCAATTTATACTTTATTTTGACAGATATACTATTTGCTAGCCTGGATGCCAGCCGAACTTAGCCCCGCCCACAACATTTTTAGGTCGGGCAATTCGGTCTGGCCTCGCTCCATAGAGGAGTAATTATCTCTGAACAGAAACTGTTCGGACCAATGAAATCATCAGGGCGGGCTTTAGACGATGACGGAGAGATGATCAACAGTAAGGTAATCAGGCACGTCCTTAAAGGAGCTTGGATTATATTTACTCGAATCCTAAACGGAGAGCTTGTTTGTATATGCATTCACCTTCACAATTTCTCTCAGAAATGATGATCATGTTGGTAAGTTCTCTGTGTATCATTTAATTCTTTTATTTTTTTACAACACCAGCAAAGATCGTTTATTCCAGCGCGTGTGCAGACAGGGTTGCCAAGTTTTTACAACAAAATCCGCCAACTAAGTTACTAGCCCTAAACAACAGGTTCTCGGGGGGTTCTCTGGGGGAAAAAATGGTGTTTGGGGGGTAACATGTGTGTTATTTTGGCAAGGTTGCCTGCTAAAATTCGCACTCATGGGTCTATATATATGTCGCTTCACATAATAGTCGCTTCAACCCTTGGACATAGAAAACAAACGAGGAAAAAAACGCGGACTTGGCAACACAGTGTAGTTGAGCTCTGTCTGTTGACATTTGACAATGCGTTGCTTCGTTGCTCTGATTGGTTTGCTCCATTGGGCTGCGATTATGAGGCGTGTTTCAACCGAACCAGGAAAGACATCAATTGGATAGACCTACAAAGGTCTATCCAATTGAGGTCTTTCCTGGTTCGGTTGAAACACGCCTCATAATCGCAGCCCAATGGAGCGGTTTCAGACTCATATTCTGACTAGAATTGAGTATGACCATGTCAGGCTAACTATTTGCACCTCAGACAGTGTTGTTGTACATTAAAAGGAGAATGCAATAATAACATATCAAAACATTTATTAAAATTATCAAATGGATGTCGCCTTAATGGGACAATAAAAGCGCTCCCTACCCTTACCCCAATAAATAGTTTAATTATTATTAAACATTTCGTTAAGCACTTTATTTCCACTTTTAGAACATTTTCTTCATTTGAAAGTAAATGCCTTTCCGATGTGATGGGAAAAGAGCGAGTTATGCAAAAGGGGGATTCGAACCAGAATCGATCGCATCAAAAACATGTTTCACAAGCCTTACTCTACTGACAGCGGACGTTGAATTACACTGAATTGCACTAACTTGAATTACACTGAAGACGTTGAATTACACGCTGCATTTTTTTTTATCTTGTGTGGCCCAACCAGGCATTGTTAGACGGAACTGAACTCTTTACTTGGTGTAAAGAGACACTTCATTGTTTACACAGCACTTTAAACAATAGACTGCTTAAAATCAAGCAGCTTTACTGTATTATCTATTAAAAATAGCGTCAGTGACTCGGTTTATCAGAAGTACAACATTTTCTACTATGTTCATGTTTTCACTCGCGGACATCTGACCTCGACGGACTGAAGGAAATTAACCAAAAAAGTCTTGATTGAAAGTCTGAATTGAAAGATATAAACTAACAACTGTGAGGAAAAAAGTCTGAATTTTAAAGGTGCCCTGGAATAAAAAATAGAATTAACCTTGCCATAGTGAAATAATAAGAGTTCAGTACATAGACATCACATACTGCGAGTCTCAAACTTCATTGCCTCCTCCTTCATATGTAAATCTTGTGATTCAAAAACACCACGGAAAAATAAGTGCTTCTTAACATAAACCCAACTGTGACGCAAGCGTTGGGGATAGTTTATATGCACACCCCCAACATTTGCATCTGTCCAAACATGTTCATTGTGAGGCAGAACTGACAGAGCCGAATTATCGAGACTGCAGGTAAACAAGACACTCGAAGATAGCAAAAACGGCTCTCATGGACACACATCATGTTCAGGCTGTGCAGGGGACGTGAGGACTTTTCATATGTCAACAGTCATGGTTGAGGTTTATTATACCGTAATTTCCGGACTATAAGTCGCTCCAGAGTTGCATCAGTCAAAAAATGCGTCATGAAGAGGAAAAAAACATATATAAGTTGCACTGGATTATAAGTTGCATTAGGGCAGAGCGGGAGCTGTGCATAACCGAGCAGAAGAAAGAAATTTTGAAGTGAGAGAGAAACTTGTGAGGGGCTGGCGAAAAGCAGAGGTTACTTTTACTGTAATGAAGAAAACAAAGAAAGCTAATCACGAGTCCACAGATGCTTGAACTCTCTGCCGGGAGAGGCTCGGCCGCACGAGACTACGCTGTAGCAGTGTGAATCGTTCTCGGCTGCATATTTTACTACATACAGTTTGTATTTTGCAGAATAAGATTTTCTTTATTGGGGCATTTTGTTTGTGTTCAGCCTTTCCAAGTTCTTGTCTTTAAGTTAATATTTCAGTTAAGAGTTTTTTTTTCTGTTTTCAGTTGTTTTTTTCAGGGGTAGGCTACAGGAGCAGCATAGAGCGCCCTCTCGTGGCTATATGTTTATTCTTGTCAGTCAGTATGAATTAAATTTGATATAGAAGTTGCACCTGACTATAAGTCGCAGGACCAGCCAAACTATAAAAAAAAAAAGTGTGACTTATAGTCCGGAAAATACGGTAATTGAATGCCACAAAAATGTATTTCAAAATTGTTAGTTTGTTCGGCCCATTTCAAGCAAGCTTCGCTCAGTGTCTTAAACTGAAGAAAGGGGCAACTGTATTCCTGCAAGCAGTAAGTAGTGATTTATCCACTTATTGACTGTTTAAACAATTTCTGATTAAATTGAAAGTTTCTTAGAGGGACCATATTGTCTAGATGACGCAAGATGCTAGTACAGTAACAATAGGAAACTCCAAGTACCGTACCAAACTAAATAGTGTGTCTAATGACAAAGGGTAATATTATTTTATATTACAAAATACAACCATAGATACGTTGCTTACAGATCGTTGACGCGATCCTTCTAGCAAACGTCACCTTTTCCATCATATAAGTTAAAACGGCAGTCATTTTACAAGGCTATTAATTTAAAAAAAATATAAGTTATATATTTATATTTTTGAGAACTGAAGTAGGCCTATAATGTTTTCGCATGCTTGTTCAGAGTACATCACAGTCACTGCGTAGCCTACATTGTGACTAACGTTATATAAACATGCAACATCGTTGAAGAAAAAAGACAAGTCTAAAATGTAGACTGAATGACACTTTAAGCAGAACATCTCTAATGGAAATTTCTTAAATGCAGCTCACTTGTTTATTGGTGTTTTCAGATCATACGTGCACGAGAGAGCTTGCGTACATATGGTTGCCAAATTGGATATGTTTAGGGAAAAAAACAGATAGTATACGTGTTATTTTCACATAAAAGCTCTGTTTGGGGGATTTAAATTGCTGAAATCTGGCAATCGCAAACACCGAAGCTCTTTCTCGTGCGCGGATGATCTGAAAACACCAAATAAAAAAGTAGGCTGCATTTTAGCAAACTCTATTTGAGATGTTCTGCTTAAAGTGTCATTCAGTCTGACTGTTTTCTGTCAGGACAGTCAGGACTCATGACCCGCTTCGCTAGACAACTGAACTGCTGTGCTGTGAGAGGCTGAAATAAGCCAATCAGAGCAGAGCTCAACATTAATATTCATGACTCTTCCAAATAAGGCAAAAACAGAGCATTACATCCTAGGGACAATTTCTAGGGTTGTATATGGACAATTTTTGCACTTAAATAAGCCACATACCCTCTATGTAAATTTAACATATTGTTTCAACTCATTCTAGGGCACATTTAAATAAACAGAACAAAGGAAATTAACCAGAAAAGATTTCGACGTGAAAGCCTCCATGCACACCTGTTTGTTATTTCTTATTGGTTATTTACTGTAACATGGGCACAGATGATCACTTCCGTTCTCTTTATTATTTCCTTTGGTAGATTATCTAAACTAGTGTTGGAAGAGGCGAGTAGCGGGAGCCAACTTTTTGTTGACTGCATTGCACCGGTTTAATGTCTTCATTTGCCTTATTGAAATAAAATTGAAAACAAGATGAGATCAGTCTTCCTTTTGTAGAAAATGATTACCTGATCATGAGCTATCCCACTACCTAACCTCTATGCGGATATTGAATGCAAATAACACCTACTTATTATGTAATCGCCACGGACCAATGATAGTACAAAGGTGATAACCAGCCGGAGAAATTTGGTTTGGCAAGCTGTTTCGAAACGAAGTTCGTTTTGGCCTGATTTTGTTCTAAAATACGACACATCAGTCCATTCTTTGATTTCGGTTGAAGTATATCTGGGCCTTGAGAATCAACTGACATTCAAAAAAGAATACAATAAGCTGGTTTAAACAAAGCCGGTTCTAAAAAAGAACCAGCACTTGTTTCCCAACCGTCACTTGACCTTCCAGCTGAGTTTATGACCCTTCTGCAGAGTTTCCCACTGACCTCATGAGCTCCTCGACTTTGTCGTCGATGTCCATTTCTTCATCGGGGTGCTCGAAAACGAAGGCCCTAGAGGAGGTGTTGCTAACAGCGAAGCGAGGCGGGGAGAGCTTCCCGTTGGGCATAGCGGCAAGGCTGTCCCGTCCGTTTTGGACCATGGGTGCTACTACCGGCATTGGGGTGGGGACTGTAGGGGGCGGGGAGGTGTCGTAGCTGTTGCTAGGAGATGGTGAGAGGCCATTGCCACGATAGCCGGTCTGCGTGGCCGTAGAGGTCGTCGAAGAAGAGGCTGTGAGGTTGTTAGTGGAGGTAGTGCAGGAGTTGGAAGAGGTGGTGGCGTTGCTGCTGTTGCCGTGGTTGACTCCGGCCGGCCCGTTTCCGCCATGGACGTGCCGGTGGCCGAACTTCTCCACGTGCTCACGGTCCAGCCGGTCGAGGGTGTCCAGGGCGTGCAAGATCTCTTGCTTTGTCATGCCACTTCGACGTAGCCGTTGCAGCAAGTCGATCTGCTCAATGGTAAAACGAGGCTCATCTGTATAATGGGACATTCTGCCAAGAGAAAGAGATAGAGAAAGCTGCTGCATTAGAGAATTGATGTCGGAGGAAATCCTTAATCCCATGCTGATAAAACGCGACACATGGCTGCATAGTGTGTAAAAGTCATAATAACATAGCCTAGACAAAAAAAAAACAATGCTTTAGTCTAAGAAATGCAGCGGAGGAGGTGTAGCAGGGGCCGCATGCGCATGAGCTCTAACTGAGCGTTATTTTTCCAAGAAAATGTCAAAGTCACCACACCTTTATCGACCAATCATTGCAACAGAAGTGCGGAGCCTGTCTGAGGTCAAGGCAAAGACACTGCATGCATTACCACAGAATTTTTAATAGACTTTAAACAGCAGAAAGCTGGGACACGTGAGGAGGGGGAAGGAGGTTAACTTTAGGGAAAACTGCCAAGAAAAATTCCATCTGAGGCGGCCAACCTACTTTCAGTGAAGAAGCTGAGGATGAATCTCTGTACAGGCATTTGTCTGAGAATAGTTCTCTCAATGCCAGGCTGACTCTTGCCCACACACACACACACACATGCTTTGCTGAATTGATATCCCATAATACATTGTATTTTAATTCATTTGGTCAGTGCCTGAGTTTTGAAAGGAAGCTACAACTTACGACGCAGCAAATGCAAAACTCGTGCCAATGCAATATGCATTCCATATGGCACGGTGTAATGCAATCAAGAAAACAGGAAAGCGGTGAGGCTCCTTTTAACAAAATGAAGATTTCAACTTCCCTGCGACATGTTCTTCAAGAATAAATTCTGCTGATGAGCGAGTACGACTGTCTCCTGGTGTCTGCACTGCATAAAATGAATAAAAAAAGATTTCTGCTCACCCAAGCACCCTTAAAAAGCTTCAAAAGGTTCAATTATCCAGAAGCATCGGATACAGAAAATCAGCAAAAACAACAATAAATCCATCCAGGAGTTGCTGAGAATTCATTCACTATCAGATCAGTTGGTAATTTGTATGCATTTAAGAACATTGGAACACATTAACCCTAGCATTTAGTTGTAGAAGCTGTACAACGTCAAATAAAATCACAAAACAACAGTCCCTTATTTTCCCACATGTGTGCACCACATATACCTTTTCAGGATGACTAAATCTCTATAGGAACATCCCAAATGTAAAGGTGTCACCTTAAACATCAGATCTGCTTTTGAATAATCACCTCCAAGCTAGCCGATAAACCACAATGATGGAGGAATTCAGAATCGCCCATATGGAGACGTGGGTCCGACCACAGGCACGCACAACCGCTTCTACTCAGATTAAGCTGTCACTTGATGACAAACCAACTCAGCTAACTGGCCTTGCCCACATGCAGTTGTGTAGGACCGGTAAGACAAATGTTTAATAATGCAAAATGCATCACTACTTACAATAGCAATCATCAAGTAAGATGCAATCTTGCTATTTCAAACTTTAAATGCAAGGCTACTGGTGTGCATGCAATTTTAATTACATTTTAATGCTCTGAGGAGTTTTAGAGTTTAGGTTCCTCTTTTTTTATTTGCATATTCATGGTCTCATCTGACACATGCATGGCAGCATCTATAAATTATAGCTATGAAACTATATTTGGAGGCAGAAGTTTTCAGAAAACTCATCTCTTCTGCAGCAGCTCAAAATCAAAGTTGATTTTGTCCACATGCCCTGGTTCTCTTCATCAGCGCAGCATCCAAAATAGCCCAAGCCTCGCTTTACTTCTATTCTCCACGATTTTACAGCCCATTTGTTTGATATGTAACTTGCGGTGATCTTTAAAATATCAGTTTACCTCTGTTGGCAGCTGGTAATTATTAGACGTTCATGCCCACTGATCAATGAAAATACAGCCCATCCAGAGACCCATCTTCTAAAGTACTTGATGCACACTGTGGTTCTACAAATAAAACTGTATAAACACATCGAATATGATAAGCATCTACAGAAACACTAGACTCATACGTAAAAAAGATGAATATTCAACAAGTCACACAAAACTTGAACAGCATATATCAAAGCTGATTTTAAGTTGTTGTTTTTTTAAGTTTAGGTCCAGTTTCAGCTGCGTCTTGACAATTATTTTTCAAAATAAGATAATCACACAAAACAAAAAGATTTAAAGCCCTGTCTGTAATTATAATCCATAAACAATGCTTTTGTCAAGTGGGTTTATAAGGAAAGCATATGATGTGCAGTATTATCCCCTATCCCCTATTCCCTGCTCCTACTAAGCAAATGAAACTTCATATAAAACCATTAACTGAATTCAGTCATGCTCAAACACATTCTTTTATTTTATAAATTTTACCCCACATAATAGTGTGGGGACAAACTAGGCACTCTGAGAAAATATAACTGTATGAAGAATTAGAACACAGGGGTTTCTTTATAATGTTTGTTATATTTGGATTGTTTGCATACGTGTTACTTTACATATCTGTAATATTCCACACACATGTAAACTTCTACTCTTGCTAACTGAATTCAGCTGATGGTCCCTAATTGGTAATTTACTAAGAAAAGGGGGAATGTTTGTTGTAATGTGAGCACTGAAGAAAGGAACGTGCTGAAACATGTGCTCATGCTTGTCTAGCTTTTAATTCACATGTGCCATGTAGTTTAAATTATTTTTTAAGTCAGGACATCTCACAAGCTTGTTGCCGAAAGTACAGACAGACGTTCAGCTTGAGAAAATGCTAAATGTCCCAAGGTGAGACATAAGAACAGGTTGAATGGACCATGGTAGGAATAGAGGAACATCCAGACTTACTTTGGCTATTGTTAAATGGATGCTAATGAATGTCCGTGTCATATAAAACAGGAATCCATATAGCTTGATCAGCAGTTTTTGTAGGTTGTTATGTTGGTAAAAAAATGTATCTTAATTTATGTAATGCAATGTGAAGACTTTACAATAAAAAAAAGCAAGGTGGGATACATATGTAGCATGTTCTACTTCAAAAATCCACTCTGGATTAATAATGTCTGCAAGTAAATTAAGAAATGTAATATTGACAAATACCATCATTGTTTTTATTATGGCCTACACTATAAAACTATTTACATACGGAATATTTATGAAAGCATCCAACTTCGGATGTGTGTGGTCTTCTTAAGAATGCCACTTTCCTTCATTAAAAATCACTGCAACTAAAAAAAATAAATAAAAAAAAATCAATGCATGAACTATCGAACACAATTTTTCCATACGTCACCTCAACCATTATATACGTTACACCCTATACCCTAATAATAGGATGCTGGCATGTTAAAACCCCCAAAAACAACAAAAATAATAATAATAACTATAATAATACTACCGCTCATAATAATATAGAAATATACGATACATAAATAAATAATAAATAGTCCATAATAAATTAAACGAGGTAAGCAAAGACACACACCAATGTCAACACAGTGTCAGTTGTTGCACAGTTGCAAGCATTTCTTTTCTAAAGCCCTATCCCACCACAGAATGAGAGCAGATGTGACTTCGCTAGGGATGGCTGACGCGAACCTGACGTTTCGACGCTGTATCGAGATCCCGAAGCGCGGATGCTTCGAAACGTTGCTCCGAGCTGTGATTCGACACACCCATGCCACGTGACTGCCGCTAAACGAAGCGCTGAAGTGTTTCATCAGGTGCGCCTGTCGAGACTGCTTTGATTAAAAGGGGCGGGAACAAACCACACAGTCACACATCTCAATGAACCTCATTCCCCAAAGTTTAAAAGTGAAGTTAATCCATCTTCACCTCGTGGGTTTTTGTCAGAGGAGAGAGATTTTGTGATATAAGTGAGATTTATTGTGTGCTATGGTTAGTTATATTTAGGCTAGATTTAAATGAGGCTATATTGACTGATCAGTGACCGATAGGATAGATATAGGCTAGTAACACATTCATATAGGCTAAGTTAGAATTATAGATATAGAATATATAGAATTATATATAGATAGATAGATAGATAGATAGATAGATAGATAGATAGATAGATAGATAGATAGATAGATAGAAGATATTCATAGGTGATATATTTTTGTTTTATTTTATTCGTTTATTTAATAGGGACCAAGTATATTCATGAACATTGTTGTATAAAAATACACCATGTAAATATGCCAGCATTAGTAAAAATAACTACTTTTCATCTGCAGTCCCTATAGGCAGATAACAAAAATAACAAAGACAGCCAACAATCATACAACATCATTCACATTCACCAAAAAACTAAACAAAAAATTACACAAATAGCAAGACATTGTTCATTCACCTCTATACTACATTCAGATTTACAGTGTAAGTGTACATGTACTATTGATAAATGTATGACAGTTAAATATGAGTGCACCTCTGGTTTTCAAGAAGCCACTGTTTTAAGAGTTTTAAAGGTGTTGAGTGTAGGACATTCTCTTGTTGAAAGGGGCAAGCTATTCCAGAGATTACCGCCTATTACTGACAAAACGTTTTGCCCAAAAGTGGTGAGCCTATCACGCAGTCTCCTTTGATACAGGCCCGTGTATAACCTCCACTGTCAAGTCTTTGGAAAAAGCCATGCAGTGGAGTGGGAGCAAGATTATGTCACATTTTGTAGACTAAACAAGTGTACTTAAACGCCTAAAATTATCAAAGCTTAAAAATGTATGCTTCTCTAAAATATCGCAATGATGAAATGACAATGCTTTTTTAAATCAAAAACGAAATCTCGTACTACATCTGGTGTGGGAGCATTTCCATTTGGAAACACCACATAAAGTGAGATGTGTGTATTGTATTGATCCAGAATGCAGGATCGGATCCATTAACTTAATTTTCAGTAATTTTCACTCATTTGTATGTCATAATTCATATTTTTTAATAAAAATGTTATGGAACAAATGACACATTGTGGCTTTATTTCTTTTAATAATCTTAATTTTTCAAAAAAAAAAAAAAAAAAAACTAAAAACTAAAGTTATTTACAATGAGGAGGCTACAGGTTACAAAACCGAGTAGTTGTGAGCCAGATGTTAAAAACGTGTTTTTTTGGTGTGGTTTTTTTTACAAACAGTAGATCACAGTCAAGGTTATTTCAGATCAATACACGCCAGTGTCCACTAGATGGCGTCATGGAGACGGGTGTCGGCTGTTGTTTCGAAGCTTCGGCACATTTGCTTCAACTGTTTCAGTGCTTCACGAAGCCTCGGTCTGCCCATCACTAGACTTCGCATGCGATCCGAACCAGCAGTCGAACCGAGCTCTTTTACCCCCGGGTGTCATTTGCACGTCAACGCATGTTTCATGTCTCCAGACAGATTTAACAAATGACGCCTTTCTTATAATTTGGCATCTCAGACTTACCTGATTGTGCGCGTGCGGGGCCTCCGTGCACCACAGCATTTATTCAACTCAACTGACAGTGTTTCCGTCCCTTTTAATCCCCGTCGCCAGACATGAACCAGCAAAACAGGACGATGTCCGACTCTCCCGCTACCTTTCTCTAATTTGATTTCATTTCAAGGCAAAAACTGATTCGCCTTTGTCTGACTGACAGAAGCCATATTGATATTAACAGAAGCGCTGCGGTGGTTTCATGGGACTTGTAGTTTATCTCTGCGGGCGGAAAAGTGACACTCAATGGGAGTTCGCCGAGCGCCGGACTACAAATCCAGTGGAATATGGTACAGTTTCATCCTCGATCATTTTTCACCAACTGCTGCAGGAACAAAAATGTTATTTCTGACTTTTTATTCGCTGAAGACATGACGACAGAATGTGGGATTTGCTGCTTATATTTTTCCAATTTTATTTTCTAAAATATGAGTTTAAGAAACTAGGTAATAATGAGGTGTACACATATTTTCAAAAATATGCATCCTCTGGAGTCTTAATATTTGTTCCACGTAAAATTAGTTTTGTAATTATAATTATTTTTAATAATAATAATAATAATAATTATTATTTAGAAACGCTCACTTAATCAGATATTTATTAATTTATGTCGTGAGAAAAACAACTAAAATATAAATGCATGTTTGATTAAACTTCATGAAATCAAATGTATCTTAACACCTGCAAAAGGGATCGCGCGCGCGAACGCGTGTGCGTGTGTGTTTTGTTGTTGTTGTTTTTTTTTACATCCTGGTGCCCTCTAGTGGACATTTACCGCAATCGCCATGAGTTCTTACTTACAACAGTATCATCATAGGAGACGCCGGGGTTAGTTGTCACAAGAAATATATTTTATTTTAAAGTCGAGTTACACAAATATGTGTTTTATTATATTGGTTTCAAATACTAAGTTCAGTAAATTTTGTGAATTCTGTCAGCCTAATGCAAACTCAATGTACAATATGATAGTTTTGTACTGTTGGTGAAGCTACATTAAACCAAAAATCAGAGTCAGGGAGTTTTTGTCACATTTCTTTTTAATACACATTTCTTTTTATTTTTTTAAGAAGCAAGAAAAAAGTATACTCATGATCAGTGAGTTTGTGTTAAATTAACTGAAGGCCATTGAATAAGGCTTATTTTGAGCCTATAGGTGTTATAAGTCAATTATATGTTGTAATTGTGTAAACGGGGTAAGAAATGTGCACTGCAATCTGCAATAATATGACTGTTTTGATATGTCATTCTGTAAAGGACTTGCTGGCTTTCGCATCACTTCTGATATTCCCCTCTATCGACACGAGTAGGTGTGAAGGCTGTGTGATGACGAGGGCCACAGGTCTGCTGTGACAGATGTTATAGGCCTAGAGAGATGTCATGACACACATACACATGACAGCCACCTGCAAGGAAAGCAGATCAATTTAGCTCAACGAGACATAATAATTCTATTTATAGGGAACTTTGACAGAATCCAATCACTGTTTTACTGAATTGCCATTAAGCGATCAATTGAAAAGAAACTCCAGAATTCATTATTTGTACAATATTAGGCCTGATCATCTAACTTTCTTGTGTTATCTTAATCCTTCAGCTAAGTAAAAATAGTCCCCTGCAATGTTAAAAAAAATCGGTCTACAATAAAAACCACAACAATATTTCAGTATTACTATTGAAGTCCTAAGGTAGCTACCATCAATAATACAAAATGGGATGATCTAGAGAGTAAATTCAGCGATTGAGCGATAGAAAAGACATGAAAGAAGCGGCAGTTTCAGTTATGTGATGAGGGGACTAATACGGTGTTGTCTAGGGTTGCAAAATCCTGGGAATTTTCAAGGCGTAGGCTAACTTTCCATGGGAATTACTAGGAAATAATGGGAATAAACTGGGAATTTACAAAATTGCAGGTAAACCTATAACCAGGAACCAGCATAATCTTGGTTAAAACAATCAGATTTAACGCAATTTTAGTTGAATTTCTACACTGCACAGATATACTGCAGGGCTAATGAGGCCACACCCCCTGCACGCACTCTGCATTCCTCCATCGCAAGCACATTTCATCAAAAACGTTAATATGGTTAAATATTACAATTAACATAATGGTTTTCTATTTTAATATAGGCTACTTTGAAATATAATTTATTTATGTGATGAAAAGCTGAATTTTGATCTGCCATTACATCAATAAATTAAGTCATTATGATATGCTGATTTGGAAAGAATTGTGTTGCTAATATATATATATATATATATATATATATATATATATATATATATATATATATATATATATATATATATATATATATATATATGAATTAGAAGTTAAAAAAGAACAGTATTTATTTAAAAGATAAATTGCAACAATATACACTACTATTTAAAAGGTTGGAATCAGTTTTTTCCCCCATTCTTTTTGAGGGGGTAATAATTTGGCAAGGGGTCCAATTTCGGCACAAAACTGGAAATGTTCCATCCCTTTGCAATTAGTGTTGCCATAGATTAGATATAAGGTAATGTGACCACTAAATGTCATGATAGAACAACCGGAATTATTACCAAAGAGTAGCCTAAATAAAATGAAATAAAACATCACATCACACACATGAGTCATTCCACGAAAACGGTCAGATTTGGACTTACATTTTGGTTTAAAAAAAAAAAAAATCTAAAATTGTGTAACTTTTCTGAACACCCCACAACATTAATGACATATTTAACTTCCAGAAAAATATATTTTCCCACCTCAGGCAACAAATCCCTATTAATAGTCATTATTTTAAGATATGGGAGCTCTCTGAATATGATTATAAAATGTGTTTATAATGAAATGAACATTTTCCTATAAATCAGATGTCCCTCACTAATTCAGTAATTGCAGATATAAAAGTTACATAAAATCTCACACTTTTCCTGTACTAAAGCCTGAAATGGGCACTTTTTGTGACAGCAACCTCATAATTTTTGATCAAAGATGCATCTTAACTTCAGAATAAACTAAACTACTTTTTCATATACTTAATTTTTTAAAAATAAAAATGTAGGTGTGACAGGGTTGAGGGTAACAGGGTTGAAAAGACAAATACACCTAACTTAACATATAAATAGTTTTTTGTTTTTTAAACTCATATTCAATGTAAAATGTTCTATAAACACTGTATTTCATTATGTAACCAAGAAAGACAACAGATATAAATTGCAATTAAACTGAGTTTTATTAACCCGACTGCAGAAAAAAATTAATGTGTAAAATAACATACACGTTAGAACATTATAAACTGACTGAATTGGTCATAAGAAAGCATACAATGTGTGTGTGTGTGTGTGTGCGTGCATGCGTGTGCGCACACGTGAAGAGTGTTTGTGCATGTGCTTTGTACAATTCAAAGTAGATTTGTGTAAAAGGGTTTAAGGGTTACTGAGGTACGGAACTAATGTGATTTTAATAAATAATCATGAATTTGCTTAGAAAAAAATAAATAAATACATTTCCAGCAAAAAGGCCCTAATTTTATCATAATATTATATAGCCCAAATACAATTTCAGTGAAAGGCATGAGGGACATGGAAAAATAGGTGGTGTCAACTGAAAATACAAGATCATTTCTAATATAAAGATAAAATGTATGTCTTATAAACAAACTTTATTAAAGGAGACATTTCAATTGATACAAAAAGCTTTTAAAAATAGATTTTGGTGACCCAAAAGATAAAAAGGTCAGAGGGACTCTAATCATACCGGCTTCGTGGAATGACTCATTTACAACATGTCCCAGCAAAACTGGCAAAGCATATTTTATTATAATTTCTCATGCATTACACCTTTACATACAGTCATTCATCTCAAAATAAAGAAACCAGGTTTCAAAGTTCAAGATACAAAGTGCTGGAGAAAATGATCTGATGTCCTGCATCATACCCACTTTAGCACAGTTCATTACGACATTGTTCATTTTATTCTGTGCACTTCTGATACGTTTCAGTTCCTCTGAAATACCTGATGAGCAGTTCAAGGCAAGCAATCGATAGGCGCTTGAGTCATGAATACAGCTGAAGTATCTGCAGTACAACATCATGAAGCAGATGCATAGGCGGAGGGTGAACCAACTCTAGGGTGAGGCTAGATGGGATTCCTCCTTGAACACACATGTAAATAGGTGACACGTAACTATTTCATGATAGTCTATCAACATCCTACATATCCCAGCATAAACACTCTTGTTTTTAAAAGTGGTTATGCTCACAAACCACTAATAATTTGAACAGACAAGAATGCGGGATTTGGCATGGCAACCAGTTCGAATAATAATAATAATAATAAACAGCCTAACCATTGCCTTACTAATGCAGTAAAACATATTTTCATCAAAATCTGAATGGATTATCACCCAGGGTTAGGGTTAGGACATGAAAAGCATAAAAGTGCATTAAGTGCCCCGCTTAAATCACTAAACTGTCACTCATCTTAATTAATCGCGGTCACACAAAGTTCTGATAATCGATTAATCTAATGCTGCAAAAATACATTGGAAATAGAAAAACATATTTATATTAGTTTTGATGCTCTCACGAGCGCAATCACCAAATATGTTTATGCTTATCAGTTTGCGATGAAAGTATTCGCGAAAGTGCAGAATTCAGAGTTCAGCTTGTGCACTGACCAAAACCCCGGTGGGTCAGCGATTAATCTTAACACCTCTGATTGGCTATTGCATTCATAAACTCAAAAGAGTCGTGTGTGATTGGTTACAGTGTGCAACGTTGTAAAAAAGTGTGATGCAACATGAGCAGATCAAAATGTAATGCCGCAATAGACAAAAGTCATTTTCTCATTATTAATAGATGTAGTTTAAATGTGCAGGTGCATTTGTGGACCTTCATACAGCCCCCATTTTTTAATTTCTTTTTTACCTGGGGTCTTACACACACTACACCTATGAGCAGATGGCATGCAAGCTTTCTGGCTCTCATAACTGTCGCACCTTATCCTCATGCCCATATCTACATACCTGCACAGTGAAGAGTATAGTAAGCTACTGCACTGTAAAAAAAATAGTGTCACTTTAACTTAAAAAAGTAAGTAACCTGGTTGCCTTAAAATTTTGAGTTTATTGAAATTAAAACTTTGAGTTGATACAATGAGGGAAATTGGTTTAATAAATAGAAACTCAATATATTATTGTATCTGAACCACATAAAAAATGTGATAAATCATGAAAATAGCTAAATTTGGCATGTTTCACTGCGTCATCACAGACAAAACACTCGCAGTTACCCAATATGCTTACAAAATCTTTTAATAATATTTCAATAAAGGTTGTCGATTCTCAAAAATGTTCATTGTATTAACTCAAATTTTTAATTTCAATAACCTCAAAATGTTAAGGCAACCAGGTAACTTATTTTTTAAATATTTTTTTTACAGTGGACGAACGTAACTTGCCTCACCTTACAATTTATCAGCAGACCCCCAAAATAAATCTTCTATTCAGAAGCTATCAAAGACAGAAAGAGAAGTCCAAAAGTCTGAGACCACACTCAAAATGTTTTTTATGCATACAAGCATAGTAGGGTCAGTAAGAGTTGCACTTATGCTCACCAAGGCTGCTTTTATTTTATTAAAAAAAAAACCAACAACAATAAAACCAGTAATATGCAGTAGTCTTCAGTCACATGACCCTTCAGAAATGCCTTTACTCTGGTGTTATCAATTTAATGCATCCTTGCTGAATAAAGTATTTTTAATTCCAAAATAATAATAAAAAATAATTAATAAAAAATAAATTTCATGGTTGGTAATCAAATTAGTACATTTGTGACATTGATGTGACTCTCTGTACAGTACAAATGAAATGCAAAATAGAAAATGCAAAAAGAATGCAAAATATATATTCACACTAGTGGTCTCAGACTTTACAGATTTAATTTTATAAACTTGGTAGAACCCACAGTAGATCTACCATCACGGCATTTGTGCAATTTTATTTTGGCATACAAAGTGCTAGTTTGGCCAACCAAACAAAAAGTCAAAACGTGGTGCAGCAAAGCTTCTCCCAGCACCTCAATCTTAGAAACAAACCTGAGCTTCAGTTCTCCATATTCTTTACCTTTAGAGCAGCAATTGATATTTTAGCTACAACATTCAACACATATGAGAATATGTGAACAAGCCTATACGTCTGTATTATAAAAGTAATAGTATTTCTAAACTACAGGCAGTGCAATCTGGCTTTTTCATAAAGTCATTATGATAGTTTGTTTGTAAAGGTAATATTTATCTGTCCTCACTAGTTTCTGCAAGCCTGTTATTCATTATGCCCAGGGCTCCGACCCCACCAGAGAATCCATTGTGCCTGTTTGTTGACCCACATGGCCTGGGATGGCCGTTGGCAGTCTCAGACAGTTGTTTCTGCATGATCGCCAAGTTGACCTTATTAGCCACCAGGAAGTCTCTCATGGAGATCATCTCTCCAGACATCCTGCGTCCATCCGTCTCGCTCTCATTCACTGCATCTGTGTCTATGGATATGTTGCGAACACGTGTTCGGAGATGGCCCGGCATGATCGCATTCCTACGGGGCCGGAGAGACCTCCCGGGGCAGTGACGGCATGGTATCTTAAGCTTTTTCAGGAGCCAGTTGAGCACCTGTTTGATAACGATGGAAATGACGTTGAATAGCGAGTAAATGCAGCAAACACCCATTAAAATAAAGAGAAAATTTACAATTCGGTAGATGGTCTGGTTCTCATATCTGGCCCGCTGGCTGCTGACCATATCCCCGAAACCAATGGTGCTGAATGCCACAAAGCAGAAGTACAGTGAATCCAAGTATCCCCATCCCTCGACTGAGGAGTACATGGCCGAAGCACAACAGGAAATTATCATTGCCGCCACACAAAGAATCAACATCACACAGTACACCGAAGGCTTCCATCCCGCAAGACTGTCTTCACGATTTAACCTGTCATTGCTCGAGTCTTGTCTGCTGTCGTGAGGTAAAACTCCTTTGCGTCGCCGTTGGACTTCATGGCAGGATTTGAGCACAAAAGCCAGCACGGTTATTATTCTTTCCAAGAACAGGTTAAAAAATAAAATGGTGGCTGCACAGCCAATGAGGCCATAAAAGATCAGGAAGATTTTGCCCCCGACTGTGGCAGGTGTGGTCATTCCAAACCCTGTGGGAAATGAGAGGAAGACATTTTAATTTATACCTATATATAACCGAATAAACATTGCTGAATAGCCACACACTATTGTCTTCTTTCTCAAAGAGAAAAAAAGTTTTGCTATAGGTGACAGATCCTGAAACATCTCTCATCTTTTCCTTGCCACGCTGATTGAAATGCAAATAACAAGTGGATCGCATTATTCTAGATGTTTTCCCCCATCACAAAGCTAGCATTGAGGAGGACATTGTGAAGACAAGCACACTCACATCCTCGGCTCAGGTGCCTAATAGTGCAATTTGATCACTGAGAAATAAAATGAAACAAAACTAAGCAGCATTCGTTAGATTAACTCCATGTGGCAAATAGCAAGATAATAAGTTACAAAGGTCTTCATCATTTGCAAATTGGGAGGTTGTGGATTCCCCTTTGAGACATTTTCCCAGGAATTAGTGAGGAATACAGGCAAGAGGAACTGGGCAATTGTGTAAACACATCTTTTATATCATTAGCTTTCAATGCAGATAAACATAACTTTAGGAAGTTGGGGATATTTTCCAACTTGGAATAGTAATAAAATAAAATAAAATGCTGGCCTATGTATAGAAAATGGAGGGGGAAATGTTTTTAACTCACTATATAACATCCTTTGTGTCAGGTCTGAAATTGTAGCCTACCAGAAGCAAAGTTTTCAAAAGCTGCACAATTTCTGGTTAAGCCTATAGTATTGTCACGGTTATGTTCAGTTTTAGTTTTGTTCATTGACTTTCGGTTTGTTTTCATTGGTCACGTTTCTTTGTTCAGTTTCCCGCCACTCGTCTGTCTCCATGGCTACCACCATTATGGGTTTATTTACTTCAACGGTGTCCATTCTTCTGCACTCTTCGTCAGGTCACCATACACCTATCTTTAGTTAGTTGTGTTGTGCTTTTGCCTGTCTCTATTAAATTACGTTTGAGAACTGTATTTACCTGTCTGCACCTTCCTGCCTGCACACACAACCAAGTATAGTCACTCCTTATAATAAATATCAATAACTTTACACATATAGCCACATGCAGTCAAGAAAACTTGCAACAATTGTCTAATATCTCTCCTGCTGCTTATGCATGTGTGTTATTTAAACTAAATTCAATATATATATATATATATATATATATATATATATATATATATATATATATATATATATATATATATATATATATATATATATAAACATATCAAATAGTATTTGCAAGTATCTTCACACAGCAACATACAGTAAACACTAATGTAAACTCGACCGCATTTCTGTGGTTGACTTGCGTTAACTAGTCAATAATAAATATCGTTTCGTCTTCTTTACAGTTTACATTCAGGAACTATTTAAGACAGATTTTGGTCACCGTGTCCTCAATGAACCCGTTTTTTTCTGGCAAGACTTTAGGTTATAAATAATATTCAAAAAGTAAGAAAATGTATGTAGGCTATACACACATATTGCAAATAAAAGGTTAATATAAACCCTATTGTGAATTTGGGTATATGAATACACAATAAACAACATATATTTACGAATATTTCCTTATTAGTCAGGATATATATTATGCTTTTATATCATTCTTACCGATGGTGGAAACGACAGTACCGACAAAATAAAAGGCTCCAGTAAAATCCCAGCGTGGTCGGAGGGTGTCCACCCGTATTCCTGCTACGTTAGCCTCTTCATAATGTCTCAAGAACTTCTCCAGATCACTTTTGTTGAGGTTGTACTTTTGGCTAAAGAGATCAAACCGCTGAGCCCACCTTTCCTTCGCCAGTTTCTCCTTGGGATGCTCCAGGGCTGAAAACACCGCGGCTCCGCACAGGAGGTAGAGGATGATGAGGAGCAGCAACATTATGAACCTGGCATTATCTTCATTAACAGGACCACAACAGCACGCGCCTCTACATGCCATTATGTAACAACTGCTGGACAGGACTGGTAATAAAGTATCCACATCTTACATTTAACGTTGGTGTGCATGCAACTGTAAGTAACTTCTTCGTCTTCCATTATTCTTGGGCTGCATGTAGCTACACCAAATGTTCTGCATAAGAGCAATGATGATGAGAGATGCTCATACCATCCTCTGAGAATGGATTTAGTACCAGCTGAAATTGTGGGTGGATCTGGTAGTTCAGCTCATCTCATCTCATCTGATGCATCTCGCTGGGTTTAATCGAAAAGAATGTTTCGTTTACCTTGTTTCAATCCGCTTCAGTCGCTGGTGCGTCCATCAAGTGGCTGCTTACGTGAGTTATGAAAATGATCTTAGATACTGTATTAAAATACGTGCGTTTAAAGTAGAACGTCCACTCTAGTAAGCCTTCAACACCAGTTTACACAAACTGAACTCAGAAGAACTCGATATATTCACGACGTGCCCCAAGTTCAATAGACAAACCTCACAAGAAGTACACGTTCCCTGTGATTTACACTAAACTCTCGGAGCCTCGACGCATATGGCAAGCCATTTTAACAATTACACTATAAAACCAACACATCAACTTAAATTTTATTTCTTGCTATACATACCTCTAGCTTCACAGACAAGGCTTAAAGGGGTGGTTGCATGTGATTTTACTTTTTTAACTTTAGTTAGTGTGTATTGTTGCTGCTTGAGCATAAACAATATCTGCAAAGTTACAGCGCTGAAAGTTCAATGCAAACGGAGATATTGTCATTTAAAGTTATGGCAGTTTACTGCCTACAAAAATCGCCGGTTTGGACTACAATAAGCTTCTTCCCGGGTTGGTGACATCATAAACCCTTGCTAGTCACCGCAGATGTGACTTCTGCCCATAATGGTAAGGGCCGTAGCGTTTCCGGACCATCTGTTTTTGGCACTTCAGCCAATTAAAATACATGAAACTACATTTGGCCATCTAACCAATCTAAGACCATTGCGTTTTTTTGGAGGGATGGGCTTCATGGAAGCAGGAAGCAAATGAGCGGTTCAAAGGACAGTGGAGAATTTTTACATTTTAAAATAAAATAAAAAATACAGCTTTTTTTATTGGAGTATAAAGACATGTTATACTGCGCCCCATAAACACAACCACATCTAGAAAAAAAAAAACACGGAACCACACCTTTAAGCCTAGTCCTAGAATAAAATGTTTGAGCTGTTTTAACTTAAAGAAACTTGTTAAACCTGAAAGAGGGAAACTTTGGGTTTTCCGTTTTAGAATGGGAGGTATGTCAAACCCAATAAAGCAGAGTTTGTTATAGAGTTGTTTGCGGTGGGGTAAATTAAACACGATATGTGGTGACATCACATTCGTGTTGCATTGTGGTATATGAAGCTGCCTGAAGTGTACATATGAAGACTCGCTCCCTCTGTCACAATCAAGGGAGTGAGGCTCTCTCCATACAAACTTCCTTTGTCCGCTTTACGAAGTGGAACACACTTCAAAATGGTGGCAGGGATTCCCCTCGAGGGGAAGTGCTTAGGGAAGTTTGCAGTGTGTATAAAAGTGGAGTTGAACGCAGCACTGGTCTGGAGCAGGTTTCTATGGTAAACCCAGTTTCTTTTGGTCTCCTCCCCATTTTTAAAAATGTCAGTGGTGTTTAAATACTAAAATTTAAATACAGCGGTGTTTAAATTGTTCATTTACGTTGCACAAAGGCTTTTCTTGCTGAGTATTTTTGCCTTATTTCAAGTACAAATATAGCCTGACAAGCCAGACCCACATCAAGATGTTTGGTCTGGAAACTCACCATAGACAGGGCTCAATCCGAGGGGCGGGATAAACGGTTGTCTTTCAAACTCCCTCTGCACGCGATAGGATCAGGGTTGCCATATTGGGCGGTTTTCCGCCCAATTGGGCGGTTTCGCAATCTATTTTGCAGGCAAAAATAGGTTTGGGCGGGTGGATAATAATTGGGCTGGTTTTGGATCAGTGCGGCGGGTTTTTTGTAGCCGAAACACCGGCACTTCAGATCCTTCTTCCTACGACCCTCTGTTCAACAGGCAGCAGCCTTACTCACTCACTCGCACACACACTACAGCTCTGGCTTGGCTGACGTGCTTTGTCTAGAGATGGCCGCCGTGCACGAACGTTCTGCTTCTGCAAAGACTGACACATGTTGTCTAAATAATATGGTCAGCGCGATTTTCATGTAATGTTATCCATGACTATGCATGTTTCATGTATTTGAAATAATTGAAATGTTAAAGTGGGTTATTTTGTATATCCATAATGTTTTCATGTTAGGCTTTTTTTCCAAGCGACTTCTATTGACAATAAACACTCATTGATCGCATAAGAGTTGATCACATTATTTTCCGTGACATAAGCTTATAGTTTAATAGTATAATCATAGACATCATATAGATGTCTATGAGTATAGTCAGACTGAGGATGCTTTTTCGTCCATTCCGTTTTCCATTTTTAGACATAAAATATGGAAAAGCAGTTTCTTTTTTTTCCACTGAATAATAGCTAGAATTAATTGTAAGGTAATTGTCTTAAAGAATATTTAATAATATAAAAAATTATCTTAAATAATATTAAAAATAATATAAATTATTTATTTATTATTATTTTATTTTTTTTAAGTGCCCATAAGCAGTGCCTTTTCTTCTGGAATCAATAGAATAACTACGGACAGAGGCATAGAAAGTCTGTGTACTTTTTGTTCATTCATTATTCTATTTCGGAATGAAAGGTGTAATTTAAAAAAGGGTGCAGCTTGATTTTTTGTTTAAAATAAAAAAAAGCAGAAATGGCTGTATTTTGTTTTCCAAATGTATTGTCATCAAATAATAGCCTAGTATTAGATAACTGGACGACATTTCCGATATTTTTTTTAATTTGTAGGCCTAATCATTATTTGTAAGTTTATTGTGTTTCATTTGACTGATCATATCTTTATCTGGAAATAATTTTACAAAAGAACATTTGTAAATGTACATTTTTTTATATAAATCTGTTAATTTTTAGTTTATAAAAATGCAAAACGTAACTTTTTTTTTTTTTAATCCAAAAATAAGTTATTTTATTTTGTGCGCATGGAATTTGTGTATAGCCTACGTTTTGATATAAATGTTGTTATTCAACATAGTATATAAAAATACAACAACCATTCCATTTAATGATTTTTCCCCAAGGTTAAAAACGAAAAAGGAATGGACGCAAAAGTAGTAGCCTACACGGACCATTGCATTCATTTCACTGAATGTTGTTTCTGAAATCGGATAGGCTAGTCGATACAGGAGTCATTTTAAAGCTTGTTAATGATTTCAATGTATTTAAACGAGAAACAAGCCAGAAAAAATTGGGCGGTTTTTCGCGAAGTTTTGTGCTGGAAAACCCTGCTGGCATCTGGCAACCCTGGATAGGATAGCGCTACAACCAACCAGAGCAATGAAGGTGAAACAGAGCTCCTTGAAAGATTAAACATTCACTGTATCCGGTCGGCTAAACTCCGAACACATCTTCCCTTTTTAAGAATGACTTCAGTGCCATTCTTTGTTCTTTTCTCAGAGAAAAGCTTAACTCCAAGTCTTCCAGAATCGCAGTCAAAGCTGATTCGAAAGACCGCCGCTGTTCCCCAGTTTCTGTGTTTACTAGACAACAGAAGCACGCAAACGCAACTCGGCCGTCATCATTATGGCCCCGCCCGCCGACTCTATACACGATGTGATTGGCCCGTCCAGATTGTGAGGAATACAGCTCAGAAGGGTATTGAGAATTCCAAGACAACACTTGCAGGCAGATTAAATTTGCTACCGCTAGGGTGCGTCTAGATTTCTAGGCTAGTACAAATATCTAAAAATATATAAATTAAATCTATAATCTAAAATAAGTACATTTTAAATTAAGTAAAATTAGCCGGTGTAAGAAAAATAATCCTAATTCAAATGGTAACAAGATTTTTTTTTTTAACCTACTGACAGATAACTGGCAAATTAAGAAAAATGCACTTAAATGCATTTCCAGTGGTTGGATGCATTGATGATACATATATTCCCATCATCTCACAATTTATATGGTCATCTTTTTTTCCTATAAATACTTAATTATTTTTCCTGTTGGATTTTAATGTTCTGGGCGCCCTTTATGAACGCAAGCTGAAATGTCAACATTTTAAAACCAAGTGCAGTAAACCTTTATTACTGAACAATACAGCAATCATATTTACTTTTAACTAGTACATGCTTTTCAAAGACATTTTACAGTACTGCTCTTTTTTTGCAAAAAAAGGCCAGTTTTTCCCTTTTATGGTTCTTGAGCCATGTTCAGGGTTGATATCAAAGTGCCTAATAAGAAGAAAAGCAAAGAGAGAGAAAACAGAAGTGACTATATATAGCATTTTTTTTTTTACAGTACTATAACACAACTAGCATGTGATTGTATATAACATCATGTTTCCTGTGTTACCGGAGAAAAGACGCCTACAATAATGTTAGAATTCTAATTATTGCCTAAACAAAATTGTTCAGTCATTGAATTCTTTGCCATAAACCTGATTATGTTGCTTGTAAAATTAAGAGTATTACTTACATTAACTATGGATCTACATCAGATGATCCAGCCTGAAACGACAAACTAATAAATTCATTTTGATTATGCCGGCAAAAAATTACTTTTGTCTTCACACAACACCATTTGTTTATCTTGCATCAAAGGCAAAGTGACGCTTAAAGTATTCAATCCATGAATAATCTTTAGTAAAAACGGAATAGGTACGAATGACAAGTGGCACTACATAAATCTAGACACTAGTTAGTTTCAAAGCATAAATATAAAAACAGCTTGCCACATGATGCTTTGGTGTCTATTCAGTCCTCTTGCATGCAAGTATCACAAAACATAAGACATCCTTAACCTGATCGTGCATGCAACTTGATCAGACAAAAAAAATCCTACATGAATAGGCTACACGAAAATGCAAAATACTTCTGTGAAGTGTAGACTGATTTGTAAAATGTTGGAATTTAATTTACTACATCTATGGTTAACCCTGATAGGACAAATGTATTTATACAAAATCACTTTTGGAACAGTAAGTGAAACAACTGAAAAAATGTCTACAAAAAATTAGGCTAGAAAAACTATTTGTTTAGCAACATGGGGACAAATATTAGTAATAGCAGGGATGTAACTGGAATAGTTAACACAGCTGTTACTCGTTCAAATAATACAAATATAATGGTCTTCATTGTTTTAGCTATGTTATATTATTCTAATGATCCGAGATCAAAACTAAAAGACCTTTTTAAAATGGAGGAGAGCTCTCTAATATTTAAATGATCAAAGTCTAAAACGGTTCCAACAAATATCATAGATGGCTTTGCAAGAGATACATAATTCAGTCTCCCCAAAAATGGAATATTTCATTGTCATTACAATGTACAATAGAAACTCTACAAGTGACATACTAGCGGCAACTTTTCTGTACAGACTGGTCTGTGCTGGAGCAAAGGTCTAAGTTAACTTCCAAATAATGCAGAATCACAATATTTGTTAATTATAGGATGAACAAAAATGATGGGGGCCCACAGGGAATTCCTGCATCAGTGTAGAGCTAAATTTCAATGTTGCTAGGCAACATGACAATTTCAGGATAAAGTAAGAAACAGCTCCAATTGTTCTGTATTTTGAACGCATTCAATTTATCACTGGTGCCGGGGGAGCACAGTCCTTCTAAACATATTGCTGCTTCACTGTAGCCAGGAATGAAAAAAAATCAATCCGCCCTTGGCGCTTCTCCAGAATTTATTTTAGAGGACAAGTCCATAATCAAACTTTTAAAAAAGGCCAATTTGATATGTTTTCACCATTTCGTCTGAACACGATCTGCTTTACAACAAATCTGTCTGAAAATGGATGTGAAAAATAACTTCTTTTGTATTTTTTATAAATGGTACCCATTACCTGATTCTGATGTTCCCGAATTGATGTTTAAAGATGAATGAGTCAAAGCCACTGATGATGAATGTTTTACTGAAAAAACATTTTTCTGAATGTAAAATGTTATTTATTTGGCTTTTTATTTTATTTGTATTTTTCCAAAAGGTTTATGATAAAGGCATAACTAAACATCTCTACGTTGTCTGTAACAACAAAAGACTAAAATAAAGCATTAAGGATGCACACTATTATGGGTTAAATCTATCTACCATTGATGTCAAAGGTTAAAGCGTGTCATTACGATGGAGAAATCCTCCCAGAGACAGACTGAACAATCGCAGAGCGAGAAGCTGGTGGTCTGATTTCCATTTTAATTCTGTCTTTTGTAGATGATCCCAGCTGCTTGAACTGCTCAAGAAGGTACCCATACATTTCCATGAGTGTCTGGGGCTTGAGTGTATGGAATATTCCAGATCCAAGGCTTATCTGCAAGGAGAAGAAAACGCAACTGAAATGCAACAGCATACATTATTGAAAACCCTGAAATCTCAAAGTCTGACCTGATCCGTGCAGAGTTCATGACACTTTGAGTCAGTCGATGCAGAATTACGTATTTGCTCTAGGCCAACGAAGATTCCTGGGATGGAAGAGAAGGCTCTGACCTCTCCCTTGACATATACTTACCTGTGGCATAACTACTCTAGTGTTTGGACCGTATCGATATGAAGGATTGTGCACACACTGTGTGGTTTACTTAATAATGAATTATAGGATATAGACTTCTAGAAAAGACGGTAGAACAGCAGTATCCATGGTAACCAGCTGACAACTGGATTCAATCACAAAAACAACAAGGCAGTTAAAATACCTCTAAAAAGCTAATGAAACAAAATAATGGCAAATTATTCAAAATGGTTCATTGTTAAACAGCTTAGATAAAATACCCCATGATATGAGAACATTAGCTTTTTATGACATGCATAAAAAGATGCAACTGACTCTGACTCACTTATCTCAAAGGAGTTCTAACTGATAATTGGGTGAAATGCAGGGGTGTACAAATAGTCAGATCTTCAAAAAGCTTGTATACAGTATGACATTATGGATGCTAGATATATTTTCAAGTGGCTCCATACACAATATTATGATCTCAAAACACTTTTTACTATAGTGTATGATTTTTCAACAAATACATTTTTGAGGTCACATCACATAACCAGCTCCATATGTTTGGCTTTTTTGACATACTGAACTTGCTCGGTAGCTCAGCTGGTATAGAATTGTACTCGCGATGTGGAGCGCACGAGAATGAGTCCCGTGAAATACAAGTCACACCAAAAGAGCTCAAAGACTTATAGAATCAAGCTAAAATGGCATGGTTGCTTGAGCAATTGCGTTTTTATGTCACATTTGCTATTGTTAACAGTAGCGCCCTCTGATATGTTTTACCCATTTTACGCATTATATGGGGTCTCCATCTTCCCCACCCCTCGTTATCACAGATATTAATGGGGCTTGGTGCAAAATGCCATCCATAATCAAGATATATGGGGGAAATTTTTTTTATCTTGTTTTTAATATTTATAACAGGATATAGTGCAGTTTTCCCGAATATCAGCACAATTGCAAATGTGATAGTCTATTGATATTACTCTTTTACAACAAATCCACAATGGACGTCTCCAAGCAACTGAACAAGTTTGTTTTGAAGGAATCGTTTGACTATGGGCGCTATTTTAATGATCTGAGAGCATGGTCTGAAGCGCATTGGCATATGTGCACTTTTGCTAGCTTAACAACGAAAAACGGACGGGCCCGCCGGGCGCATGGCCCAAAAGGGTTGTACATAAAGTGTGTTCGACATCGGCTGCGGCTGGATGCATCCGATTGGCGAGAGTAGCCGTGTGCAGGCGGGGAGAAGCTGCAAACGGAGAGGTGTAGTCAGACACTTCCTGCTTCACGTATTGATGCCCGCGTCATATTTGCATACTTTATAACAGCTGAAGTTAAAGGAAGGGTATGTAAGATTGTGGCCAAACTGATACTGCAATCACTTTCAAATGACTGTAGAGCAGTGTATCCCCTCCCCCCCTCCCCCTTGACTCGAGGTTGCCAGATAGGCTGCAGGAACGTTTGTTGCTGCAGCTGTGGTAACTAGAGCAGAGCTGGGAACCCGGATGCCGAAACACTACTGACTTCATTATTGGTCAATAGGTGGAGGGCGGAGCTTCAGGCTAAAACACAACATGTCAACATCAACATCAGTTGAGGGCTGCAACTTTTAAATGACAATATCCAGGCCGGACTACTGTTGTCAGTGATATAAGTATTTAAAAATAATATGATTTCCTAATGTCTAGTGACATATCAGGGCCATTTTATGATTAATTGAAATATATTTTTTACATACAGTTCCTTTACATAAATGCATTTGTCAGATGCACAGATGTTTCAGAAGACATTTTCCTTCAATACTTTATGTACTGCTTAATACAGCATCTGTTTGTGCAAAAAATAAAGTTCAACATACTACACTATCAATGAAGTGGGGTCTATGGTTTTTAGTTTGATAAACATGACAATATAACATCGCGACTACATGACAAGAGGTTTTACTGTTATAAAAAAATTATTTGTGTGCATTAGTGATACAGAAGGTTTTAGAATAAACACGTAACACGTGATCGCTGTGATGCGGTGAATCCAGCCAATCGTGGAACAGCGGTGTCGACATCAGAGTTTGTGCAGACTTGTGCAGTCACTCTTGAAAATCTGCACCGCCTGCTTTCGAATCGCTCTCGCGGTACTTTGTTCACATACATCACAGTCACGTGCCGTAGGCGCTGCCTTAAGTCGGACAAAATTTCTAACCGACATGCACTGCTTCAAGTCAACCGCCGATCGGTCTGCACATCGTTGTATGAAGTCGAACAAGCCTTAGTAGAGTCATAGTCTTAAAGCCATAGTCTTAATGAGTCATGTGTGTGTTTTGGGCGTACGATGCTATAAACAAATCAGAGTCATCTCCTATTCCCTTTGAAAGCCAATTGCGCTTGCACCATGACAGATTCGCTATTTTCATGCCGGAATTTACGAGCAGAAAGACAAAATGCTAGCCTGGATACCAGCCGAACTCATCCCCGCCCACTTTCACTCTCACACACTCACTCACACACACTAATATGCTATAATACTCCATAGAAAAGTCCATTGAAAAGTCCATAGAAAAGTCAGAAACTAAGCTTTTTTTGCACAATCCTATCTAAAGGGTTAATGGTGCCACCTGGTTTATCAACTGTAAAAATTAAAAATTGTACCTCTTCCCAACGGAAAACCATCAACAATCAAAAATGCATGAGTATATGGTGTCATGGCTTTGCAATCAAAAAATGTGGTTATAATGGAAGTCAATGGGGCAAAAACAGCCACGAGGAGTAAATGAGGGAGAAAACATTAAAATCTGATGCTGCACAAAAACTAACAATGCAAAAGCCAAAGTTTTTTCTAATCTTTGACATGTCCGAGACTGTGATAAAAGGTAAAAAAAATCCAGTCCACAATTACATTTTATATTGAAAATCAGTCATTCTGTGTGTTTTTCCCCCAAATCAATGACATCATTTATGAAATTGGCGATTAAAGAGTTAAATTCCTGATTTTTAAATAAACATTTTGTAGTTTTGTTCAGGACTGAAGTTGGTTAATAGATTTATGCAAAAAAATTGTAAACAAAACTGTTTTCAGCCATCAGGGTAACGAAAGAGTAGTGAATTTGCCCACAGTGTATCGTTGACTTTCTGAAAATTTTCAAAGCATTTTCCAAAATATGTGTAAAAATACGATTTGTCACCAAAAATCATTACATTTGCTGAAACACAGAGAAAGTTATGGCCAAATTAAGACTTAAAAACACCCCATAGTGGCTGAAAAAGTCCCCAGGGATGCATAATGGTTAAATAGCAAATGCACTTACGCCCATGTGTTCACCCGAGGGTGTGCTGGTCTGAAAACGAGTCGTGTTCAGGCGCATTGCTGGACCGCTGTTATTATGAGACAACTGAAAATGACTGCGCTATTGACTTTAGACCATTTTTTTGTTGGTCAATAGTGCAGTCATTTTCAGTTGTCTCATAATAACAACGCTCCAGCAATGTGCCTGAACACGACTCGTTTTCAGACCAGCACACCTTTGGGTGAACACATGGGCACGAGTGCATTTGCTAATGAAACATTGTGGTGCTGGACGTGAAAATGATAACTGCATCGGGGTGAAACAAGCAAAAACCAATTACGTTGCATTGCGTCGCAAGGTGCATGATAGGGCCAAATGATTTGCCACCATCTACTGGCAGTTTCATTACACCGCCCATTGTAGCTGCGGGCCACCAAGCTGAAAGAATGACTGTATGCACTTGCCCAGATGTAAAAAAAAATTAATCTTGTCAGAGCTTTTGCCGCACTCGATTACCACCAAGTTCTAAACATCAATATCGGAGTGGTCTACGTGTAAAACATTTCCTCTTGATGTAGCCTAGTCATATTCATATTGTATTACATCACTTATTTAATCCCTGTTCTCTAATTGTAATGTCTTTGCTCTCATGTCCTAGTCATTATGCTGTCCAAGGTGCTCGCCAAGGGGCTGAGAGTGTGACAAAGACTGATTGTTGATTTTGTTTTCGGTCGTGACTGTAATGCTGCATAGTGGCCTCTAGCTGTTTGTTTGAAACGTGCCTCCAATTTGCAGGCAGGTTTAGTGTACGTGGTACTTTTAAAGCACACGCCGGAGCATTAACCTTTTAGGGCCATGGACCTTTCAATTTAGAACTGCTGTGATAAGTACACCAACATAAGAAAACATTGCCAGATTCACATTCATCTGTTTCAGATACAACTGAACACACTTTTAGCACTACTCCACTCACTGGACATTTCACTTTGAAACCGTTGCGAAATGTGCACGATGGAACATAATATATTGCAACAGGTACGTTTTTCTATTGAGCATAAAACAGACAAACATCTCTCCTCAACAATCTGCAAGACCTGGAAGTATCATTCGTGTCTACATGACAAAATGGTGCAGGGCTTTGAACAAACCTTTTGAACTTCAAGAACCACTAAATTATTTTATGACAGTAATTTCTAGGACTTTCAATAATAGCGGGAACAAACAGCAGTAGGGCTACACAAACATTCAAATCGAGGCTTAATTGTTGCCTGGAACAGCACCATATTTGTGAAGAGGAAGTGAAGCAAAACTAATCATAACCAGTACGGTTTGTCTTTTCAGCAGAATGAGTGCTTAAAAATGGCAGGCAATCTACGGAAATGATCATCAATGAAAATAAACAAGCACGCCAACCGATCTGACCTTACACGGATTAAACATTAAAAAGTGTTCATAAAGAACCACCTCATATTTTTGGAAGGAATAGTAAAAATGAAAATGATCCTGTATAAACCATATTCACGATATGGAAATTTGCAGCTTGGACGTTCTGCTATAAAATTCTCCCAAATTTAGTCTAAAAAATATGAGGGTAAGTGTATGACTGAATTTTCATTTTTGGGTGAACTATTCTATAATGCACATGAGAGGATCTGAAGAATGCCTCAACAGTCTCTTCACTGAATTCATGAACTAGCGACCATAGGGCCATGCCAGTAAACGTGTCAACCGCACCGCTGCGGTGGTAAAAAATTGCGATGGCTTCACATTTACTTTGCTCTTTAGTTTGAGAGTAAGCCTGTTTAAAGAGCAGAGGGAGATGAGAAATTCTGAAATGATTTCCAGGAAAATGAAACCAATCTTTTCTCATCCCTGAGCAAAGCAGCAGCAGTCGGGTCAGAAAAATAAATGCATGAAGTTCGTCCTTAAATATAGAGGTGCAGGTATTTTTAGAGGTGCAAGTTGCAAGTGTCATGGGGTTCAGTCTGCATTAATATCACAGGTGTTGACAGCAGAGGCTGAGACAAAAATGAACTGCGAGATTGAGCATGACGGTTGCTCTTATTAAAGAAACATATCACCTGCAACCTATAAGAGAAGACATACTTTAAAAACTTATTTTAGACAAAAGCTGAAAATAAGAATTTAGGGAGCACTTTATAATTAAGAAGCACATTCCACTCAAATAACAAAGACAAAAATACTTTTTCTGCTTTCATTAAGGATGCTTTTCACCAAAAACCTGTATAATATAAACATAAATGTAAAGTGTTTTATTTATTTGAACTTGATAATAATACACCTTAATATATATATATATATATATATATATATATATATATATATATATTTTACCTATATGAGAAATAGCTCTTTTGAATGTTCAAATTGAATTTCAATAAGTTTGCATTTTGCATTCAAAATGATTCAATAGAAACTACTATTAATTCAACCGCATACTCGTGACCTGGCAAGCGCAGGATCTAACAGAAATAACATTTAATAGAAGATCATTTCCCAGCGAATGTCTAGGCAAAAATGGAATCAAGTGTAAAAGAAAATCTCTTTACCTCAGTTAAACATTTTCATGCATATCCTTTTGTCTGAAGAGCATCAGATATAGAAGAGCTGTTACCATGGTGCATGGAGGGAAGTTTGCAATTGCACATTTGCTTTGTAAAGCCAAGGGTTATCTGTCTGTTTCCTAAAAGCTTTAATTATAGGTCTTAAATGGCCTTCTGCGCATTATGTAGTCTGCTGTACAGTGGGGGTGCACAATCGTAACACTTTGGGAGAAAATGCTTTTGTGACTGCTTTACAGTTAACTTTTACAGGCACACTTATGAAAACCAATGACATTGGAACAGATCCAGTGAGAAACTGGATATTACACCGATGACTATCGATTGGATAAGCAATCATTAGTAGGACATGAAGTGCCTCTATTAAGTGTAGAGGCGTGATGCTGCGAAAGGCCTTGGTGGAAAAAACTTTCTGAGCTTTCAATGGTGCATTCTGTCATGGCCGTGACCCTTCAAAAGAGAGACTGGAGACTCATGGGTACAGTTCTATTCTCTACATGCAACATTTCAGAACACTAAAATGCACTTCATTTATTTTATATTAGATGAAACAGGAAACAGATCAAAGTTCATTCAGATAGTAATACATTTAAATGCATTTTGACAGATTCCTGCTGAACAAAAACGCTTAAACCAGTAGTTTGCAGCTCTTAATTGCTCTCCCCCAATGGTCAGGCAGGACTGTTAGTTGGTTTCAAAAGGGTCCTGTGCAGATTTCAGTTGTTTAAGTAGGGGTTTTGCTCTTCTGTCATTTCTGACCGAAAATTTTTCTGTTTTAAAATTTCTTCGCTTGATATGATCGGAATGATATGAAACTTGGTGACTTTTTTAGCATTAGGTATGTAAACACACAGAAAAATTGGGGTCATGATTCGAGCATGCTAATTGGTCATTAAAAAAAGAAGTAACGTTCATTGTCGTCGGTCATAAATGACCGACCATAGGAAATGAGTGGGAAATCAGCAAAAATACAAAAATTCTCTGAATATTTGTGTGTACAATCTACAAATCGGCCACGATGCTGAAAAAAGGTACACAGCAGTAAAGGGGTGACATTTTAAAACATCAAGAGTGTGATACTGACACATCCACTCACACACACGCACACTTATACACACACACACCTATGAAAAATTTAAGCTATGAGCCACATTTAGAATTTTTAAAAATTACAGCTTCATCTGAAAATTATAAAACTTGGTGACTTTTCTAGCATTAGGTATGTAAACACACACAAAAAAGGTAGGGCATGATTCGGGCATGCTAAGTGGTCATAAAAAAATTACTTCCACTTGTGCTCTTTGGTCAAAAATGACCCCCATTGGAAATTAATGGGAAACCTGCAAAAACACAAATATTTGCAGAATATTTGTGTATACAATCAACAAATCGGCCACAATGCTGAAAAAAAGTACACAGCAGTATAGGGATGACACTCTAAAACATCAGGAGTGTGATATTGACACATCCACTCACACACACACGCACACTTATACACGCATACACACCCACGAAAACCTGAACCTATGAACCACATTTTGAATTATTAAAAATCACATCTTCGTCAGAATGATATGAAACTTGGTGACTTTAGGTATGTAAACACACAAAAAAATTCAGGGCATGATTCGAGCATGCTAAGTGGTTGTAAAAAAAAATACTCCCACTTGCCTCTTCGGTCAAAAATGACCACCATAGGAAATGAATGGGAAATCAGCAAAAACACAAATTCACAGAAAAAAAAAAATATCACCATTTCTAAAAAAAAAAAAATTATATAAAAATAGTATTTGATATTTTTTAACTATATATTCAAATCCAGCTAAAAAAATTTATTGAAAGTGTTGAAAAGTGAACTTGGGAATTCACAAGCCCCTCCATAGAGACCTCTAGTTAATTACACCCATGGTTGCATAATTTCTTGGGGGGGGGGGGGGGGGGGGGGAAATTATGTGTTTTTTGACTGTGTTTTTTGACTGAAACTCTCAGTTTCTCTCATGTCAATCTCATGTCAATCTTGAGTACCTATAGAGTAGTATTGCATCCTTCATATCTCCGAAAAGTCTTTAGTTTTATTATATTTGTAAAAGAAATATGGGCTGTATCGAGTCTTTCCGGAAAAAACCGAGCGCCTGGAGGCGTATCGATTGGGCGGAGCTAAAGAATGACGAATGCGCAAAGCGGTGACGTCCTCAAACGTGGAGAAACCCTTGCTATCGATCTCAGCTAATAGATATGATCCATAATCTAATTCGGAGGCTGAAATAGAAACAGCAGCAGCAGGACGTCCGTCTCTGTGGTATGTACTGTATTTAGTGGCCTGTCAACATTTGTCTTTACTCTCAGTTTATGAGGACATGATTCGGTTTATGGACTATTGTATGCGACCAAACCTTAGTAGCAAGCAAAACGGTTTTGCACGTCAGACTAGTGTAACGTTATAAGTTACATAGAACAGCAATGAAGTCGGTTAGCGTTGAATGACGTTAGCGTTGAATGACGAAGCACGTGATCGTGTCGTTTACTGATGTTTACATACGCGACGATAAGCAACAGCTCAGACATTTGAAGCTGTTTTACTCACCGGCTGCTTCCAAAGCAGGACCGAACCTTTATCGCTGGGACCGCTCCGTCAAAAACACACTTCTTGGAGTGTGGAGATCCACTTTGCAATGCGACTGAAGCATTTCTGCGTTCAAATCGGTTCAAATGCAGCGCTGCCTTCCCGGACTGCTGTGCTGAAACGTTGAAGTCGCTTAATGTCAAAGTGGAGGAATGAAGTGGTGCGCGGCGCCATAAGTGTTCACGGATGACTGGATCTGCAGCTTGAGAGCAGTGTTTACGGCCGTGCATTTGCTCTCTCGCCTCTAGTCAGGCGCGCGCGCACCCTACCGGGAGAAGAGCCCGTACGGCCCGTACAAGGACCTTCCGTTCTATTAACGTCAAGTCGACCCATACTCGAAAAAAACTCTCCGAAACTTGTGAGAAACCGGAAGGAGTATTTTTAACACAGAAATACTCCATCAAACGTCCAACATTAGTTTTTGAAACTTTGCCTATGTTTAGGATGGGAATCCAAGTCTTTAACAATGTAAAAAGCTCAGTATGCATGAAACAGCATTTCACCCCCCCTTTAAATAATTCCAAAAGAGGGCGCTAATCTGTCTTCAATTTTTTTTTTTGAAGGACTAGTCTCTATTTTAACCTAAAATACTGCAATAACAATAAAATAAAAATTAAATTAAATTAAAAAAGAATATTTTATCATTCTAAATGGCAAAAATAGACAATAATTATTGCATAAATATAAAAAAAATACCATCAAATCATCTCAAAATACAAAATTAAAAAGAAAAAATATTATTGAATAAAAATAAATTGCATTGGTTTTACTGGGGTGGAGGAAGTTTAATTTTTAGGTGTCCGGTCACTTATGACCGGAAAGACAACCAATGTAACCCCTAAACGAAGAGCACCAGAGGGTTAAATATTTTTTGACAAACAACCCAATTTTGTATACAAATGTTTGAGAGCCTGATAAAACATTCAGTAAAAAATATATGATAAAAAAATAATTATTACATTTAAAATATGGTCATATTGTGCACAGTATACACACTACAGTTCACAAGATTGGGGTTAGTAAGAAATTCTAAAATGCCGAGTTGTTGCTCAAGAAACATTAATTATATTAATGATATTATTCATGCTGAAAACAGTTGCACTGCTCGTTATGCATCTTGTCAGGATTATTTGATGAATTGAAAGAACAGCATTTATTTGAAATATTAATCTTTGGTGCCATTACAAATGTCTTCACTTCTTTCTTTTTCATCTTAATGCATCCTTTCTGAATACAAGTATTAATTTATTTCTTAAAAAAAACAACAACAAAAAAAACACTTACTGACCTCAAACCTTTTGAATGATTGTGTACATCCTATACACGAAGAAAGAAGTATGGTACTATTGTGCAAATACATTACGTACTGCTAATAAAAACCATCACAACCACACTGACAAATAATCAGTGCAGAAACCCCAGCTCACTCAACATACTGAGAAGACCACACATTTTTCTTCTTGATCTGCAGGCCACGCCTGCTCATTCCACTTTATGGCTGAAGCCTCGGTTATCAAAAGACCTATGCTGCCATGGAAACCGCAGAGGGCTTCTGCCTCGGTTCATAAACTGATGACACCCTTGGTTTCAATAGTACCATCGATTGCTGCCTCCATTTTCTCACCATGATTAAAGGTCGTCAAATTGACGGTCAGGGCCCACAGCACTCTTATTTTCATTTACTAAAGAATGTGGCGCTGATGATCGGTGGATTTTCTCTGCAAATATAGGGTCGAACAATCGAACGGTCTTTGACAGAGACTGACATAAGTACTAGTGATTGCTGACGTAATCAGTGGCGTGTCAGTTGACACAGAAAAAAATCTAAACTAAAATAATCATAGAAGCAATCTCAAAACAGAAGAAACAAAATGACAGACAATCATGTTCAGTCTGTACAGTATGCTCTATTTTGAGCAACAGGTGCCATGACAACATCAGGTGGTTTCTTTTTCACAGTAAAACTGCTGTCCTTAATACCATAATTCAGAATCTATAATTTTAAGTTTGCCCCACAAGTCATGGTTAAATATCATGGCACTTCCAACAAAGGAATGGCATTTCTTGCACCTTTCCTAAGAGAGCTTGGGTTAATATTTTATATGTATATATTCTAAAATATTTAGTTAGCTTTACACTAGCTAACATTATTTTTAAAGTTTTCACACCAGATTCACTGTTTTCATACCAGACAGCAGCACAAAGCTATATGTGTTAAAAGCATGAACATTCACATGGTGAAATTTCCCTGTAAGCTTCCTGCCGTTGAATCAATGTACTTCCACAGAAGTCTCAGCCACAAAACATTATTAATTACACAGCAGATGATAATGAGCTCATATGGTGTCATCATGTCCTGTAGGCTATAGTTTGGGTTTGTCTGCAATTAAGTTGTCATTCAAAACAATGCAGAGTTTAACTGAAGAGTCATATAATTGACTCCTGATCTAAACGCTTATTTACATTAAATTGCAGGCTGTTTATTTATACATTTTGGCAAACAAATAGATTACAATTAACATAAGGGTAGATGACGTTTTTTTCTTATTCAAAATCAAGATGCTGAAAATGTCACATTCAAACCGTACTGTTCAAACCGTTGGTGTTTTTTAATGCAAGTGTTTTATTTTCACCAAGGCTGCATTCAATTGATCAAAAATACAATAAAAGTACTAATATTGCGAGATATTATTACAATTTTAAATAACTGCTTTCTATTGAAGGGCGTTTCTGCACAGCCTAAAAAAGGAAATTGCGACTTCTCACAATTCTTTTTTTGTTCGAGTTCACATTTGTGATATAGAATTGTGACGGTCACAATTGCAAATTATACTCAGAATTGTGAGATATATTGTGTCCCCCTCCTTAAATATAACTTTATAACTTGTAATTGGTCTCAATTCTAAAAAAGAAGTCAGAATTTTTAGTTATAAACTTGCACTTGCAAGAAAAAAGTCTGCATTAATATCACAGGTGTTGACAGCAGGGGCTGAGCCAAGCAAGAAAAAAGAGAACTTGGAGGCCAGTAAATGACATGTTTCCTCATTATCAATCCTATTTGATGGTTCAGAGGACAGCACTGTGCAGCAAATGAAATGGCGATTAATTGAGTCATGCACACCCCTTGTGCTTCACTGCTGTCTGCAATTAAAATAAGCACTTGGCCATTGTACGTGGCTGTCTTTAAACTCCTTGTTCATCACATACAGTGATGTGCACTCGAGATACACACTTACTCATTATGCAAAGTGCTGTCAAAATTAAACAATGCAAGTGAGCTTGCATTTGAGTGATAGAGCAAACTAAAACAAATAATCCAAATCATGTATTTATTTAGCTTGGATACTGGCCTGCCCAGACAGCAACCTTTCATTTGCTGTTTATTGTTGTGCAATTAATATCTACAGAGTGTTTCCTGAGCAATCATTTGAACTCTGTATTTCAAAGTAAAGGTTAACCTTTCGCCAAGCAATGATTCAGTGAAGTTTGCATTAAGCAAACCTTTAAACTTTGATGCAAATGCCTCATTGAAGTGTAAAGGCATCGTTTTAAGTATGTGTGGTTTCTTTAGAGTTCAGAAGAACATCCCTGACATATTAATGAATGATGAAACTACAATGAATCTTAGAGGTGAGTTACTTTAAGGAATTACACGTTGTTGAGTCAGTCTCACCTTTGTTTGAGTAACGCTGAGGTGGGAGGTCAAAGGGCACAGGGAAGCCCTTAGAGGAGCTGGAGGCCGGAAACACATTTTTCTCCACGGGAAACGTGCTCATGTTCTACAGACAAAGAGAAAGCATATGAAATGTCAAAATCAACCAGTCAGAGGTACATTTTGGAATCTGATATTCAATATATAAATGAAAATTATCAACAGAATAACAGAAACATTGCAAGAGAGGCTGCATCATATTTAATTCATATTTTTTAAAGCACTGCAGCAGTATTAGAGTTATTATTAATGAAGTTTTGTTTTGCTTAAGAAAATTATAATATAATTATATGATAAAAGTTATTTTAAATCAGGGGTGTCAAAACTGTCCCAGAGGGCCGTTGCCCTGCAGAATTCAGCTCCAACTGCAATTAAACACACCTGAACCAACTAATCAAGGTCTTACTAGGCATACTAGAAACTTCCATGCACGTGTGTTGAGGAAAGCTGGAACTTAACTTAGTTTTAAAATAGTCGCTAACTATAAACGACTTCGTAAAGATTCTGAGCATTATAAATCTGTGTATTGAATCAGCGGTTTGGATCGCTAAAGTCACATGATTTCAGCAGTTTGGCGGTTTGACACGAGATCCGAATCATGAACCGATATACGCCGATTCATTAAGCTCCGAGGCTCCGAAGACTTGTTTTGAAATCGGCCATCACTATATAAATAGTTATTTGGGTTTTTTTGTGAACAAAAACTATTCTTGTTGCTTCATAAAATTATTGTAGAACCACTGTAGTGAGATGAATTTTTAACGACATCTTTAGTGCCTTTTATGTGTCTTGAGAGAGGAAATTGTGGTCAATGGAGGCTTTTCTGAGCCATCGGATTTCAACAAAAATATCTTAATTTTTGTTCTGACGATGAACGGAGGTCTTAAGGGTCTAGAACGGCATGAGAGTAAGTAATTAAAGATCACATATTAAGACCTTTGTTTATCTTTGGAACACAAATTAAAGGGTTAGTTCACCCAAAATGAAATTGATGTCATTAATGACTCACCCTAATGTCGATCCACCCACGTAAGACCTCCGTTCATCTTCAGAACACAGTTTAAGATATTTTATATTTAGTCCGAGAGTGTATCTAAGTGTAGGCACACTATACTGTCCATGTCCAGAAAGGGAATAAAAACATCATCAAAATAGTCCATATGTGACGTCAGTTGTTTAATTAGAATCTCTTGAAGCATCAAAAATACATTTTGATCAAAAAATAACAAAAAACTATGACTTTATTCAGCGTTGTCTTCTCTTCCACGTTTGTTTTCAAACCTCAAATAAAGATTCAAACAGTCATGAATCAGCGTATTGATTCATGATTCGGATCGCCAATGTCATGTGATTTCAGCAGTTTGGTAGCCTGACAAGCCAGACCCACATCAAGATGTTTGGTCTGGAAACTCACCATTGATAGGGCTCAATCCGAGGGGCGGGATAAACGGTTGTCTTTTAAACTCCCTCTGTACGCGATAGGATAGCGCTACAACCAACCAGAGCAACGAAGGTGAAACAGAGCTTGTTGATAGATTAAACATTCGCCGTATCCGGTCAGCAAAACTCCGAACACATCTTCCCTTTTTAAGAATGACTTCAGTGCCGTTCTTTGTTCTTTTCTCAGAAAAAAAAAATTAACTCCAAGTCTTCCAGAGTCGCGGTCAAAGCTGATTCGAAAGACCGCCGTTCGCCAGTTTCTGTGTTTACTAGAAGCACGCAAACGCAACTCGGCCGTCGTCATTATGGCCCCGCCCACCGACTCTGTACACTATGTGATTGGCCCGGCAAGAGTTAGGGGAATACAGCTCAGAAGGGTATTGAGAGTTGCTAGACGACACTCGCAGGCAGATTAAATTTGCTGCCGCTAGGGTGCGTCTAGATTTCTAGGCTAGCAGTTTGACAGGCGAACCAAATCATGAATCAATACGCTGATTCTTGAGCATTTGAATCTTTATTTGAACAAACGTGGAAGCGAAAACAATGCTGAATAAAGTCGTAGTTTTTGTTATTTTTGGACCAAAATGTATTTTCGATGCTTCAAGAGATTCTAATTAACCAACTGATGTCACATATGGACTACTTTGAGGATGTTTTTATTCCCTTTCTGGACATGGACAGTAAAGTGTGCATACACTTAGATACACTCTCGGACTAAATATAAAATATCTTAAACTGTGTTCTGAAGATGAACGGAGGTCTTACAGGTGTGACACAACATTAGGGTGAGTCATTAATGACATACATTTCATTTTTGGGGGAACTAATCCTTTAAGATATTTAACTGTTGACTCCCACATAGACTGCAATGTTATTACCAATTTCAAGGCTTAGAAAGGTAGTAAAAGTATCATTAAATTAAGTCCATGTGACTACAGTGGTTCAACCTTAAAGTCCTTGTTAAGTCAAAATTAAATGTGTTCTGAGGTCGTCACACCACAAAGGCCAGCCAAATTTCAATGATAAAAAAGGCAAGCAAATAAAATATTTATTAAAATCTTGAAAAATAAGCAGCATTCTCTGCTCTCAAAAACTGTGGGCGTGTCCACTGTAGCCGCTAAAACCACGCCCACTCGCGGAGAAAACTGCTGTAAGCACACAAGACAACAATGATGGCACAAGTTGATGGCGTGACAGGAGGATGAAGGCCGAGACGGGAGATAGTCCTTTTTGCCCCATTCTGCAGTTGATTATCAGTAAATTCCAGTTGTCTGTTTGTCTGATGAAAGTTTATAAAACTATCAGGTGTAAAATGATCACTGCAGAGGCAGGTGTTAATGGTGATTCTCAGCGCTTCAGAAAATTAATCCAACTCTTCATGATATTGTTTTTGCTTTTATAAGCTTACTTTTCCACTCACGTGAACAGCAGATATGTTTAGTTTTTGTGCACACACACACACAACAAAAGTATTCTCGTTGCTTCATAACAAAAGCTGAATCACTGGAGTCACATGGACTATTTTAACGGGCTCTTTACTACTCTTCTGGGCCAAGTAGTGATTACATTGCAGTCTATGCGGGGTCAGAAAGCTTTTGGATTTTATCAAAAATATTTTAGAATTGGTGTTCAGAAGATGAATAAAGGTCTTACAGGTTTGGAACCTTTTTTTTAACGACAGGTTTTCTAAGTAATATGGCAATAACACAACTTTTCTAGAAAATGCTGAATAAAAATGAAAATAACCGGTACATAACCCCCCGCCCACCCTAAAAAAAAAAAAAAAAAGCAGAGAAAGAATAAAGCCCAAACCTATTGAAAGTCCCATTTATTTTAACCCCATCTGAATAGACCTTAATATATGCCATGACTCACATAAACTCAGATAATGGAGATAACACATTACAAAAGTGAGAATGAGAATGTGTGCATTTACTCATTCTGTTTTCTGTGGAAAAAGTCAGAGGGGAGTAGGGCTGTTCTGAGGGAAGCTTAACTCTTATTTGTGTGGTGGGCATAAAGATGGAGGGGGCTGGATAGATTTAAAGGGCAGTAGGGAATATATCACCCAGATTCAGACAGCTAAAGCTTTCACAAAGCCCAGAAAAATACATCAGGTGCAGGCAGCACTGTCCTGCTATTTGTGAACAAAAACAGGAAGCGACCTAGAATCTCACAGTAAAAAGGAGATACAGGTAATTCTGAATATGCTAGGCATCTGGGAAAGGTTAGCAAGCTTTTTACAACTTTTAGGAACGTTAACCATTAAAGGGTTACTTCAGCGGTTAGCATATGGCTTTGTATCAGTAGAAACACTGGAGTATATTCAAATGATTGTGCTTTCCCCCCTCATATCCCCCTGAGACAAGAGATTTATGCATTTTATTTCTGGAAAAATTCCTCCTATGATGGAAATTGACGATATTTGCATCATAGGAGGAATGTTTGGAATAAGGCTAAAGACTACAGCCAGCAGAGGGAGCCATTTCCGCATGTTTTCCGCACGTTCAGTTTTTAATTGTAGTGTCTTCAACTCAGTCACAGTAATCAAGTTGTCTTTGGGAATGGCCTAACAGAGCAGCGAAGCATTCTGGGAATTGTAGTCTTTCATCCCCATGAGACAAAAATACATATTCTATCTTTTCTCAGTCTACAAGACACCAAATTCAAAAATAATTTCACATTTCTACTACATTGATGACCCAGTTTAAATACAGATTCATCTTCCCAGCGCTGAAGTACCCCTTTAAAGGTGTCATGAACTGGCTTTTTTTTCCTTTTTTTTCTAATGTTGTCTGAGGTCAACTAATGACGTTTGTGTGTTTTTTACATTCAAAAACATCATAACCAATAAGTAATAGGCTATTTTCTACACTGGTTTTGAGGCTGTCTTCTAAACGCTGGGTTTTGATGGGCATGCCATAATGGAGACTTGGAAGTAAACGCCCATGGCTAGGATTGGATAAGATTTGCATATTTAATGAGCTTCAGCTGCGCTGTCATATCTATGCCCCAGTGTCAGTTCACATGAGGGAGGGATTTTGAAAGCGGCTACTGCAAAGATTGTCTTGACAACAGGGCTCGTAAACTTCTTTATCAAGCAAACACAATCCCTGCGCCCCAATTCGCATACTATCCATAATAAATAGTAAAAATAGAATTAGTATGTCCCAAATCGTAGAATGTTGAAAAGAGTATTCCAAAGATACCTGGATGGTTTACTATTTCCGGTCCGAATTCGAAGTATGGATTGATGTGCACTCTAACGGCTGATATTGCCCACAATCCATTGCGAGTTGGAAGAGGATTCGATTAGAACTACAAACACGGATAAAAAGCATTAAAAAACTACAAACATGACGGATGTGCGAGTCCGATGGTTAAGTAGAGAGGTTTAGATAAAGGGGTTAGTGACCAACTATCAATATTTAACCTGACAAAAATTATTGTGTGATTGATCAGACATTTAATGTGGGTGTGGTTAATGCAGAGAAACACAGATGATCGGCACCTGCTTTTCTCGTGAAGTATGGAATGTACTGGCCTGAACGAACTTTGTTCTTGCCACCTCGAGAAAACGAAGACATTTCTTTGTTCTTGCAGAGTATGTTCCAAGTTTTACTCACATAAGTGTGTTGCACCACTCCTGTCGGATGCAATATAGTTTAAAAACAATTCCTCAGTGAAATAAAGCGAACACACAAACAGTCTTCCCCACATGAGCTGGAATTGTGTGACTTGATCAAGTGAAGAATTGATTCAGAATTCAGATCAATGAATCAATACGCTGATTAATAACCATTGAAATCTTTGTTTGAGGTTTGAAAACAAACACGGAAGACAATGCTGAATAAAGGCATAGTTTTTGTTATTTTTGGACAAAAATGTATTTTCAATGCTTCAAGAGATTCTAACTAACCAGCTGATGTCACATATGGACTACTTAGTACTTTGATGATGTTTTTATTCCCTTTCTGGACATGGACAGTATACTGTACATCAGTGGCGATTTCTTTAAGACTGCAAGGGAAGCTCGGCTTCCCTTATAATGTCACAAAATTAATGGTCAAATATGTACTATTATATTAACATTGTATTGACTAAAAATGCGTTAGAAAACGTTCATCTCAAAGACGAATTTGTTCAGAATCAGTTACATATAGCAGGTCGGCTGACTCGATTTCCTTCTCATACATTCCCGCAGCGTCACAGTGCATTTCCCTATTGAAGCCCAGCGTCCATTGACTTCAATGGGGCTGCTTTGAACGTTTTTTTTCAGCGCTTCGAAACTAGACGGTCATTGGATAAACGCTGCGATTATGTCCCGCCCACGGACGCTCAGCGTCTCTGGGAGTGAATGGGGAGTGGGCTGGCCCGGACGCAGAGCTTCTGCCTGATGATTGGAGGGTCTGCATCTCCTTTTGACTGACAGCGATTCTGTACTATAAGGAATCACTGAAGCTATTCGCTCTCAGTCCCATCGCGGATTTCTCAAGTTCAGTCGAAATAAAAACTGCTGCAACCTATTTCTTTGATAATTGCTTGGCGAAATTGCTTGATTTTCATCATACATTTCACACAATTATACACCACATTCCTTTTTTCAGTTTTACAGAGTTTAATATTTTTTTTTTGATCGTTCATTCATTCACAGGGTAAAGGACCATTTTCTTGAAAAGAAACGTAGGGCAGAATTTACTTTTAAATAAATAAGACAATTGGCCGAAAATGAGCTTCCCCTCTCTGACAGACCAGTAGCCGCCACTGCTGTACATACATTCAATGGAGGAACAGAAAGCTCTCAGTCTAAATATAAAATATCTTAAACTGTGTTCCGAAGATGAACGGAGGTCTTACGGGTGTCAAACGACATTAGGGTAAGTAATTATTGACAGAATTTTAATTTTTGAGTGAACTAACCCTTTAAAGGGATAGTTCACCCAAAATGTTTAATTTTGTCATAATTTACTCACCCTCATGTTGTTCGAAACATGTATGAGTTTCTTTCTTCTGCTGAACACAAAAGAAGATATTTGGAAGAAAGTTTGTAACCAAGCAGATAGAACAACCATTCACTGCCATAGTAGGGGAAAAAATACTACTATGGTAGTGAATGGTTTTTCTATCTGCTTTGTTACAAACATTTTTCAAAATATCTTCCTTTGTGTTCAGCAGATTAAAGAAATTCATACATGTTTGGAACATGAGTAAATTATGACAATTTTAATTTTTGGGTGAACTATCCCTTTAACTGATGCTGGTAGGTCATGTGACAGTAACAACATGGCAGATGTAAAACGTCCGAATTTCATTCATACTACGCATATTCATACAATATAGATCATACTTTTTTAATTGATCAGGTAGTAAATTGAAATGTAGTACCTTATCAGACAGTACTTCATTTTGGACCCAGTGCTAGTCAAAATTTTTACTACAGAAAGTGAAAGTACAAACTGGCAGAGCTTTCAGAATCTGATGCCACATTAACAGAGCATTTTCTCTCAAAAAAAAATGTATCTACATCAACGTATGCTAATAACGGTATATGACTGTCTCAATGTATTTTATTAATATTTCTCTTGTGGCCCCAATGTTATTGAAAAATAGAAGTATTAAACAAGTTGTTTTTGAAATAAAGCTGCTCTTTAACTTCATTGATGACTGATTATTGCATTGCTCTGAAATATAACATTTTGGAAGGAAGGCTTTTAGTGATTTTACTTAATGAAAGTTGCATTGATGGATATTTTTTGGGGCTTTAATATTTGTATTGTGTGGTAACTGTTTTATAAAACTTGTTTTGCATCATGCCTAACAACGTCCTTCAGGCATGACTTATTGATGCACAGCCTCTGCTTGCTTATATAATTAATTGCATAATAGTACTAAGGCCTGAATGTTTTTTTTTTTAAATTCAACGAGGAGTAAGCTAATCAATCTAAGCTTTTTATATTATATGACATTATATTAAACAACAATTTGTTCTGGTTTTCGGATCTGATTAGCTAAGTCTCTTTTCCAGGCATGTGATATTCTACCAATAGCACCAAGGGAGCCATTTCACCCTTTGAACCACTCCGCTTGTAGCATTTTTTACAGTGAGTGTAAGGCAGACGAGCAAATCCATCTATAATTTAACAAATACTGGTAATACTTTTCTTGTTTTACGGAATGTAGTTTTAAGAGTTTTTAGGCAAAAATGTAGTTACTTAGACCTCAAATATTCAACTTGCATATTAACACTGTCTATTTGACTATTTGTTTAGCCGCTTTCTGAGACTGAGCTCCACGTGCCCGCCAAAAACTAATTACTTATAAAATAGCCTATTACTTATTCATTATGTGTCGGTCATTCTCTCATAATACTCTACACTACATAATACAATAAGCTTCAATGAAGTGACTCAGCATTCCTTTGGTACTAGTTCTAAAGTGACATTTTAGAATAAGCAATGGAGGCTTGGGATTACCTGTTACACTACAATGGTGCAACACACTTATGTGAGTAAAAGTGTTTTTATATGTAATAGTATTGCATTGTTATAGATTGTTTTGCTTGTGTACGTGTCTAACAGAGCATACCTTTAGCATGCTGGACTCAGAAATGTAAGGGCCAGGGCTCGCAAA